>NC_140528.1:30486464-31063964 GCF_057382185.1 Mchenga conophoros
CAAACAAAAGGATAAAACAGACTCAATAAAAGAACGAGAAAACAAAGTTAAAAAAATTTTGTCAATGTGGAAATGAACAAGTTTCCTAAGGCAATAAAGGTGCTGGTGACACTTTTTACAAACTGATTTGCAATTTTGATCAAAGTTCAGTTTTTCATTTATTATGGTCCAAAGATATTTATATGATTGTACTTGCTCTATTTTCTGACCTTTAATTAAAGTGACTCTGTGCCCATTTTGTTGTTTCCTAAAATCAACAACCATGTCTTTTGTTTTAGATATGTTCAGCTGGAGATAAGACTCCTCCCACCACTGAACAAAGTCATCAATGACTGGGCCGTGGTTAGTTTCACCCTCTTTCAGTAAGCTGACAATAACAGAGTCATCTGCATATTTAATAATGACCCTGTTTTCATGTCTGCCCTGACACATGTTTGTATAGAGAGTGAATAATAAGGGCGATAGGACGCAGCCTTGAGGAGAACCTGTGGAGGAGAACACTGGGTCAGACAGAACCCCATTTATTCTCACTCTTTGTGACCTGTCAGTTAAAAGATCTAAAATCCAGCCCACCAGGTTTTTCCTGATTTCAAACTGTTCTAAAAAGTATTTTAATTAAAATATGGGGCTGTGTTGTATTACAAGCCGAAGAAAAATCAATGAAAAGAAGTCTTGCAAAAGTCCCTTTACTCTCTACATGTTTAAGAATCAGATTTAGTAAAGTCAAAAGTGCGTCCTCCACTCCTCTGTTGGGCCTGTATGCAAACTGCATTGGATCCAGCTGACCTTCAGTCTCTTTCATAATCACATTTCTGATGATTTTTTCAAAGACTTTCATGACAACTGAAGTGAGGGCAACAGGCCTGAAGTCGTTTAGATTTAGGGACAGGAACCACGACTGCTTCTTTCCAAAGAGTGGGCACATGTTGTGTTTGCAAGGATTTATCAAAAATAACCTGAAATATAGGACTGAGTTCATCAGCACAAGATTTAATTAGGCAGCCACTAATATTATCAGGACCCTGGCTCTTGTTCACATTGACTGTATGAAAGGCCTTTTTGACATCGCTGAGGTCAATGATAAAGTGCTGAGTATCTCTCAGTTTCTGTTTCACTTCCAAAATATCCTCGCTGAAATCAGAAGAACTAAAATGAGCATAAAACATATTTAAAGCGTTTGCAAAATCTCTGTCTGAATTAAAACCATCTAAAATGATCTGACTGCTGCTCTGGGGATTTTGAAACCCTGCTGTGGTTTTCATACAAGTCCAAGCAGACCCAATATTTGTTGCAGCAAATTTGCTTTCAAGAAGGTTTTTGTAGCTCTGTTTTGCTTTCAAGATCTCGATTCTCAGTTCCTTGGAGTGTTTCTCTAACAGGGAGACACTCTTTACTCAACTCAGCACAGGGACACTGAGGAACCAAACCACAGTCCAAACCCAGGATAAAGAGGTTCAGTGAATGTGGTGTTGAAGGTGTGGAGGTGGATCAGAGTGTCAGAGGAGACTCTGTAGAAGGACAGAGTGCCAGCAGGACAGTCCACATACACTGCTGCTCTGTTAGAGACAGAGGAGGAGGTGGAGGAGGAGACAGATTCTGATGTCTGGTTATGATAGACGGAATCAGGACGACCATCATAGCATGAAAGACTCCAGGACTGATCATTCCATCCAAACGCACAGTAATCACTGTCTCCTTTCCATCCAATTCTTCTGTAACTCACTGATATAAAAACTCTTCCTCTCCACTCGACCTCCCAGTAACATCGACCAGTCAGACCAGTTCTACACAGCAGCTGGTAACAGCCATCAAATCTGTCTGGATGATCAGGATATGACTGAACCTCCTCCACATGTGTCACCTTCCTGTTGTTGTCAGACAGTTGGAGCTTTGTGTGAACTGTGTTTGTGTCGATTGTGAGTTGACAGGAATCTGATGGAGAGAACAAACACAATCCAGCTGCAGTTATTGATCCATCATCTGTTCATTGATTGACACTTTGATGATGACTCCTGACATCAGAGATGTGAATGAGTGATGTGACAGTTTGAAGATGGTTGAATGTGTGCTGCTTTGTTTTCATGAATCCCATTAAAAACACACTTACACTTCCTCAGACCTGGTCTCAACCATCGGACTCCAGCAGGCTCCACCCTGAAAGGAGGAGGGGGGTCAGACCAGCACAGTCAGCATGCATACATGGACATTACATGGCTCTCATACACATACTGTTAGACATTGATAAAGGAACAGTCCAACATTTTCACAAATACACTTCAATCCATAAGTGGATCAAACTGCTGATAAGTTGGATTGATCCTGTATCTGCCTGTACACAGCTGTATTGAATGAAATATGAATGATTCAAACTCTGACCTTCATTATCTTAATATTCCTCTTATGTTAAGCTGGGGAGGAAACTGGCCTGCATTTGCTGTCCACCAGAGCTTATCAACAACAAAAAACAGCTTGTGCATCAACATAAACTATTTCCACAGTGAAATTTGAGTTCTAAGCATGCCAGAAACTATACAGAAAAGCCAAAAATGAGTTTAAAAACCACCAGTATAGGCTCATAAAGGCCCTAAAGAGAAAAACTAAATTTTAAGTGAATGCAGCATCGGCTTCTGCACTATGAGCATCATGTTAGCAAAGGTAGGAGAGCCAAGCACGAAAGAGGCACCGCAGGAAACAGTTTTTCGGCGAAAGTTATGTTCAAAAAAACTGCCCCTCCGACAGCCAAACCCATCTGTTCTCTGATTGGATTGTTACATTTGTGATTGACATGACATTGACCAATCAGATGAGAGGAAGAAAAATAGGGTCAAGATTCGTACTTGTAACTTGCAGGGTTTTTTTAAGTCCACACACAAATCTTTTTTACACACACACACATTCTTTTTACACATACAAAACTGATTTACAAGTACAAAATATTTATGACCACATTTTGAACCCATAGTTTTCATTCAAAGACTTTATGGCTTTAATACCTGGGGGGCCGGTCTGTAGTCAAAATGCTCAATTTTCTGTCCCAGTCCAGCCCTGCAGGTTAATACTGGCAGTGTCACCGTGCCAGCTGACTGTATTTCATCATCAGCCAGTGTTGTTCTTGATCAATATTACCAAAGTTTACCATAAGGCAGCATAGAAAGTATTTACTTGCTTTCAGGTTTCATTCAAATGTTAGTCTTTTCATTCGTTTCCCCACTTTTTTCCTGTTTCAAAATCAAACACCAGTTTGTGAGAAGATTATCTTCTTTTTTAATAGGCATTGGTTTTGCATTGGCATTGGCTAATTTGCCAATTGTATGTTAAAAATGTTTTTGCCCAAAACATATGTGCACTACATGTCAGTAAAAATACTATGCAAATATTGATGTCCTTATCTGCTGAACACTGACTGATTGTATCTCTTGTACTTTATCAACGCAGTATCTAAAAACTTTGCATCGTAGTGGTTAAAATCTCATTCTAATAAGAGTTAAAAGCGCACACAGAGCACCTGTATAAAAAAGCCCAAAGCCGACTGTACTTCCTCAGGAGGCTGAGGTCTTTTAACATCTGCAGGAAGCTCCTGAGGATGTTTTACCAGTCGGTGGTTGCTGGAGTACTTTTCTATGCTGTGGTGTGCTGGGGGAGCAGCACAGCAAAGAAGGACTCATCCAGGCTGGAGAAACTGATCAGGAGGGCTAGCTCTGTGGTCGGCATGAAGCTGGACACTCTGGTGACAGTGGCAGAGAAAAGGACATTAAAGAAACTGATGGACATTATGGACAATGCTGGGCATCCTCTGCACACGGCCATAAACAATCAGAAGAGTCTGTTCAGTGACAGGTTGCTTCTCCCAAAGACAAGAACTAACAGACTTAAAAACTCCTTTGTCCCACACGCCATCAGACTGTTTAACTCCTCTCTGGAGGGGAGAGGGAGGGGAAACAGGAGGACAAAGGAGGGAACAACTAAGCTGTAGTGCCTCTGCACCTCACTGTACAATACCTTTGTGCAATACTTTTGTAAATAGTCAACAGTGCAATAGACTCAATACTTGAAATGTGCAATTCACTTGTATTTTTATTTTTTATTCCTATTTATTCTATTTATCCCCTTTGTATATTTTATTTATATTTGTCTCTGTATTTATATATGTGTATGTGTGTGTGTGTGTGTGTGTGTGTGTGTGTGTGTGTGTGTGTGTGTGTGTATATATATATATATATATATAACAGTTCTGTAACTGTAACTTTGGTCGTTGCTGTGCTTTTTTTGGAAGTCGAATTTCCCAGAGGAACCCACCCGAGGGATTAATAAAGTTCTATCTTATCTTATCTTATCTTATTTGGTTATTAGGTTTATAGGGTTATTGAATTATGGTGAACGGTTGGTAGAATTGTTTTTAGCATTATCTGCCAATAACATCTGCCACCTTTCCAAATCTGTGCCCCTACCTGGCCCCCCCCCAACAAAAGTTTTCTAGACACTGTTAACGTTAGCTGTAAGTCACAACTAACCAAACAAGCTGGTTATGAAACTCTTTGGGAAGGTCAATGCCAGGGTTGCTGGTGAGGAGAGTCCATCCGTTAGTTGAACCTCGGATACAGGAGGAACAATGCAGTTGTCATCCTGGTCGTGGAACACTGGATCAGCTCTTCATCATCTCAAGAATACTTTAGGGTACATAGGAGTTTAGAGAACTTGAAGAAGGTATTCGACCATGTCCCTTGGTGGGTCCTGTGGGAGGTGCTCCGGGAATATGGGGTGTCTGGCCCATCACTATGGGCCAGAATCCTTATACACCACTGTAAGATCTTGGTCTGCATAGCCGGCAATAAGTTGGACTTGTTCTTGGTGGGTGGTGGACTTCGCCAGAGCTTCCCTTTGTCATCAATTCTGTTCATAATTTTTATGGACAGAAATTCTAGGCTTCTAGGCTTAGCCAAGTGGGTGAGAAGCTCAGCCATTTGAGAAATGCTAAGAGTAGAGCCGCTGCTGATCTAGAGAAGGATGCCTCATCTAGAGATGATCTAGAGAAGGATGCCTCCTGGGGGCCTGAAGTTAAGGTTATTGGAAGTCAAGTCCCTTTGGATAAGTTAACTGATACCCTCGGTCTGCTTACTTCTCATCTTTCTCACACTATAAGGAATCTCGGAGTGTTTTAGATAGCTATTTTAAATTAGAGAAGCAAGCATCCACAGTAGTGAAAACCAGGTTACGTGAAATTGCCAATCAAAGCCTTATCTTTCTCGAAGAGATCAAGAAACACAAATTCATGCCTTCATCACTTCCAGTCTGGATTACTGAGATTCTCTCTATTTCTCTTCATTGCTCACAGTTAGTCCAAAATGCTGCTGCACGTCTTTATCGGGTGTTAGAATGCACACATCACTTTAGTTCTGGCTCCATGTCAAATATCATATTAATTTTAATATTAGTTTACTTACTTTTAAAGTTACAAATAATATGGCACCCAGTTATTTAAGCCAACTCCTCAACATGGATGACAACAAAAAAGCACTGATATTGTCTAACCAGATGTTCTTAGTACAACCAAGGTCTCAATTGAAGCATAGAGGAGATCTGGCATTCACAGTAGTATCACTCAGACACTGGAATAATCTGCCAGAGGATATTTGACTTCAAAGTCTATTCAGTTATTTAAATCACATCTTAATGCTCACTTTTTCACTTTGGCTTTTAATTCAAGTTCAGAAAGATCATTTTTAACCTTCACTAAAGCGGTTTCTATGAAAGCTGACTAAAACTCATAAGACCTTCCTCTCCAGAGGACTTGTTTGACAGCTACTCTTTCAAGAATTTTTGATATGAAAGGAAGGCTGGAGTTTAGCCTATAATTAGCTAAAACCACTGAGTCAAGAGATGGTAAATACATACAAGAGAATGATGGCCATGACAACCCAATGCCCAGTGAATATTTCATGCAGCAGAAACCCAAGAAAGAGAAGCAAGAGGAGGAACCATCATGTAAGGAGAGGCCCCTGCACGATATGTACCACTGGCAGATAGACACTTCCTCGCACATCCAGAAATCCTATCAGTGGTTGGATAAAACTGGACTGAAAAAGAGCACAGATCCATACCTGAGAGTGTCCAGTCTCCAGCCTAAATCCCTCAGACCAGCTGACAGCAGCTCCATTCCTGAGCCTCCTGGTTGATTGTAGCTCAGGTCCAGCTCTCTCAGATGGGAAGGGTTGGCACTCAGAGCTGATGCCAAACAAGTACAGCCTTCCTCTGTGATCAGACAGCCTGACAGACTACATACAAAAAAAACAGCAACAATTCAATCTATTTGCATCCTTTCAATTGAATTAAGCAGCATATAAGTGATGATTCCCATCAGTCATCTCACGTTTCTTAAGAGTGTAAGGGAGCACCCTACAAATCGAGGTCACGATTCAACTTTCTAGGAGAGACTGCTGTTAAAAAAAGGAAAAAAAATATGTAGGTTCCACCTTTGGCTCATACCATCACCAGGCAAATTGAAGATATAGCAGGGGACACTAAGACACAGTTGTTGAAGAGGTACATAATTCAGGTTAATGAGTCTACTGAAATTGACGGCTAATACTACTTGTATGTGAAAGATATATGTGTGCATGACAACATTTTTTTTTTTGCGCTGTCACTACCAAGCAAAACCAGTGGTGTAGAACTATTCAAAATTCTGAATGGTTACATATCAGAAAAACTGGATTGGTTTCTCTTGGTCTGCATATACACAGAGAGCTGAGTGGAGTTTGCACTTGACTGCAAGTCTATGCACTGTCATTTACAGGGAAATTGTGATTATCCAAAAAATGTTACTTGAACCTAAAAACACAATAAACAGTGTCATTAAAGTCATTAACTACATCAAAGCGAATGCCCTAAACTCAGGTCTATTCAAGCGGCTTTGTGATGAGATGGATGCAAAGCACAAATGCCTTCTCTTACACACAGAAGTAAGATGGCTAACTAAAGGGAGATCCTTGGTCAGAATTTGAGTAATGAAAGCTTGTGCCGAGACTTATTCCAGGAAAAAAACTGTGATCCAAACCAAATTGTGAAGTATGGTTGACATAAGTGACAAACATTGCATGTCCTTGTCTCCCATTACTCCCAAATGGACTGGCTTCTTAGGTGGGAAACAAACAGCACTGACATACAAGAACAAAGCATACACAAAGGAGAAGGAAGAAAAAAATTGAGCATATGCACTATTGGATTGATGGTGCATGTTTTACAGATGAAATGGTGCCTCAGATCATAAAGACTCATAGATGAGTACAATTGATGCTAATAAGACAAGATAAGTGCTGCAGAAAAAACATCAATCTGCTGAATTTAAGTTTTTATTTTACCGCTGAATTCATTAACATCAAGAATAGATGGAGTGAAAATCATTATCATATCATCATTACATAATTCTGTGTGGTTTTCTCATTTTAGCTAATTTCAGCTCTAAAATATATACTACCAGCCAGGTTTGGACACACTTCATTTAATGTGTTTTCTTTATTTTTGTTACTTTCTATAATGTAGATAATAGCCATAATCAAACCTAGCGTAATAATACTATCTATAATGATCAAAACAGCACAACAAAGAACTCAGAACAGAAGTATTGAATCCTCTTCTTTTTATTCTTTTACTGGACAGAGAAAATGCGGAGTGAGAGTATGCAAAGTATTTATAATTATTTTATTCAATCATTACTTTCCGGAAAGGGATGTGCACGAGGCTAAGCCACTTGCAGATCTGAAGCATTAAGCTGGATGTGTATAACATAGTCAGTTATACGTCACACACAGTTTCGATCAAAACAACTTCTGCGCTTCACTCTGCCTACTTCCTCTTTTCTGTCTGCATCCTGTTCCTTTGCAGCTCTGCACAAAGCGTTCTGCACAGTTTCCTGTCTCACTCAGCAATCTATGACCTTTCACATACTGTATGACTGAAAGATGGCCTGCTTTAGTATACTGGCCTACATAAAACAATATAATCAGAAAATAAGCACTAAGAATATATATTTATTTCCTAACAGAAACCATAATATAAAATACAAAAGACTCAAAACTGCTGGGTCACAAGGACCCAGAACAGTGACACCTAGGGTGTTGCCTAGGGATGGGTATCGAAACCCGGTTCTTGTTGAGAACCGGTTCCCACTGTTTCAATTCCCTGGAATTGTTTGCCGTTTTTGTAAATGATTCCCTTGTCGATTCCAGTTGCCCAGTAGCGGTTTTAGATACGGGCGACACAGGCGGTTGCCCGGGGCGGCATCATGGTGGGGGGTGGGATCACGGGCATTGGCATTGGCAAAAAAAAAAAAAAAAAATGCTCGTACTCATGCTGCCCCAATGTCAGCCAGCGCATATTGGGAATGGCATAGGCACCAATCGGTTTTCTATCGCCCATTTGCTGAGAGTAAGGGCGCCCTCCGTTTGCGAGGTGCGCCTGCTGCTTGCGGCGCAGAGAGGAGAGGGCAGGACGGCGGGGGATTCTCTGACCGGCTGGAGCGGCATCTAATAACCAACTCGCAAAATAAAACAAAATAAAAACAAACCAACAAAAACACCAGACATCATGATACAGACTTATAATTTGCACTGATGTTTTTCCAAAATTCTATACAGGAAAGGTGAGCACAAGAGCCCTCGGTGCGCCTGCTCGCTGCTGAAGTCAAAGTAAACTTAATTGTCATCTCCGCTACAGACAGTCCAGTATATGGAGAGACGAGACGACGAGGCTCCAGTTAGAGCAGTGCAAGTAAACAAACAATATATATAAGAAGAGTAAGAAAATAAATCTA
Organism: Mchenga conophoros; assembly: GCF_057382185.1. Classification (NCBI taxonomy): domain Eukaryota; kingdom Metazoa; phylum Chordata; class Actinopteri; order Cichliformes; family Cichlidae; genus Mchenga; species Mchenga conophoros. The sequence continues at coordinate 30,495,274 of NC_140528.1, forward strand.
CACTTTAGGACTCGGGGTAAAGGGATCAATAACAATTTAAATTTTAAAGTTTGATGATTTAAAGTCTCACACACAACCCATCGAAAGGGGAGGGGGCCCTGCTGCTTCCAAATAGAGCACATTTCATTCATAATGATGTAAATCCAAGCCCATTATGGATTCATGATTTGAATCCTGGGTTGTGTGAAATCTCAGAAATGCACCCTAGACAAAGTGAATCTGTGAACTAAGGTGTAGGTGTGTTAGATTATGTTGTGGTGATCCTCGGGATGAAGGATGGGTGTTCATACTGGAGTGCAAAATTAAAACCAATGGAAGATGGACAAGAAAAGTTCAAAGCCATCAGGTGCTCGGTTTAGAAAAAATAGAAAAGAAGAGGAGGAGAAACGAGCAAAAGATGCAGATAAGCAGATGTGTCATTGGATAATGGCAGGTCATCCTGAAACAATCAGAATCAGAATACTTTATTAATCCCTAAGGAAATAATGTGGGTTACAGTTGCTCCAAGAAGAAATGGTAAAAATAGCAACAGTAACAGACTAAACTCCAAACAATACATTATGTTAGAGAGGGAGTGTTCGCCCAGGGCGCCAAACAGACTAGGACCGCCACTGCAGTCGTCCCGAATGACGTCACCACGTTGCGTTGGCTGAAACGCTCAAAAGTTTGGTTATACTTTACAAGAGTGGATGACAACAGTGCAACTTGCAATACTTGAAAAGTAGATATTTCATTTAAGGGAGGAAACATTACAAATATGCAAAACCATTTGCTCACAAAACACACGATGACCTTAAATGAATGTCGTGTTTTTAATTCAGCTCCGGACTCGTGAATCTCAACCCAGCAGCAGCAGTAACGTTTGCACGTCCTCTCCCGTTAATGCGGCAGGTAAATAATCAACTAACAGTGCATATTATGAGCGCGATCTGCCTTATTACAAAACCTGCCATTACTGTGCATTTAGGTGACCATGATGAGAGAGAGTCTGGCTCAGACGCTGGCAATTCTCGCTGCAGTCTACCGGTAGCGTCTCCTTTCAAGCCAGGATAGACGAATGTCACCGAGCAGTTTGTGGTCAAAGGCTTGCACCCGTTTGCCACAGCAGATGCCCCCGATTTTCGGTAAGTGAATGTGTTTAATTGTAGGCAGGGACATTACTGGATATTCTTGTGTAATTGCTATAGAATCATTTATGTTATACTTTGTTATTGCTACAGAAGAATATTCATTTTATTATTTTACATTTACAATTTTTTTTCCCGGGGTCCCTGTGACACCCCATTGAAGAGCTGTAGGCTGCAGATCTCTTAAGATCTCACTGTTGGGTTTGTAAGGCCATGTCACTCTCAAAGAGAAGATATAAAACAAAGTTCTAAGCTAATCAAACTTAGTGTTCTCCTTTTTTAAAAAGAATCGATAAGAGAATCGATATAGAATCGAATCGTTAAACAGAATCGAAAATGGAATCGGAATCATGAAAATCTTATCAATACCCATCCCTAGTGTTGCCTGGTGTGGTATACCCCAGCTTCTATGGCTCTTGTGCTCAGAGCTTGTTCCTGTGTGGCGATAACTGGTGCCTCTGTGCTGTCTTTAGTCCAGCTTTGTCCAGCCACTGGTAGGATTTCTGGATGTCAGCAATCTCCTTGATCTGCCAATTGTACATACCGTGCAGTGCCTTGTCCTTACAGGATTTTCCTCCTCTTCCTCATCTTTTTTGGTTTCTGTTGCCTGAGGTATTCAATGAGCACGTTGTCAGTTGGGGCCATTCTCCCGATGTACTCATTTTTTTTTTGCCTCATCCTGGACTGTGGTGCTGACACTCACCAGTTCCTGGCCTTGTTCCTTCTGCTTAATGTACAGCCTAAGGGTGCTGCATTTGGTGTGAAACCCTCCATGCATGGTCAGGAGCTTTCTTGTCTTGATGTCAGTGGCTTTTATCTCCTCCTTTGGCCATCTCAAATCAAATCAAATCAAATCACTTTTATTGTCACATCACATGTGCAGGCACACTGGCACAGCACATGCGAGTGAAATTCTTGTGTGCGAGCCCCACAAGCAACAGAGATGTGCAAACACAACAACACAAACGAGCAAAATACAAGAATGGCTAATCTGAAACTAATAAATATATGTACAATATATAATAGTGTATGCATTTCTGGATGTGTATACTAAATATTTTCCTACGTGTGTGTGTGTGTGTGTGTGTGTGTGTGTGTGTGTGTGTGTGTGTGTGTGTGTGTATACACACACACACACACACACACACTTATTATCCCAGCAGGGTATCTGATAACGAGCAGGAAGTAGGTGTTGATAGTCTGGATCTTGTTCTTACCGTTCAGCTGACTATTCAGGACTTGCCTGACCCTCTGCAGCTACTTGTTGGTTACCGTTTTTCTAGCAGCCTCTTCATGGTTCCCATTTGCCTTGTAACTGTTGTCTATGTCTGCAATGTCGCTTAGTGGTAGTTTGATCCCTTTAGTTCCCACTACTTTCCCTCTCTTTGTTACCACTGACTACACTCCTCCAGTCCAAATGACATTACAGTGTCATTTCTGTGACACAATGGTATACAGCTTGATGTCATCTATGTACAGTGGGTGGCAGGTAGTAGTCAGTATCCGTAGCCAGTCTTGCCAATGATCTCACTGAGGGGCTTCAGGCCAATGCAGAACAGCAGTGGGTACAGAGCATCTCCTTGGTGGATCCCACACTTGATGGGAACTGGTGCTATGGGCTTGAAGTTGGCCTCTAGTGTTGTACGCCACATCCCCATTGAGTTCCTGATGAAGGCTCTTAGGGTCCTGTTGTTCTTGTATAGGTCTAGGCATTCCAGGGGCACTGAGTCGTAAGGCCTTTCTGTAATCCATACAGACAGAGTACAGGTTGGTCAGCCTGGTCTTGCAGCCTTGGCTAATTGCTCGGTCTACCTGTAGCTGGTGTTTTGCACCTCTGGTATTTTTGCCAATCCTTTTCTGTGCCCTACTCATGTATTGACTCATGTGCTTGTTCGTCTTGGTCGCTATGATGTCTGACAGGAGCTTCCACGTGGTATCACGGCAGGTTATTGATTGGTAGTTGGATGGGACCAGTCCCTTCTAGGGTCCTTGAGGATCGGGACTGTCTGGCCTTTGGTTAGCCATTGTGGATGTCTCTCATCGACTAGCAGCTATGTAAGTGAAGTTGGCCCCCCCACCTTCTTCAAATCCAACAAAAGTGGTATCAAACGTTTGTGCTACGTTTGTGCTGGTTTGTGCTGCAAAAAATTTTGTTTGTGCTACTATCATTTTAAAGATATTAATAAAATTTTCTAGAGGTCATCAGAGGTCAACCAGCCCCCCCCACATTAATTAAGTTAAACAAAATGGGTGTCAATCAACTGTGCTATGTTTGTGCTGGTTTGTGCTGCTAAAATTGTTGTTTGTGCTGCTTGTTTTAAAGATATTAATGAAAATGTAAAGGTCAAAAGGTCAAAAGGTCAACCAGCCCCCCTACATTACCCAAATCAAACAAGATTGATGTCAAACGTTTGTGCTACGTTTGTGCTGGTTTGTGCTACAAAAAGTTTCGTTTGTGCTGCTATCATTTTAAAGATATTAATAAAAATTTCTAAAGGTCATCAGAGGTCAACCAGCCCCCCCCACATTAATGGAATCAAACAAAATTGATCTCAATCAGTTGTGCTATGTTTGTGCTGGTTTGTGCTGCAAAACATTTTGTGTGTGCTGCGATCATTTTAAAAATATTAATAAAATAACGTCTGGATGCGTGCTTAATCATCCAGGTACTGTAAGTAAATCCCAAAAGGTTGATTCTGTTCATCTGGACATTTTCGGTTAGAGAAACGTTTCGTCACTCATCCAAGTGACTTCTTCAGTCTCAGCTGACTGCAGGTTTCCCCAACCTTATAAACAGTACATTTGCATAGTGAAGGAAACTAGCGCCACTGAATGAACAATGTGTTGGGGGGTTAGTTCCATGATTGTTAGTATGCAAATTCTTATGACCATTGATCAATGACAACTAATCAAAGCCTACTGATCAATGGCCATGAGTACCATTCACAGAAAGTGGGGATTGGCTACAATCACAGCATTTTAAGATGGCAAAAGATGTACCCTTGGGCCCCCCTTCTCGATTCAGAGATGGTCAGCATCCTGACAGCCCAATGGACGAAGCTGTCTCTCAGTCTGCGTGTTCTGGCCCGGAGGCTCTTCAGTGTCCTTCCTGATGGCAGCAAACTGAAGATGCTGTTGAAGGGATGAGTGGAGTCACCTGTAATGGAGAGGACCTTCCAGATGAGGCAGGTGCAGTAGATCTCCTGGGGAGGGAGGCAAGAGAGGTCCCCACAATGCTCTCGGCTGCTCTCACTACCCGTTGTCATTTTTTCCTGCAGAACCCAATGCAGGAGTCATACCACACAGTGATGCAGCTGGTGACGATACTCTCAACTGTGCCTCTGTAAAAGGTGCTCATAATGGGGGTTGAATCTCTTGTGCTTCTCAGTTTGCAGAGGAAGTAGAGTTGCTGTTGGTCTTCTCCACATTCAGGGACAGGTTGTTGTTGCTGTACCACTCTGCCAGATGGTTAACTTCACCCCTGTAGTAGATCTCATCGTGGGTCAGCAGAGTGAAGAGAAGGGGGCTCAACACACATCCCTAGGGAGCCCCCGTATTTAGTGTTCTTGGGCTGGAGGTGTTGCTGCCGACCCGTACTGTGTGCTGTCTTCCTGTCAAGAAACCTAGCAGCCCGTTAAACAGCAAGGTGCTGATCCCCAGCAGATCCAGTTTGTGAATGAGTTGCTGGGGAATGATGATGCTGAAGGCTGAACTGAAGTCTATGAACAGCACTCTGACATATGAGTCTCTAGTGTTCAGATGTGTGAGGGCTGAGTGAGGGGCAGTTGAAATTCCATCATCAGTTGAGCGTTTTGACCAAGATGGGAACTCAAATGGATCCAGGTTGGGGGAAAGTGGTAATTAACCGTTCAAAGCACTTAACTTAATAATGATGGAGGTGAGTTTGACAGGACGGTAGTCCTTAAAGCAGGAGGTAGATGACTTTGTGGGTTCAGTAATGATGGTGGAGGCTTTGAGGCATGTGGGAACGACGGCCTGACCCTAGTGATGTGTTAAAGATGTCTGTGAAGACATTTGTGAGTTCCACAGCATAGTCCGTCAGTGCTCGTCCAAGGATGTTATCAGGATCTGGAGCTTTGAGTGTATTGATTTTGGCAAGGGATCTCCACACACTGTCTGGGGATTGTGTCACCACGGTCTGTAGAGTGGGCTTGTAGTCTGTGATGGTTTGTATTCCTTGCCACTGCCTCCAAGTATTTCTGCTGTCGCTGAAGCTTTGCTGTAGTTGATGTCACGTGACAGGTTTGCCCTTGCTGTTCTTAGACTCACCTAATTCCCGGCTCTGAAGGCTTGCATTTTTCAACCTTAGGAGCATTTAAACCTGACCTGTGAGCCATGGTTTCTGATTGGCCCGGACAGTGATAGTCCTGGTCTCTGTGATATCATCAATGCATTTTGGGATGTAGGCAGTAACAGTTTCTGTATATTCCTGAAAGTCTGTGGTGTTGTCGTGTGTGGCGGCCTGTGGTGGAAAAGCAGTCTTGCAGTGCCTCTGAGGACCCTTCTGGCCACACCTGTACCTGCTTACGAACTGGTTTGGTGACTTTGACCAGGGGCCTGTGGCAACCCATGGCACACCTAGGTTTCTGCCTGTACTGACCCTTATGCAAAATAGGTGGAATTAAGACACAATTCCAAAAGCAAACACAACTGATCAGTGCTGAGACTGGTCCTGTTGCTGAGGTTGGGGTGATCCTGTAATCTCTTATGAACTACCTCCAACACTTCTATAACTGGGATGCAAGTGAAGACAGATGTAACATCTCTCTCTCACTGTACATGTACTGTTTATAAAATTAGGGAAACATAACCTGCACAAACAAAATAATTTGCAGGACAAATGTTTGACATCAATTTTGTTCGATTTGAAGAAGGTAGGGGGGGCCAACTTCACTCACATGTGTTTATAAGGTTGGGGAAACCTGCAGTCAGCTGAGACTGAAGAAGTCACTTGGATGAGTGACGAAACGTTTCTCTAACTGAAAATGTCCAGATGAACAGAATCAACCTTTTGGGATTTACTTACCTGGATGATTAAGCACGCATAAAGACGTTATTTTATTAAAATTTTTAAAATGTTAGCAGCACAAACAAAAATTTTTGCAGCACAAACGTGTGACATCAATTTTGTTTGATTCCATTAATGTAGTTGGCTGGTTGACCTCTGATGACCTCTAGAAATTTTTATTAATATCTTTAAAATGATCCTGGCACAAATTAAAAGTTTTACAGCACAAACGTTTGATACCACTTTTGTTGGATTTTAAGAAGGTGGGGGGCCAACTTCACTCACATCTAGCAGCTGGTTCATTTGTGCTGCCAGATACTCATGGAGTGCAGTCATCTTCTTCAGCCAGGTGTGAACCATGTCAGGTCTGATGCTGTCCAATTCTTGATACTGGAGACCTGTTCTTGGATGTCTGCCACCGTGATGGTTACTGGACCCTTTTCAGGGAGGTCGTTGTAGCCTGCCCTTAGGTCCACTAGCCACTGAGCATTGCCGTTATGGGTTGCATCCTTCTCCGATATTGTCTTCCAATATTGCTTTGTCTCCAGCGTGTGGTTTTCATATTGTTCCCTTGCCACTGAGAGTACACCTTAGCTGGTTCTCTGGAGAACAGCTGGTTTATCCTTCTGCCTTCTCTCTCCCAAGTGTACCTCTTCAATCGGCTGGCCAAGGCTGTGAGTAATTGCTTGGCAGTTTTTCAGGCAGGCCTCAGGTATGGACAGCTTGCTATAGTTCTTGGACACCTTTGTCACACCTTTTTGCAGCTCCGACAGTTGGCTAACCTCTCTCCATGCTACCTTGATACTAGCCTCCAGACTCCTTCCCCATAGGGGGTATTGCTTCTTATGGCTGTTCAACTTGTAGCCAAGCATCTCACTGATCACTCCTGCTGTAGTGTATACCAGCTTGTTAGTCTCAGTAATCGTGGCTGTAGGTATCGTCCATAGCGCTGCATTTACATCATCTAGTAGATCTGCTGAGGGTACTTCATTTATTCTTGCTAACCAGCTACGGGGACCCAGGTTTCCCAGTTCCTCTTGCACTCAACGATCCTTCTTCCATTGCACTTGAGGCTTGGTACCCAATCTCTGGCTGCAAGAGCAATCTCTTCTTTCGAATGTTGTAACACTGAGGTACTAGTGATATGTCGGTCGCGAACGAAATGGCTCTTAGAGCCGGATCTTTGACGTGAACGACGTTAGCCGGCTCCTTGCCCTGTTTTTTTTTCTCTCTCTCACCCTCTCCGTCGCCCTTTTTTTCCTCTTTACTCGGCACACGAGCCTTGTGCTTTACGCTGGGAAGAGGCGGGAGGTGCGGTAGTTACACTCGCAGTACCACAGGAACAGAGCGGAAGGGAAAGAGAAAGACAGCCAGGGACAACAACCTCACATTAGAAAGGTATAGTGGCTCTCCCTCTGTGGAAGAGGTTTTTTTCTCCTTTTCTTGTGTTGCAGATCTGCCTCATGAGCCACAGCTGAGGTGTGTTCCAGCTCGTCAGACACGGCGTGCTGCGGGAAAAGCCTGTTCTAACGTTTGAGTCTAAGGTTTATTTTTTAGCACGTGGCGGCTCTTTTTTACTTCTCAGCCATAAATACTCTGCATACTTTTTCACATCATTCAGTTTATTTTGAAAAGTCTCAACATGATCTTGAGCTTTATTGTGAAAGGTTTGTGGAAAATAAACAAGCAGACTTTGTTTTTACCATTGTTGTTGCTAACGACAACGCATAAAAACAGGCACTTGTCTGTCCGTTGTGTGGACATATTAAATATAAGAGAAAGAGAGAACTTTAAGAAATTAATATAGCCACTACAGTGACCATCAAAACAATATTGCCGTAAACGTTTATTTTGTGACACCACAAAACAAACGATAACGTAAAATGAAACTATAGATGTTTATATACCATCATCCGGTATATATATCGTTATATCGAACAGCTCTACCCACCGATGCCTTCTTGTTTTAATAGTCCACTTCTCATCAGGGTGCCCTGGTTCCTCAAAACCTGATGTGGACCTTGTTGAGCGAAATAGAAGAGCCACCTTGGCAGAACAAGATTAAGCTGTTCCTCTAAAGGACAAAACTCACTCTTTCAAGGTTGCCAATGTTCACAATTTCCATTATGAAAATAGGGATGCAAAATAGACCTAAATCTTTGAAAAGACCAGTGCATAAAACATGTTTCTATTGTCACACTAAGTGTCACAGTTTTTAAATTTTAGAGTTTAATAATCCACTGAAGAAGCAACTAAAATGGCACCTGCAATTTCTATATACAGTAGGTTAGCAGTTTATGTAAATAACATTTTAATTATCAACAGTATCAATCAGAATCCTGACCTTAGAATTTCCAGTGTGCAATATGAACTCATCACTCCAATGCACAGAAACTTCACTCCTGAGTCCCGTAGGTCATTGTTACTAAGATCCAGCTCTCTCAGACTAAAGTACTGGGAGCAGAGAACTGAGGACAGAACATCACAGCTTCTATCCGTGAGGTTGCACACACTCAATCTGAAGGACACACACAAAGAAAACACTAGCTTTACAGTGTATTGATAGTGGTAGTTTGTAGATTTGACGGTTCTAATCTTACTTTAGAACTGGCTGGAACTCTTATTGTCTTATTATAAATAGACCAGAGGTGTGGTAGTTTTTAGATACAATTAGCACTAATAAAACAACAATAAATGGAGGAAGCTGACTTTTATTACTTGTTTTTTGAAAAACAAACAAAAGCTCTTTTGATCTGACCTCAGATTTTCCACTGTATAATGTTGAGTCTTTAGTCCACTGCAAAGAAGCTTCACTCCCGAATCCTGCAGATTATTATTACTTAGGTCCAGCTCTCTCAGACAACAGGATTGGGAGCTAAGAACCGATGAGAGAGCTCCACAGCTACTCTCTGAGAGTTTACAGTGATTCAATCTAGAAAAAGAATGGCATGTATTAAAATTAAATCACTTTAGATGAAGAAATCAAACATCAGTGTGGAGCACAAGTCTTTATTAACTTACAAATACATTTTAATCTGGAAAAACATTTAAAGATTTGGAATTGCACCAGTAACAACCTAATCATAACTCTATAATTAAATGTAAACCAGTAAGGACCTGATTCATTTAGTAACTCTAGTTCAGCACCTGCAGGGCTACAGGCCCTGTTCATATTTCTAATTGTAAAATATACAATTACTGTTGCTAAATGGCAATCAAACCAATACTTTTCATTACATACTTGACCTTGTTTTAGCATCTGAATTAATCCTTTATACTTGCTCGTTTAGCTTTTTCCTCTTAAGCCCTTCCTAAAATCCTACTTTCTTTTGATTAGCCAATTTAAGGATGCCTGCTAAAGGCACCACTCTGTCCTTTTGAACTACACCATGTCCACTACATGTGCATAGGTTGTGCAAACGGTAAAACCTTTATAGACAATTTCTGGTTTACAATTACCAATAAAATCTTCTCGCATCCATTTGTACATTTCAGAGCCTGATTCTGGAATATGATAGTGGACGTCGACAAATACAAAATCATTGCTTTCTTACTGAGGACTTCTTACTGCATTTAGTCTTTCAAATATGAAATTTATAAAAAAGTGTCCCTGTTTAAAGGGTGTGACAGCTAAATTATTTTGGAGAGAGAACACCAGGTCAGATCTGAGAGAATTAACAATACTCCTTCCAGAACACTGATTATGAATTTTGTTACCCACAGGGACAAACTGAAATCAAATCAATCTACACTGTATAAGTGGACAAAAACTGATTTCTAGGAATCAGTGAATAAGATTAATACGTGCTGACAGCAGGAAACCAAATGCAACATAATGACTAAGATTCAGTTCACCAGCAACTGAAGTACCTGGGTATATAAGTGACTGTGACATTTGAAAAGTGAAGTCATATCTTCAACTAAGCAGGGCACTGATCCTGAGAATTATCCTTTTTCTCAGGGTTGCGGAGTGGTTGGAGCCTGACCTAGTTACAGAAGGGAGAGAGGCAGGCTAAAGCTCTTGGAACTCTTACCCAGGGCTAACATGGAGATACCACCAACCATTTGCACTGACATTCAAACCTATGGGCAATTTAGAATTAACAGTTCACCTAACCCCACCTCTTTGGCCTGTGGGAGGAAGCCGGAGAACCGGGAGAAAACCCACAAAAACAACCAAAAATTAAAAAATGCATTGTAATCTGCATTTTGTAGTTTAAAAAATCATTTTAGAAATTAAGGTATGAATATATATGTACTTACAGAGCTTTGTTGGAGGCTTTGACCACTGGCAGCAGCCTCAGAAGAGCCTTCTCTGAAGCAGAGTATTTCTTCAGGTCAAGCACATCCAGATCTTTTTCTGATGACAGTAAGATGAAGACCAGAGCTGACCACTGAGCAGGAGACAGTTTATCTGTGGAGAGACTTCCTGATCTCAGGGACTGTTGGATCTCCTCCACTAGAGAACGATCAGTCAGTTCATTCAGACAGTGGAACAGATTGATGCTTTCCTCTGCAGACAGCTTCTCACTGAGCTTCTCCTTGATGTACTCGACTGTTTCCTGATTGGTCTGTGAGCTACTTCCTGTCTGTGTCAGCAGACCTCGTAGAAGAGTCTGACTGGTCTGCAGTGAAAGACCCAGGAGGAAGCGGAGGAACAAGTCCAGGTGTCCATTTGGACTCTGTAAAGCCTTGTTCACAGCACTCTGGTAGAAGTGTTTCTCTACAGATTCTCCTTTTTCAGACTTCTGGAAGGTTGTTTTTTGTTGTTCTTCCAGCAGATTGAGTCCAGAGTTGATGAAGGTCAGATGGACATGAAGAGCAGCCAGAAACTCCTGAACACTCAGGTGGATGAAGCAGAACACCTTGTCCTGGTACAGTCCTCTCTCCTCTTTAAAGATCTGTGTGAACACTCCTGAGTACACTGAGGCTGCTCTGATATCGATGCCACACTCTGTCAGGTCTGATTCATAGAAGATCAGGTTTCCTTTCTGCAGCTGATCAAAAGCCAGTTTTCCCAGAGACTCCATCATCTTCCTGCTCTCTGGACTCCAGTGTGGATCTGTCTCAGCTCCTCCATCATATTTGATCTTCTTCACTTTGGCCTGAACCACCAGGAAGTGGATGTACATCTCAGTCAGGGTCTTGGGCAGTGGTCCCCCCTCTCTGGTTTTCAGCACATCCTCCAGAACTGTAGCAGTGATCCAGCAGAAGACTGGGATGTGGCACATGATGTGGAGGCTTCGTGATGTCTTGATGTGGGAGATGATCCTGCTGGCCTGCTCCTCATCTCTGAATCTCTTCCTGAAGTACTCCTCCTTCTGTGGGTCAGTGAACCCTCTGACCTCTGTCACCATGTCAACACAGTCAGGAGGGATCTGATTGGCTGCTGCAGGTCGTGTGGTTATCCAGAGGCGAGCAGAGGGAAGCAGTTTCCCCCTGATGAGGTTTATCAGCAGCACATCCACTGAGGTGGACTTTCTAGGGTCAGTTAGGATTGTAGTTTTGTGGAAGTCCAGAGGAAGTCGACACTCATCCAGACCATCAAAGATGAACACAACCTGGAAGTCTTCAAAGCTGCAGATTCCTGCTTCTTTGGTTTCAGTAAAGAAGTGATGAACAAGTTCCACCAAGCTGAACTTTTCCTCTTTCAGCACATTCAGCTCTCTGAAAGTGAATGGAAATATGAACTGGATGTCCTGGTTGGCTTTGTCTTCAGCCCAGTCCAGGCTGTATTTCTGTGTTAAGACTGTTTTCCCAATGCCAGCCACTCCCTTTGTCAGCACTGTTCTGATTGGTTCATCTCTTCCAGGTGAGGCTTTAAAGATGTCTTCTTGTCTGATTGTTGTTTCTGGTCTGTCTGGTTTACTGGATGCTGTTTCAATCTGTCTGACCTCATGTTCATCATTGACCTCTGCAGTCCCTCCCTCTGTGATGTAGAGCTCTGTGTAGATCTGATTCAGGAGGGTTGGGTTCCCTGCTTTAGCGATCCCCTCGAAGACATACTGGAAGTTTTTCTTCAAGACAGACTTAAGATTATGTTGACAAACTGCACCATAGAGTTCTAAATGAAAAAAAGAAAATATTTTTAAAAAGTCAATATTACTTTTTAGTTTAGTTTTATGTTCTTGCCAACAAACTGAAGCGGAAAGTTCTGAATTATATATATATTTTTTTAAAATGGTCATGTTTTACAAAGTGCTCATGATAGATTTGACCAAATAAAGAAATAATTAAATTAAATTAAATCTCTCTTGAGATATTAGCAAATTCTTATTCACCCAACTGCTTAAATCTTGATAGAAATCCTCTTACTGTTCTGCAGGCGATAAGCCAGCTCCTCCTGTTTCATTCTCCTAAGGAAGTCCAGTGTGATCTTCACAAAGGCCTCTCTGCTGCTCCTCCCCTGCTTATCATCCTCTCTCTTACTCTCTAAGCATTCTGGGTAATCTAGACCAAGAACCTTCTGGATCTTCTTCAGCTCATTCTTCACAAAAGTGATGATGTTGTCCTCCAGCAGCTGGAACAGAATGTGTTATGAATGATCCATTCCATGATCACACTAATACGTTTTAATTTTAAAAAACATCTTTTTCTCTCCGTTTTGGCCTTCTGTCTACACTGAGATGGTGTTTCTGGTCAAGGAAAACTGAGCTTTTTAAAAACACTCTCCAAAGTGGATACATTTGAAAACGCACTTTTTGTGTCGCAGTGTGTGCAAAAACAGAGGCTTTTAAAAACGATGACACATTTTACTCATATGATTCATTCATGTGACCAATTCAACGAGAAGGCATTGCTGTCTATATTTGCGCTCACTTTGCATCTTTGTAATTTTGTGCTACTCACAGCAACAACTTCAACTCATGATCAGTTCATTTAAAAAACTTGTTGATTTTCTTCGACATTTTGCCACAATGTTTCAAAGAGCCGGAAAGTAAATAAACAGCAGACAGAAATGACGCAGGTCGAATGACCTTATTTTTTAACGCATGCGCAGTACAGAACGCAAGTGTTTTCAGTCATTTCAGTATGGATAAAAAACTTTTTGTAAAAAATTGAAAATGATAGTGTGGACGTGGAGCATTTTTAATTTATCCAGATTGCTGTAGACGTTACCCCAGTTAGACACTGAAATCATGCAGCCAAACATCAGATCCATGTTGGACACACTGGCAATCCACTGGTCTACAAAGAGCAGCATGGAGATGATTGTGAACACAATAGATGTAAAAGTAGTTGCTGTACATGTACAGACCATAAATATGGAGTCCAGGTCTGTTTGATGCTGCTGGGCAGACTGACCACTGGGAACCTCTGAGCTCTGCTGGTCCACTCTGTGGAGGAATTGTGGGAAGAAGTTCACATTGAGACATTTTTACTCGCCACACACACACACACACACCTCGACGTGAATGACAGCATCTGTTGGTTGTTGGAATTTTAGGTGATTTTACCACCTAAAAGATGTAGGCATAGTCACTTTTGCCTGAGTTTTCCTTTCAGATAATAAAATGATGAATAGGAAATCAAATATACAAATTATACTCAAGTGTTCTACCATTCTTAATCATGTTCATATTGCAGCTGGTTGTATATGATCCTAAATGATAACGCAGTGTCTTATCTACAGTCAGTACAAAACTATGTTACACTGAATAATGTGGAGCTGCAGTTATAGCAGGAGTAGGCCTCAAAACAACTACACCAAACAACAAAAACTAGAATTCCAGCCTTACTCACAAAGCGAAACACAATGAGTACAACTGTATCCTTCAAGTGCTACACAACCTGCAGGCTGCTGAAGCAGAGCTGCACATTCACAGACTCACACCAACAACAGTAAGTATGAGCTACATTGGCTGTTGACTAGCCTCACTAAGAGTTACAAGAGATGACACTAAATCCACAAATTCTTTTATCTAAAGGTCACATACACAAAGCAGCTTTACAGAGGTCATCATGACTACCACGTGCTGCCTTTGACAGCTGTTTGACACGTCAGCCATCTTACTCTAGAACTTCTCAGTTTGCTGTACACCTTAAAAGTTTGGCTAACTTTGACTTGTTTATCTGCAGTGGACTTCATCATCATACCAAAGGCCAAACCAGTGTCAGTGCACAAAATAACAGAGTGATGCTGGTCTATTTAACTTCTAGAAACTAAAGTCACTCTCCACTTTTCAGAAAATTCATTAAAAAAAATTAAGCTCTAATCTGTTAAAATGTAGAAAGGAAAGTTTCCTCTCTGACTGACAGTGTTTGAGTCATTTTTGATGCTCTGAGTTTTATGAGGAAAATTTGTGCCACAAAGTTAGTGTTCCCTCTTCTAACTTCCAACAACATAAAGCACAACATGACTGATGGAAGAAAACATTCGCACGCGCATCACTTCCTGTTTGCTGAAGCGGATTTTCAGTTGTTTAAAAACCAAAAGCTTGTTTTTAAGAGACACTTTAAAGGGGATTGAGGGAATGACGTGTTTGCACTGCAGTTTATATCAAACAACATCAAGCAGTTAAATCAAAGATTTCATGTTACTAACAGCTCACCTCTCTGCAGCAGACACAGGCTGATCTTTAAATTGAATGGGTTCACCCCTAGACCGTTCACTCCGAAAGGTCACACAGCTGGGTCCAGGTTCAGTTTGGATCCTGATAATTAAAGTTCAAATATTCAATCAAGGACTTGTCATTTTAGACATTATAATACTGACTTTAACTTGCATCTTTCTTTGTGACTGTTTTTTTTTTTTAAATCTATTAATGACATGATTCAACATAGTGTTTACACAGCTGGGTCCAGGTTCAAGTTCAGTAGGTCTCCTGTGGATCCTGTGAGAGAAGAATGTGCTTTTCATTTGCAGCCACAGAAGCTCACGAAGACTTAGAATACCTTCATCATCCCAAAGAGAAACTGCTTTGCAGCTGAGCATGAGCAGGAGGAAACTCCAAACTAAATTAAGAACAGAGCCCAACCCAGAGGTAAACACAGTCATTAAGACTGCATGACGACTGATTGACTCCTGTGTGAGCAGCAGGAGTTTGAATGTTGGACCTGTTTTATAGAATAAAGGAATTCCTTGCTTAGTGACTTCCTTTGACCAGGAAACAACATCAAGCAGTTCATTTAAGTCAGACATCAAAGACTTTATGTTTATAACAGCTCACCTCTCTGCAGGAGACGCCTGCTTGACTTTAAAATGAATGTAGCGATCATTAGATGAGTCACTCTTACAGGACGCAGAGCTGGGTGGAGGTCCAGGCTGGTTCCTGTGAATAATGATGGAGCAGTGATGTGAGTGCTGAGCTGTGACATGGAGAAGAGTCATGCACAGTTAGAGATGGTCATCTCACCTCTGAGCTTTGGTCTGGCTCTCATGTTCCCCACACAGAGTGCTTTTAGAGGGAGGGGCTCCCTCCTCTCTGTCCTCACACTGATCCATGCTGCTCAGCTCACACACACTTTCTACCTGCAGAGGAAACACAAATCATTCATGTGCACATCAACTACTAAGATCAGGTGACTTCAAAGTGCAGTAAGTCATTCATTTGATGTGTTTGAAAACTTACCTTGGGATTTAGTGTATTGGGTGTAAAACTCAAAGTTAAAGTGGTGGGTGGGCTCATTTTGACAGAATATATAATATTTCATGAATGAATTAAATGCAGAGTTTAGACTTTCATTTATAGCATCTACACTGATGATAAAATTACCTAGTATGATTATTTTATCTGAACTCAGCACTGAATCAGATTAAAAACTGAGGAACAGCCAGGTGGACGATAGATTAAAAAAAAATTATTTGTTGAGTTACATAGTCAGGGTGAAAAATGCAAAAAAGTCAAGCTTTCAAATGGTGTACCCAAGTATTTGTAGAGTAATCAGTATGTTGATCAGTTATTAAATAGTTTAATAACTAAAGAATCAGGCTTTCAAAGTGTTCAACCTCTTTGAATAAAAAGAATAATAAATAAAACATGTCAATTATAATAGCATTAATATAACAAAAATATAAGTAAAACTCTTTGATGCCATAAAAGCTAAACAGTCACTGTAGCTATCAACACTTACTACAGCTACAAGCCAATATTATTTAGAAAAATCAATACATTGTGTTTATTATTATAGGGCAATAATAAATATTAAAAAGAAATAAAATGAACTGTTTAATACTTTCCATTAACTATTTTAATAATTTAAATGTACAAAAAGTGTTTAATTCATAATAAATGTTTTAAAGCTAAATGTCCTCTTTTCTTCCCTTTTAAAAAAAAAAAGTCTCTCAGCCTAAGTTTCAGTTTTCTATTTTAATGGCCTGTGGAACAAAATGAGTACAAATGGTAAAAATTGTAAATGGTCTGTATTTGTATAGCACTTTACTACTCCCTAAGGACCCCAAAGCACTTGGCTACACCAAATCCTTTATACATGAATACAGTTTAATTAATATCATATTTTATTTATATTACACATGAATGTAACCTGCCAAATAATATAACCAAACACTTGAAATAAATATATCGAGAACACCCCATGCCCCCCGTAGACTAAGCCCTGCTTACTGCAGGTATCACTGCCACATAAAGTACCATGAGGTAGATCTTAAACATGATGCTATGCTGCTGTCTCCAAAAGTTGATTCGGTTCATCTGGACTGGGAGGTCAGTTCTTTAATCATAATTATGCAAATTCTCATGACCATTGATCAACAACCACTGACCAAAACCCATTGATCAAAGACCACTGATCAATCGCCATGAGGACCATTTGATGGGTGAAACTGGGGAGCCCATGGCACACCCATGTGCCAGGAGTCTAGCCGTCCATCTAAACAAAAGGCACTTAGACTAAAACTGACATAGATATGTTTATCCTGCCATAAAACAAAAAAACAGGTACGGCCTCTCCCATGCTCCCTGGATGTGGGTGTGAATGCCAGAGCACTCTGGAATGCACACAAAGTCTTTGCAGCCTATAAGGATCAAACCTCTACCAACATGACGTTGATTATAAAACTCTAAGCATATATGAGTAGATATTTCTACGCATAAATGACAATCAACAATACAGATCTAACAACAACACTACATCCAGATGAACAGAATTACCCATATGGAAAAGATATAGTAAAAACTTATATATGATTTACTCATGAAAGTGGCCACTTTCTCATTACTTTCATATATTGTTTTAGTAAGTATCCAAAACATACAAGTTTCATTATATAATTTTTCAAGGGATCTTATATCTGTTTTCACTCTTATATGCTTTTCATACAAGTTTCACACAAGACAGATACAAACTTTATAAGATTTATATATCTTTTTCATATGGGTAATTTTGGGAGATTTACTTTCCTGGATGATTGAGAATGCATCAAGGTGATACTGCTGTGCTCGGTTCATGACAAGTATTTGAGTCCAGACTTGCTGTGTGTTGTATTTAGAAAGAAACAAGCTGCTATCTGGAACGAGTCAGTGCTCTGCTTCTGATGGAAAAAGGGGTGATGAAATAATGGGTGATGCAGAGGAGGGGGATTTTGACAAAGAAAGTATAGTATAGAGATGGACCGATCCAATATTACGTATCGGTATCGGTCCGATACTGACCTAAATTACTGGATCGGATATCGGTGAGAAATAAAAGACGTAATCCAATCCATTAAATATATATATATAAAAAATAAATAAATAAATCACAAAACTTGCAACACAGCGTAACTCGGCTCATAACCGTCACACGTCGCAGCAGTGTGGTCACGTGATAGAGCAGCTGCGTGTATTTGGAGCCTCGCTACCAAACCAGTATTTCATCTCCAAGGAAGTGATCCCAGAGAGAAGTAAAGCAAGTGTGTAAGTTCATCTCTGAGTGTTTGTAAAGCGTTCCCATGTTAAGCTTAACAACCGATATATGGAGCGACTGCCCCTCTCTCCGTCTCCTGCTGATACTTCAATTGTGAAACTGATTAATGATCAGCTGATCGGCTTTTCTGTCGTCTCTCTTCTTTGTTTTTGGCCCACTTTGCACCAGAAAGAGGAAACCAGCGGCTGAACAACAGCAGCACGTTTAACCTTGATAAGCTGTTGTTAGAATTTATTTAATATTACTTTCTACACCAGGATCTTTTTCTGCGCAGCTGACGGCTGGTAACTGTGCAGGGGCGGGTCTAGCAAAGTTTAGCCAGGGGGGCCGATAGGGCACGAACAGGGCAAAGGGGCACAAAGACATACTTTTCTTTCTTATTCTCATTTAAAATGTCTGGCTTTTAACCCTCTGGGGTCCAGGGTATAATTGGTCGTTTTTGACTACGTTTGATTTTACCTCTATATCTCACCTTTAAAATATGTTTATCTTGCCTTGTTTGGTATCATTATTTTCAGCACAACCTCAAATATCTGAATTTTCTTTTTCATTTTTGTATACTATATTAGCACAGTTGATCTAAATTCAGACAAAAAATTCAAAATCAGAGTAGAAAAAAGTTATATTTTTTACTGTAAAACCCACAAACATGTTTAACGAATCATTTTCATAAATTGAAATGCAAATAGAAATTGTACATTTCTAAAAGAATATGCACAAGTTTTGCAAACAACAAAGTTATATGGTACTATTTACCTAAAAATGCAGCCAAGGCCTCGGGCGTTTTTTTATATAACCATTTAAATCTATTTACAGAACAATCAGCTGGGCTGCATCAAAGAAGGCACACAAATTATTTGTGCCAGTCCAAAAGAAGGTAGTTTGTGTTCAGTATAAGACAGAGGAGAACAGCACAGGCCTAAACCTGCAGGTCTGACAGCAGGAGGAGCATCAGTCCAGTTTTTCATGTGGGAACAGCGTTTACACTGGAATCTGCCTTTGACGGCGTTTTTAGAGCAAATGTGACATTCAGCAGTATAACTGACACACAATACAACACAATAACTACACAACAAACTAACTATGGCCTCCAAACACGCCACACGTCACTAATGTGTGACATATGAAAACTCGCTCTCTCTCTTTCTTTCGCTCGTCCGCTTTCCTTCTCAGGTGTCACTCCTAAAAACTTCCCCTTCTCCCTAAACAACTGATAAGGCCTAAACTGCCTTATCAGTTTTTTGATTGGCTGACATGGTAAACTCTAACACCAATAGGGAAGGGGTGTTTTTTCTTTTTTCACTCACAATCGGAGAGTGTTTGCTAACGCTGTCTGTAGAAAACATCATTTTTACCGTCCTTCCCGCTCTAAATACCGCTGTTTTATTAAAAAAAAAAAAACATTGTGTGTATGTTTTATCATAACTCTGGTTTTACGTGGCCCATCGACACAATTCAAAAACTAGTATATAGTTTGAAGTCTGCACTTTCGACCCGAGTTGAAATGGAGAATAGCTTTAGTGTTGTTGTGTATTTAAACTTGAATATGAACTTATACAAAATGCAGCAAGATATTAAAAAAATTTTTATTGATTAAATAAACAAACTATATCGGATTCATATCGGTCTCAGCAGATATCCAAATTTATGATATCGGTATCGGTATCGGACATAATAAAGTGGTATCGTGCCATTTCTAGTATAGAATATAAGCATTCCTGACCATATTTACTCCAACTCACTTTTCAGAAAAAACAAATACTCCAAACACTTTAAGAAAAAAAGTGTCTCTCGCTAAAGCAGAAAAAAATGTTTCTTTGATGAAACAAAGCAGAGCTCCACTAACAACTTTTCCTTTATCGAAAAGCAGATTTTTTACTGTCTGTGTACAAACCAATCTTTATTTTAAACATAGCTTCTCAAAGCTCAACCCAAATACAGAAAAACATCATTGTCTCTCTCACACTGTGTGACTCACACCTGAACAATAAGGTTGTGTCACACCTGCCCTGCAGCTAAACTGCTCATGTGAGTTTGACTGTAAATAATAGTGGTCATATGATTTACAAGGAGAACAGGCCATGCCAAGTGTCTTCCTTGTCTGTGCCCGTCAGCATGGGACCAACTTCTCCAACTTCTCCTGTTATCAGATTTGTGAGCAGCAGCAGAAACAGAAACATAAAACCGTTTGATTCCAGTCAATCAACAACCAATAATCAAGTTTGAAGACAAACAGTGATCAAAGTTTGTCCTGGAATTGGAAGTGAACAACTGATCCAAACATCACAGAGCACAAAAAAGAAACAGTCAACCTGTTGAACTAGGAAACAAAGCAAACTTACAGTTTCTTCAAGTACACACACCAAGACCAAGCTCCACTCCACACCTGGACACTAAACACGGACACACAGGTGAGCTGCTTACTGGAAGGAGGCGGGACTTAATGCCTAAAGAGTGTGAGAGGGTCACACCTTCATGTGCAGGTTTACAAATATGTCATCTGACTGCTCAGACTGAACCTGTTTACCTGGTTAAACCTGT
Organism: Mchenga conophoros; assembly: GCF_057382185.1. Taxonomy (NCBI): domain Eukaryota; kingdom Metazoa; phylum Chordata; class Actinopteri; order Cichliformes; family Cichlidae; genus Mchenga; species Mchenga conophoros. The sequence continues at coordinate 30,515,836 of NC_140528.1, forward strand.
AAAACTGGGTTTTCTGAGCTTCCTGCTTGAAAATGACATGTAGAAAATGAATTTAGTATTTTTTTTTCTTACAATCTGACTAAACTAAATTTAAAAGTAGAATGGGAGGCAGAGCCTTCAGTTTTCAGGCCCCTCTTCTGTGGAACCAGCTTCCAGTTTGGATTCAGGAGACAGACACTATCTCTACTTTCAAGATTAGGCTTCAAACTTTCCTTTTTGCTAAAGCATATAGTTAGGGCTGGACCAGGTGACCCTGAATCCTCCCTTAGTTATGCTGCAATAGATGTAGGCTGCCGGGGGATTCCCATGATGCATTGAGTTTTTCCTTTCCAGTCACCTTTCTCACTCACTATGTATTAACAGACCTCTCTGCATTGAATCATATCTGTTATTAACCTCTGTCTCTCTTCCACAGCATGTCTTTATCCTGTCTTCCTTCTCTCACCCCAACCGGTCGCAGCAGATGGCCCCGCCCCTCCCTGAGCCTGGTTCTGCTGGAGGTTTCTTCCTGTTAAAAGGGAGTTTTTCCTTCCCACTGTCACCAAAGTGCTTGCTCATAGGGGGTCATATGATTGTTGGGTTTTTCTCTGTATCTATGAAGCGCCTTGAGGCAACTTTTGTTGTGATTTGGCGCTATATAAATAAAATTGAATTGAATTAAACAATCTTGGCATCAAAATAAAGCTAACACTTGTGAGATTTGATCAGAGGTGTAAATACTACAGCAGATGTGACTGTGTCAGAGTTCCTGAGGCTGGAACATAAAAAACGTTTGTAGATTTTCTTCAACTAAGTTATTTTTTATTTTATTTTATTTAACAAGTAGGGTGACCATATTTAATTTCCAAAGGAAGAATACACTTGGCCCAGTCATAATGAACTTTAATTATACTGTTTGCTTAAAGAAGTTTTTAATATAAAAATGATGCTTTCTCTGTACGGTTAATGAATCGTGAAATTTAAAAAAAAAACGTCTTATAGGCTTTTCAAGTCAACAAGTTAAAAAAAGAAGACTTTTGGTCACCAATTTATAGCCACTTTGAAAATATGATTCCCTTCCCATTTAACCAGGAATCAACATGTGAACATTATCTGTGCAAGTAATGATGCTGCTGAAGTGAAACCATGAAAAATTACAGCACTGTTAATGACTACATAGCCATTTGGCACATTTTGCCAATGTGATGGTGTGATGCATTTTGTAATGGTGATTTATTATGTCAGAATCAGAATACATTACTGATCTCTCTCTCTCTCTTTACTAGTCCCCCCTAGGGACCCCAAAGCGCTTTACACACCCAGTCATCTACCCATTCACTCTCACATTCACACACTGGTGGAGGCAAGCTACAGTTGTAGCCACAGCTGCCCTGAAGAAGTAACTATATAATTAATTGCCCAGCACTGGTCATTATAGACTGTATTTTGCAGACAGAGTTACAGGACTCTTTCCCAGACCACAGACTCATAATACAAGTCAGAGCTTTATTAAGAAAAAATAAAAAGGAAAGAAAGAAAAAAAAGATGCGTTTTCAAAATTGGAATTGGAAACATAAATGTAAATGCTGTAATTTGATTATTTTAATGAACCATGTAACTTGGATGGATTCGATGCTGGCCCGACGACAGTGCACACCTCTGCTGTTGCTCACCCTGGTCCAAGGGATCGCTCAGAGAGTTTGTGTGTTTGCTCAGACACATGAAAAATTAGAGGGAACATTGGTTGGTGCCAACCTGCAATAGAAATGTGAGATTAACTAAATATTTAGAATTGTGTGATTTGAAATGTAAATAGATGCTGTGTTACTGTAGGTGACAATATGTCATGATATTGTATATATTATATGTTTGTTACGTCTCCTCGAGGGCAGGAGGGGATAACACAACAACTCCGGAAACTCGGTACAGGTGTTATGAAAAAGGTTTAATGGCAGCGCTCTCACAAAATAAATAACCTAGATTCAAACAACAAATGTGGGGGAGAAAGGGACAGTTAGGTTGAGCCAAAAAAAACACCAAAAAGACAAAACCAAAACTTAGCTGAGCTGAGCTATTATCCTAGAAAAGCAACAAACAGGAGAGAAAGACCCTAAACCTCAACTTAAAACAAGCTCAAAATTACATGGGTGGCACCAACCTATTTACCTAGTGTTTCTAACAAAAAGACTCTACGTGAGTAAGTGTATGGGGTCCCCAAACTTACCTAGACCACTTTACTCCCACCACAATCATCAAACAAAAGACAGCCTGCAGAGAACCATCACACATGTCCCAAACAATTCAAAGGCAGGAAGAGAGCCACACCGAGCCACAGGTGAGTCTCCTTATCAAGGTGTGCACTCCTTGATTGCCCAATCAGGGCATCCCTCCTCTAATTAGTTGGACGTCCCCAGATTGACATCAGCCTGCAGTCTGTGACCTAAGGGAACGGCAAACAAAAGGAGAGGGAAAGAAAACATGCAGCCTGCAGACACGTAACAATGTTACACACACATAACATAATGTAATGTCTTCATATTTCTGACCAGGTGATTGTGGGAAAACGTGATTAACATATTTTTCTTGTTTGTGGATGAAAAAAGTAACGCTTATCAGGCTAAATAATTACTTGTCCTGTATCGACAGACAGAAGAGAAGGACAGGGCCCAGGTCCATATCAGTACTGTGTGGCTCCTACTGGCATGTCCATCGAACTGGAGGTACTCCTGGAAAGTTGAGAAAGTCTCTATATTGATACAAAAATGTGACACAACAATTTCAGATAGAAAATAGTGTGAGTGGTGAGAGAAAGATTTTTTTGTGTGTGTGTATTGTTGAGAATGTTCAGAAAAAACGACAATTATAGATTAGAAAAAAATGGACAACAGTCATTCACAGTTATAGTTTAATGACTTTTCAAATGTCGAGTGTTTATATGAAAATAATTGTAATAAAGAGTTGGAAATACATACATACAACAGTCTCAAGTTTATTACATAAAACTGAAAAGCATGATAAATACAACAATCTATAATTCAATTTTATTTAATTTCATTTTATTTTATCTATACAGCGCCAAATCACAACAACAGTCCCTTCAAATTGTAAAGTAGGACTTACAATAATACATGTAAAGAAAAACCCAACAATCATTTTACCCCCTATGAGCAATTTTACCCCCTATAAGCAAGCACTTTGGTGACAGTGAAAAGGAAAAACTCTCTTTTAACAGGAAAAAAACCTCAAGCAGTATCAGGCCCAGGGGCAGCCTGATAGTTCAACTTAGTTTTTGCACTTGGTAAAGCAGAGATGCTGATCATTTTATTAAACATGAAAGAATTTAGACAGTTTTGAACTCTTAGTGATGCAACAGTGTTTTTTCAACTTTAGAACTGGAAGCAGAGTTTGGACCCGGATGGATCCTCGAGGCTCCTCACTACGATAGCCATAATGATTCATCAAGGTGTGCATCTTCGTAGCTTACCAAAGTCGCACTTTTTTTGAAAGTCAGTAAGCACAACCAGAATTCATGCTCAAGGCACACCAGATTATAAGACGCGCTGTGGATTTCTGAGAAAATTAAAGAATTTTAAGTGGGCCTTATATAGTTTCAAATGAGGACTGAAGCCTTTGCTGTTTATTAGATCAGCCGCATGTATTATGATCTCTCAATACAATCATATTCTGGCTATAACTGCACTTAAAATCTATTGAGCCAATCATTTCGGCTTATATAGCCGAAACATTTTCAAATCATGAGCTCCCAACAATGAGTGAAACAGTAAGAGCATGTAGAGAGTGTGGAAACATCCCATTAAGAAAGAGAAATCAACTTTGTTTTAATGAGCTCAGACTTGTTGAAAATGCAGAGGAGCTGGTTGTGAACTGAGCTTCACAGAAACACAACATACTGATATTCACTTTGAAGCTTTGAGTGGAAAAAGACAGAAAAAATAACGGGAGCTTCCATCTTTAAAGGACTGAAGAGCAAGAAGTTTACAAGGAATCATTTAGAACAGTTTCAAACATCAACTGACTGAATGTATGAATCTGAAAATGTGTTTCTGAGTGAAAGAGACAGACATGTACAGACTGAACTATCTGTTCAACAGTCAGAGTGTTTCTCTAACAGGAGACACTCTTTACACTCCACTCAGCACAGAGTCACTGAGGAATCAGAACTATCAGGCCAGAGTGTAAACCCAGGATAAAGAGTTTCAGTGAATGTGGTGTTGAAGGTGTGGAGGTGGATCAGAGTGTCAGAGGAGACTCTGTAGAAGGACAGAGTGCCAGCAGGACAGTCCACATACACTGCTACTCTGTTAGAGACAGAGGAGGAGGAGGAGGAGGAGGAGGAGGAGATGGATGTTCTTTTTCCATTATACCAGACAGAACGAGGACCATCATCAGAGCAGCTCAGGCTCCAGGACTGATCATTGCATCCAAACCTACAGTCTTTACTGCCTCCTTTCCTTCTGATTCTTTTGTAACTCACTGATATAAAAATGTGTCCTCTCCACTCGACCTCCCAGTAGCAGAGGCCAGTCAGACCATTTCTACAAAGCAGCTGAGGATAAAAATCAAATCTGTCTGGATGATCAGGATATGACTGAACCTCCTTGTCATATGTCACCTTCCTGTTGTTGTTAGACAGTTGGAGGTTTGTGTTCACTGTGTTTGTGTCAATTGTGAGTTGACAGGAATCTGATGGAGAGAACAAACAATCCAGCTGCAGTTATTGATCCATCATCTGTTCATTGATTGACACTTTGATGATGACAGTCAGGATGAGTGATGTGACAGTTTGAAGATGGTTGAATGTGTGTTGCTTTGTTTTCATCAATCACATTAAAAACACACTTACACTTTCTCAGACCTGGTCTCAACCATTGGCCCCCAGCAGGCTCCACCCTGAAAGGAGAAAGGAAAGAAAGGAGACCAGATCAGACCAGCACAGTCTCTTTCAGCATGCACACATGGACACTGCATCGCTCTCATACACATACTGTTAGACACTAATAAAGGAACACTCCTACATTTTCATTGTCGTCATTATCTTTATATTCCTCTTCTGTTTAGCTAAAAAGAACACCTCCTTGCCTTTGCTGCCAGCTGTTTTCTTCTCTTAGTGTCAGTGTGGTTACTGTAGATGACCTCTGACCTTTGAGTGAGTGCAGCATTTTAATGTGTTTTAATACTACCTGAAACCTGTTCATCTTGTGATTTGTCCACATGCACACAGAGAAATTTCTGCCTCTTTCATGATATTCCAATCAGCACATTAGAAACTATTATCAGCTATCTGTCTACATTTGTGTGACTGGGATAAAGAGAGATTGAAGTGAAGGGGTAAAGTGTCTTAATATATGTCTTAACATTAAAAATGATCAAAGTCCCAAAAAATTGGTTTTCCCTAACCCTAATAAAAAAAGCATTTTCATTCTTAATGAAATATAAATAAAATGACAAGTTTGATCATCATGAGAAATGTTTGAGTAGTAAAATGGACCGTTCTAATATTTGAATTTTGTGTTTTCAGACATGATACAGCTTCAGGCTTTTCCACTTGTGTGGAGGAAAGTAGGAAGATAAGAACTATATCCCCAAGTTATCATACTCCAAATGGACCATGTTCAGCATCTCCATTGCCGAAGCTGCTGCACTGAGTTGCGGCCGGAAGGTGTTTGGTTTCTGTCGTGGTGGTAACCCCCCAACCAAATGTTGGACACCAGACGTGAAGGAGTCCTATCAGGCTTGGTTGGCCTGTGGGACTTCGGAGGCAGCTGACAGGTAACGGCAGTCCAAGCTGAACGCGGCATGAGCAGTGGCTCAAGCAAAAACACAGATGTTGGAGGAGCTCGGAGAGGCCAAGGAAAAAGACTTTCGGACTGCCTCACAAAAATTCTGGCAACCCATCAAGTGACTCGGGAGTGGAAAGCGGTGCTCTACCTGCACTGTGTATAGGTGGACCGCTGCTGACTTAGACTGAGAAAATTGTCGGGCGGTGGAAGGAATACTTCGAGGACGTCCTTAATTCCACTGGCACGTCTTCTGTGGAGGAAGAAGAGTCTTGGGATGACCCCCCCCCAACCTCTGGGGGTGAGGTCACAGAAGGCAGTTAAACAACTCCTTGGTGGCAGTTGTGGCTGAGGTGAGGCTCTGGATGTTGTAGGGCTGTCCTGCCTGACATGCCTCTGCAATGTTGCGTGGAGATCAGGGGCAGAACCCCTTGACTGGCAGACCAGGGCGGTGGTCCCCATTTTTAAGAAGGGAGACCAGAGGATGTGTTCCAACTACAGGTGATCACACTCCTCAGCCTCCCTGGGAAAGTCTATGCCAATGTGTGAGAAAGGAGAGTCTGTCTGTTAGTCAAACCTCAGACACAGGAGGAACAATGCAGTTTTCTTGATACTGCAGGTACTTGAGGGCGCATGGAAGTCTGCCCAACCAGCCTGTTTGTGTTTTGTGGACTTCGACAAGGCATTCAACCGTGTCCCTTGGTGTTTTCTGTGGGAGGTGCAGCTGGGGTGTCTGGCCCATTGCTACGGGCCATTCGATCCCTATACAACTGTTGCCAGAGCTTGGTTTGCATAGCTGGCAATAAGCCAATAAGCAACAATAGAGGCCAGTGTAAAACTATACCAGCACACTGCACATATGGCAACTGCCATATTATAATGTTGCAAGCAATCCCAAACTCCAGTCTTCTGTACTCCAATGTGCAGTAAGAAATCTATTATCCTCAACAGTTCTTTCCAGGAACATCATCTGAACAATTTTCAGTATAAACTTGCTGGTCCTGTCATAACTTTTTCTGGCATCACATGTTGCACAAATCTTTAAGCCACATTTAAACTGTTTGCTTGTCATATACTGTTTGTGTGTTTCTCCAGATATCACAGGATGTCTGATTCTTGATATGGAACTCATTTTCTGCATGAATCAACAAAAAGGCTAAGTTAAGGAGAGAGGAAATGTTTTTTAACAATTTCTCCTTTTTCAGGAGGGTTTTTGCATACCTGAGAGCTTCCAGTCTCTTGTGTAGTTGCTTCTCTTCAGGGAACCGGTGCTTAATTCCTGCAAATGCATCTTAAATCATAATTGGTCCATTAAACATTTGACAATGTTTTAACTAGCAAATCAAATCAATTCATGTTACTTTAGCAGTATGAGGGCTTTGGTCCCCCACAAGCATTGTGTTTTTTGGGCCTGTTGCAGTCTTGACCTAATTCTATCTGTAATTTTTGTTTTGTCAAATGACTATCATTGTGATGGCCATCATCATGACTACATATTACTAACACGAGTTAGTCATCCTGTTTCATTCTAAAAAATTAACCCAGTCAATCAACAACAACAACAAACTTTATTTATATAGCACATTTAAAAACCAGTGGTGTACCAAAGTGCTTAACATGCAAGAGGGTAAGATGAAGTAACAAGGAAGGATGAGGGCTATGGCAAGGTACCAAAATGTGCTAGCAGGTTGAATGGAATTAAAACACACGAAGGCAAAAGAATTGCATATAAAAGCATAAAAGAAGGCTAAGTGTAGAGGATAAAACAGTCAATTTTTTTTTTTTTTAAATTATTTATTTATCTTTGTCCCGTTTGGATCTATAGCCATCAGAATTGTTGTCTTAAGGCCAAGAAAGATGCCAAGCGGATTTATTTTATCAAGTGGATCATCGTGGCCTTGCCATATTGGTCCATTTGATTGACCTTTATTATAATTATGAGTTTTTTATTTTCAGTTGTTACCAACGGGACAGACATGACTGTGGGATAGGACAGGGGGAAAGAATGAAAGAGAGGGAGAGAAAGAAAACCAAAGGGGAGAAGAGACAGTGAGAAGGGGGGGAAGAGAGAAAAAACAAACAAACAAACAAAAAAAACAAAACACCTGGATCACCTGTATGGAGAGAAAAAAAAACAGAAGAGAAAGCAAACAACAAAGAGCAACATAATAAGAAAGAAAAAAAAGCACCATCACAATAAACTAGCTAGCAATAGATATCAATAGTTACTAAATAATAAACGATATTGTGCAGCACGCAAGATAGACAGCGCACAATGTGCTTTGAGGCAGCAGCCAAGAAAGCTGTAGTCCACGTCTGTGAATACCCATGCGTACACCTGTGTGCATACCTGTGTGGATCAGCATGCTTGCAATCCAAAGGTTTCTCCATGTAATGATCTGCTAGGGAGTGTGGGGGAGCCACAGCCCCGTCCTTTATGGTATCAAGCAGGTATGGAGGAGATCAAAACTCCAGACATCCAGAGGCCCCCAGAGCACAAGAGACCAAGGAAGACCCACAGAGGGGCAGCCGCGCCACTGTTCTAGTAAGAGCTGAGGAGAGTCCCAGATGAGGGCTCATTCAGCAGCCGCGGAGCAGAAGCCAGGGGGAGCTGCAGTGACCTGCCCGTGAGCTCCGCCGGCAGCCAGCTGTGCCTGAGTGACCGAGCCCCAGGCCGAGAGGCCGGGGGCACCCCACCTCCGAAATGGCCCGAGCGAGCCCCAATAAGCGGCCGCCAAGGAGTGAGCCGGTGTGTACCCGGACGCCCACCCCCAGACACAAAGAACCACCAACGCACCGACACCTGAGGGAGTCCGCCACCGGCAGGGGAAGTGGTGGTGGGTGGAGATAGGCCCTCCAAGGTTTGGAGGCCTGAGATGTCCCCAGAGAGGTGGCGTCTGATACCCAACCTGACATATAGACACAGACATACAGGCACACACAGACACAAACATCCATTCCCACCCTCATGCTCTCATATGCACTTACACCACACTCAACCGACGTGGAGACAGACATAAAGAGACGCTGTACACACAATCACACTCCCCAAGCGTACTCTACCAACCGGGTCTAGGTACCCCTGCCCCTGGAGGGGGGAACTGCACCCAGACCCAGGTGGTGTTACCCTTTTCCCTGCGGTGGGGAGAGGCAGACCGCCCCGACTCCGCAGCAGCAGGGAGGCCCCACACCCCAGACCGCAGTCGGACGGCCAACTCCTCCTAGCCCCCCCGCTCCAGCAGGCCGCAGAGAACGGGGGTGAGAGAAGACTCCAAACCTCCCTCCACCCGCTCATTGTAGTGTTGATGTATGTGTGTTCTAAGGTGCAATTAAAACCCAGGAGGGCATGGAACTACCTGCCAGAGAGCAGCAGGTAAGCGCATAGTCCCTCCTGCTAGCCCTCAATGTCTACGTGTATTTAAAATTGAGAGGTGGGCAACGATGCCAGGGGTGAGGTGTACACCTTGATGGTAACTTGGACTCCGTGTATCGTGCCCACCCCCAAGATCCTATATGTATGTGTAATGAGGGTGTGAGTAATGTGAATGTCTAAGTTGTGGGATAAAATTGAGGCAGAGGCAGCCAGAAGGGGACAGAGGGGGGGGGGGGGGGGGTAGCCTCCTCTGCACCCTGGTGACATACCCCTACTCCAAGGCCCTGTCAAGTCAAATTTTTTTTAAAATGAATTAAAAGCCAAAGATAAGAATAAGTGTTAAGCTAACTATCAAGCAATCGTTAACTGGTAGAAAAGGTGAGGCTAAATAAGTGGGTTTTTAACCGCGATCTGAAGGAATGGATGGAATCAGACTCGCGTATAGCGATGGGGAGGTTATTCCATAAATCGGGTGCAGCCAAGGCAAACGCGTGGTCACCTCTATTCTTCAGCGAAGATCTCGGCAGTACCAAGAGTGACTGGGAAGATGATCTTAATGCTCTAGTAGGGGTGTATGATCTAAGTAGCTCAATGAGGTAGCTTGGCGCTATATTGTTAATAATTCGGAATGGTAAGCAGCAGGATTTTGAATTGAATGCGGTACTTCACGGGAAGCCAATGCAGATCAGCAAGAACAGGGGTAATAGAGACACGCCGCCCACTACCAGTAAGGAGACGAGCAGCTGCGTTCTGAACAATTTGGAGTCTATGGAGGAGAATAGAGTTAGACCGAAGTAAAGTGAGTTGCAATAATCCAACCTAGATGTCACAAAGGCGTGGATAAGCTTTCCAAGGTCCCTATGTGGAACATTATGTCTGGCCTTGCTAATAAGATGCAATTGATGGAAACAAGATTTAATAACAGAGGACACTTGTTTATCGAACTTAAAAGAGCTATCCAAAAATACACCCAGGTCACTAACAGTGTCAGTGAGGAAACTGTTAAAGGAACCGAGGGAATTCACGAAGTTGGCTACGGGGGACTCTACTGTCAAAGACGATAATTTCCGTTTTCCTGTCGTTTAGATTAAGAGAGTTACCTACATCTGTATGTCGTCGACATAACAATGATGTGTGATGTTATACTTCTCAAAGATTGCGCCTAAGGGGAGCATATACAGTGAGAAGAGCAGGGGGCCAAGGACAGATCCTTGAGGCACGCTGCAGGAGACAGGTGCAGCAGAGGAGAAATAAGGGCCAAAATTGATCGAGAAGGACCAATTAGAGAGGTATGACTTAAACCAATCTAGGGCGGCACCTCCAATGCCAACTGTGTGTTCAAGCCTCGCTAATACGATGTTATGATCTACCATATCAAAGGCCGAGGATAGATCTAATAGGACCACGATTGAAGAGCGTCCGGAGTCAGCAATCAGAAGGAGATCATTGAGGACTCTGAGCAAGGCCGTTTCAGTACTATAACAGGGTTTGTAAGTGGACTGAAATTTATCATAAATGGCATTCGCATCCAAATATGGCTGGAGTTGTGAAAGAACGATCCTCTCCAGTGTTTTGGACAGGAATGGAAGGTTAGAGATCGGCCTATAGTTCCCAAGATCGTTATGATCAAGGTTCCTTTTTTTAAGAACGGGCTGGACAACAGCGCATTTGAAGGCTAAAGGAACAGAGCCTGCAAGTAGAGATATATTCATTAGAGATAGGATGCTGGGTCCAATTACACTGAAGCAGTCCTTAACTAAACGAGATGGAAGGATATCATAAGCAGGAGAGGTGTTCTTTGATTGGTCAATAAGTTGCTTGAGAGTATGGAGTGACACCGGCTCAAACTGTTGAAATGATGATGAACAACCAGGGGTGGGAATAAAACTTGACACTGAGGGGAGTGAGAACTTAAGCTGTAAAACTTTACGAATAAAATGAGTTAAAAAATTTTCACAGAGAGCAGGAGAGCATGCCAGTGGCATTTCAGGACAGGGGTTAACCAATGAATTGAAAACATTCATGGTCTCAACTATGTTTTTGTGTGGGTAGAGCATTTGGGGGGTTAAACCAGGGGAGATTACCTTTTTGTGAGCAGGAAGTCACACAAATGCACCCATATCCACACACACTCACTCACCTGCACATATATACAGACTTACAGAGACACACATACACACACACACACACACACACACACACACACACACTCAGTGCCCCCCCCCCCCCATGGACCATGTTGGGGGGGGGGGGTGTTGCAGTGAGTGTTTGTGTAAACTGTGTCACAGACTAAATGGTTGCAGCGGAAGCTGGTTTTTTGGAGTGGTCTGAGACCGAGGGCAGAGATGCTACTCTGAGATCCTCCCCTTGCTAGCATGTAAAAACCGGTTTTTGACTTGCTTTCTTCACAGAATAAGTCTGAATTTGCGGGCCTGTCGAAGCACAGACCAAACAGTGGTACTTACCTGGAAATAGGTAGAAGTGTTTTGTCAGTGTGTCTCTCTCTTTGGTTGGCATCTGCTTCTGTTCAGAGGGGAAATCTTCAAATTGTTGCATGACCTTTGAGATTAAAATAAAGTTACAGTGATGTCTGACACAGCTGCTCATATTACAGAAAATATATATTGCAGTCATAGAGAGAGAGAGAGATGGAGACATTATTTCCATCATGTTTAGAGACAGGAGGATCATCTCTTATTTTGCCTTGTTTCAGGTCACAACAAATGAAGGGCATTACAGATTTCTAGCCCCATTGCCAGCTACGAGCATGGGAGATCAACGTGGTATGAAATGGACTAGTAATAGTAGCCAGAAAGAAAATGCAAAAATATTTAGAAAAACTTAAACATGCAGAGAAAGAATTAGGAATAAATTCAGGTTAATGACCAGATAAAATACTGGCAAAGTTACTTTTTTGAATAGTTCTTCAATATCATCTTGACAGCACCCCGTGAGGATCACATCACAAATGTAATGGAAGAAATTAGAACCATATTCTGGGTTTCTATATGAATAGGTGTCTACAAAGAAACAGAAACATAATTTGCTGCATTTAATTGTGTTTGTTATTATACACTATTATAATAATAGTTACAAGAAGCAGGATAACTTACGAGGTGTGCTCGAATGAAAACCAATGAAATCCTTTTCTATGTGTACTTTTCCAACTTTGGCAATGTTTTTTGGTGGAGGGCCAGTGTTTTCTGTCCCCATGGATTGTCTGCTTGCATCTATTGTAACTACTCCTTCATTCTCTGAAACAAGAAAGATGTGTGCAAACAACTATTCCTGATCATCTTCAGGTGCTCTGTTGTCATACTAAAAGCGAGAAAAACTGCATCATGTGTATTTAACATCATTACATCTAGTAAACCATTAGTTTTATTACATTCTCCAAATTATTTTAAAGATTTCAAAAGTTTTGGATTTTCTTTGCCTGTAATTAATTTTGTTCATGGTTTTCTTGTTTCTTTAAAAAGAGACACTGACCTAAATGAGACAAACTAAACAAAATATTTCATAACATCACTACTACAAATATAACTGGTAATAATAATAATAATAAACACATGTGTAACAGTAATGTTCAGCATCTTTTTGGTGCATGTCAGGCTAGTTGATAATCACCTCCTCTACAGGCCTGAATGATTATGACCTTTGGCTTGTTCATTAGTGCAGGACAGTTCTTTGTGTTTAAGCGCTCATAAATTTTATCAATTTCAAAGTTCTTCAGGTCAGAGCCACGGATAGTTCCCAAGTCACCATGAGACATGAGAACCACAAACACACTGTCTGTGTTAAAGAGCTTTCGATGCTTGGAGAAACGAATTAGAGCCTCATCAATCTCCTGTAAACAGAAAAGTTGAACATAAATTTGATATTTTACTCAGTTTGAACAGCAGCTAAGTGGAAGTGAAAAAATGCTTTCTGTCTGTAGAATTTACCTGTGCAGTCAGGTCTTGGTAATATACCACTGCATAGCCCAGATTATAGAGCAGGTTGAGCACGGCTTGTGCGTCATACTCAGCACCGTGTCGGTTTGATTTCAGATCATAAAAATGTCTAATATTGATCAGCAGTGCGATGCGATTTGATATGGAATATTCAGTCACAGGGTAAATCTGAAAGAATATATAATTTAAAGGAAAGTCTTGAGATCACTGTAACAAACTTTATTTTAATTTTTTTTGTAATGCAGTCAGTTACAAATAGACAGTAATTAGCTATAATTTAATATTAACTGCAAAAAGCTAAGGACAAGAGCTCAGTTAACAGATATGAGATGAGAATTATATGGTGACTCACCTTGTTACAATCTATGTCATCTGTGCACATCGCCATGTTTAATCTATAAACACATTGAAAGATATTTGTAGCTGGAGGACTGACTCAGCATCAGTTTATCAAATGATATCCATTTTTTAGATTATTCACTATATATCACATAATTTCTCTTCTTCGGGAACAGACAGGAAAGACAACAAGAAGGTGTACAAAAAGGGTTTTTTGATTACCTAATCACAAAAATAAAGTTAAACTAATACAAGACATGGAAGAAAAAAAAAACTTAACTTAAAAGAGAAAATAAGCCAAAGACTAGAGATAAGAAGCAAACTGAAGATGGAAGTGTGGGTTTCTCTACCTCATGCTGGAAGATAAATTATAAAAATAAAATAAAAAAAAGATACTTTTCCTGCTTTCCCGGGAGGCTGGACATGAAAGCCATGGTTCTGGGTCAGTTGACCCAGCATTTTGACATTCTGTGTTTTGTCGTCTGTTATATATTAAGTTTAACTGGTTAGTTGTAAGTTCATTTTTATTATGTCTCTGAGTTAACTTGTAATCAGTTTAATTTCTTGACCTTTGGGTTCCCTTTGTGTCTCTGTCCTCTGTGTCCTTCTCTGTGTATTTGTGTGCATCCTTGTGTCTTGTTTCCCTCTTCGGTTTCAAAATGTGCCAGTCTTGCATTACATCTTTTCCTTTTGAGTCTTGTGTCACATGTTCAGGGTGTTTAGTTTTGCTTCTTCTGTCTCGCTATGTATAATTTGCCTTAGCTTTGTTTCCCCATTTGTTTTCTGTTCCTTGTCATTCCTTGTGTATTTAAGCACTCCGTTTCCTGTGTCCAGCACCCTGATCTCCCTCATGGCTGTGTTTAGTTTAGGTTAGTTTTGTATTTCTGCCATCTCAGTAATAAAGCTGTGTTTTGAGTTTAAGCCCTATCTGCAAGTCTGCATCTGGGTCCTATCCTGTCTGATTCACAGCCAGTTCATGGTAATGTCTGCCATCCATCAGGGGTTTTTCTTTCGGTGGGGGACTTCTAAAAACACCCTCCAAACTTCAGTATTCACATGTTAGCAAGAAAACAATGATATTAAATGTAAAGTTCGGGGATAACCTGTTAAATCAGCTCTGAGCTAAGTAGTCTGAGAGATGAAACACCAGAGCCTTTGTTTTGTTTTGGGGTTTTTTCTACAGCTTGGTAATAGAGTGGTAATAGTAGGGTTCCAATGAGAAACAACATAATTATGTGGTAATTTCTAAGCAATTACCACTCAATTACCTGTAGTAGTTTTTTGTGTACCGTATTTTCGGGTCTATAAGGCGCACATAAAAGCCTTAGATTTTCTTTAAAAAGTGCGGCGCGCCCTATAGTGCAGTGCGCCCTGTGTGTTGTAAGGAGGACGTAGTAGAGAACACCATGAGAATGCTAAAGGGTGAAGTGTGGGCGTTGATCGTATATACCGGGACAATCGCACATACCTGTATAAAAGGAAAGGTAGGTGCATTATGCGGAACATCGTTGTTTTAACAACCCTGAAAATGGCAAAGAGACACGCTTATGAAGCACAGTTTAAACTGAAGGCCATCAGCTACGCGGAGGAACATGGAAATCGAGCAGCGGCGAGAGAATTTAAGATTAACGAATCGATGGTTCGACAAACACATCCAGCCCAGCCACATCACAAACATGGACGAGGTCCCGCTCACTTTCGACATCCCAGTGAGTCACACTGTGGAGAAGAAGGGGACCAGCACAGTAGCGATACGGACAACGGGGTATGAAAAGTCTTCTTTTACTGTTGTGCTTGGCTGCCATGCTAATGGACAGAAACTGCCGCCTATGGTGATTTTTAAGCGAAAGACTTTGCCTAAAGAGAAGTTTCCAGCAGGAATCATCATTAAGGCAAATGAAAAGGGCTGGATGGATGAGGAAATGATGAAAGCGTGGCTGAGGGAGGTGCATGTAAGGAGACCAGGTGTTTGTTTTTTCCACGCATCACCATCGCTGTTAATCTGTGACTCTATGCGTGCCCATCTCACAGCCGATGTGAAAAAACAAGTGAAACGAATGAACTGTGAGCTTGCTGTCATTCCGGGAGGCCTGACAAAGGAACTCCAGCCGCTGGACATCGGTGTGAACCGTCCGTTCAAAGTAAGGCTGCGAGCGGCCTGGGAGCGATGGATGACCGATGGAGACCACAGTTTCACCAAGAGTGGAAGGCAGCGCCGGGCAAGTTACCGGTACGCCACAATTTGCAAATGGATTGTAGATGCTTGGGCTAACATGTCTGCTGGCACTGTTGTTCGAGCTTTCGCAAAAGCCGGCATCATTTCCGAGGAGCCGCACGGCACGGAAAGTGACTCTGACAGTGAAGAAAGTGAACCTGGCATGTTTGATGGAGATTTAGCGCAGCTGTTCAATTCAAACAGAGGATGAGGACTTCCATGGGTTTGATTGATGACAATTACCGGTAATAAAAATGTGAGTACCAAACTCAGTTTTGCTCCCGCTTTATTTTTAAACACGCATACTTAATCAGGTGCGCCTTATGTGTGTGTTAAATACAGTAATGGCACACATAACTGAGACTGCGCCTTTTAGTACAGTGCGTCTTATGGTCGTGAAAATACGGTAATAAGAAGGAAACAGAGCCGAAAAATGCAAATTATTATTTTTTTTTTATATATATATATATATATATATATATATATATATATATATATATATATATATATATATATATATATATATATATATATATAAAAAACACCCAGCACGCCTCTGCGGGCGGTTTATCCTTCAAGCTCGGGTCCTCTACCAGAGGCCTGGGAGCTCGAGGGTCCTGCGCAGTATCTGTATTTTATTGTACTTTCATGTCTCTCTCTCTCAGCCGTTTTCCCCTTTCCTTTGTCTCCTTGGTCTGAACTCCCATAACTGTTTTCCGTGTCTCCCCAGTCCATCCAGTTTCCTTGAGGCCTCCTTCTTCCTTGCTCCTATATGAAGTTGCGTGATTTTGTCTGTTCATGTTAGCTGTGTCCCTAATTACCCTCATGTGGATTTATTGTGTCAGTTTCTTCTGTTCATTGTCTTGTCTCTGTTCAACATTTGCCAAGATTCGGGTTATAATGTTCAAATGGTTCCCATGACTAGGTTTGATGTTCTGTATTCTCTGTGTTTAGTTTTTCCCAGTATTGTTATAGTTTAGTTCCCTCTTTTCTTTTCATTTCTCTGTTCTTTTCAGACCTAAAAAAAAAAAAGCTGCTCTCTTTTGGTTTAAATTACAATTTTTTCTCATACCTGATTTTTGTCTATGCTTGGTTCCACTCCACGCACCAGCCATCCAGCCTTGACCGTACTGAAGATGATGAGCTCTCAACCACCTCTGTCAAGCTCAGGGAGGACATGATCTACACTATGGACATACTGTGCTGTGAGTGGTGTATTGGGAGGCAATCACCCACCAGCTGCAGATACTTCTTTCTAGTGGACGGACTACAGTCATTGGTGCAGCTCAGCTGTTGCTGTGGCCAGAAATACAGAGTGGTGTTGGCACTTCAGCCTACTTGTTCGTCACCCATCACCTTTCTGGCAGGCTTATAGTCGGAGGATGAGGAGTGGAGAGCCTAGCTAGCACTTCCCTGTGTCAACTGGAGGGTCAGGCGTGCTCCGTTGCCACCGTCGGTCCCAGGGTTGGCCTATTTTGCCCATGCTGCCAACCTCCTGGTTGTCCCCCAGAACTGTGTTTTATTGTGGAATCTTGTGCTCTAATTGTTATTCTCTTTCAGATTTGTCTCGATATTTTAAATATGTCTTCCATAACCACTTTCTTTCCTACCCGATTTTTACCATATCATGTAATATTATCTAGATATAAACTATGCTGTGAAAAATGGTCCTCAACACTCATATGTGATTCTAATGTATTCATATGTAATATTCTTTTAAATGCATCACTAATTAAGTTTGTTTTAAAATGTTATTAACATGGTTATTCATTTGTTGTTGAATAGAAGAACCCAGTTTTAAATTTCGCATTTCTGTTTCCTGGTTATTACACAAAAACTATCATGTATTAAGTGGTTATAACAACATAGTTGCTTTCTTGTTTCACCTAACCTGTTATTTGTTGTTTATTAACGAGCCTTAATAAAAAGTGCGAGAAAAAAAGTGGATGCGGGACTGACTGTATCAGCTCCCCACTATCATATCTCACTGCTTTCAAAAAAAATCACTTATTGATTCAGGCTTATTTCCTACAGAATCAGACTGAATGGGATCTGGTGGACTCAAAATCATCACAGTAAAAAAAAAAAACAAAAGTAAACAGCTAACACTGATAGATGGTCAATAATATACTTATTCATATTCAGGAAGTATATCAAAACAAAACAGAAAATTAAGTCTAAAATATTTGACTTGAGCCCTGCGACAGACTGGCGACCTGTCCAGGGTGTACCCTGCCTCTCGCCCTATGACAGCTGGGATAGGCTCCAGCGCCCCCCGCGACCCTGAAAAGGATAAGCGGAGGCGAATGGATGGATGGATGGATATTTGACTTGATCATTAATTGCAGTATTCCCCATCCAAAATAAAAAAAATGTTAAGCGTGTGAAACTTTGCTGACAGTAACTGCTGTGACCTCTTTGTGCAGAAACTATAAACATTTTTGTAACTGCAACAGTACAGATTTCCCCACAGATATGAGCATCAATTTCAATTCAATTTCATTTATATAGCACCAAGTCACAACAACAGTCGCCTCAAGGCGCTTTATATTGTACTGTAGATCGTACAATAATAGATACAGAGAAAAACCCAACAATCATATGACCCCCTATGAGCAGCATTTTGGCGACAGTGGGAAGGAAAAACTCCCTTTTAACAGGAAGAAACCTCCGTCAGGATCAGGGAGGGGCGGGGCCATCTGCTGCGACCGGTTGGGATGAGAGAAGGAAGACAGGATAAAGACAAATTTCCTTTTCAGGACAGCATCACTGTCCTGAAAAGGAAAATGACCAAGTCTAATATTTTATCTTTGTTTTTTCATTGTTTTCTTTGTAAAAAAATTCAGGCCATTTTTGTCCAAGAAATCATAAACATCTAAGGGAGCTCATTACAATTCTCTGACCTTGTTGGTCCAGGCTCATCACTGAAGTCTGGAGGTTGACCTTTGGACTGGTCACTGGCCACAGACGGACAGCTGGATCTTGCAGACTCTACTCTGTCCTCCTCTTCCTCCATCATCATCTGCTTGAGGACTTCAGTCAGTCTGAGAGGTAAACCACAAACAGTTCACATTAACAGAAGTAACTGAGTTAGTCGCTGACCTCTGACCTGTCATGTAATCTAGAAACCAGGTCACATGATTCATAGCAGAGATAACTGAGCTAACCTGCTGAAATGTAAGACTTTCCAACAACAAAACACAAAAACAAGAAATGGACAGAATATTAGGCACAGCTCTGAGTGTTATGTACGCAGTACACTGCCATCTCCGACCTCCGTATGAAACCATATTAAAGCTCTTTTATGGCCACTCAGACACTTTAGGATAACATGATGTTCACACATTATATATGTGACTGTCATAGTTTAACACGTGAACTTCGTGCATGTAACATTCATGTTGAATCAGATCTCAGCTCCACATCAGCTTTGCTGAATAATCTAAAGTTTCTTTGACATCACGAATTAGACGCTGTCATGAACACACCTCTATGTTTCAGTTTTCTCTGATACACTGAACTAAGTCTTAATAATGATGATGAGCTCCTGCAGGCTGTGGCTTTATTCCTGGAGATGCATGAATCACATGTTTAATCCACATTTGGACTGTTTTGTCCCCTCAGTTTGAACTGAAGTCATTTAAATATGAGTGAAACTAAAGCATCAGCTGACAGCTGTAATCAGCACAAATCACCTGTCAGAGCTCACAGTATTTGACTCTGAAAGTCATTCACAGTCTGCAGCTCAAACTCTTCTTTGCTGAATTGGAGAACATTGTTTCTGTAAGTTTACAGAAAAGTTCACCTGCACTGATGTTCACATGAAGTGGATCCACAGTCAAACGTCTCAGCGTAGAAACACTCAGACCTGATCATTGTTTCCATGCTGTCCTTTATCTTAGAAACGCTCCAGTGTGCAGCAGTTTGTGCTTTAGCTGTGAGTGTGGACGCAGTTCACGGCAGGACATATTTGAAGCATTAAATTGTTCAGGTGTGTCCACTTTTACAGGGAGAAATATACTGCATATGAAGTGGAACACAAATTGCTAATTTTACTACTTTGGGAAATGTGACAGCAAGGTCTGAGCAGTTTTAGCTTTCATTTTACACGCATGGAAGCACCTGTCTAAAACTGTCATTCTATCCATCAGGTGGTGACAGCTGTGGTTGTACAAAGACTTCTGGTCCTTTACAAGTTTACAGGAAACACTTTGTTGCTGAGCTGATGGTCTGAGTCACTCATTTTTGTCAAAGTGAATAAAAACTCT
This sequence comes from Mchenga conophoros, assembly GCF_057382185.1. NCBI lineage: Eukaryota > Metazoa > Chordata > Actinopteri > Cichliformes > Cichlidae > Mchenga > Mchenga conophoros. The sequence continues at coordinate 30,535,761 of NC_140528.1, forward strand.
CTTTAGAAAATTATGAGTTATGTAAAAAGATGATTAGCTGGGGTATTTTTTGTGTCGTCATTGGCTAATGATTGGTCAATAAATCATTAGCCAATGAGCAAAAGGTTTCGCGGTCACACATCATCACATCTGGTTTCTTCTAACAAAGATTGTAAGAGTCATCACTTATCTCTTGAGTTAACACTTATCTCAAGCCCTGAACCCTGAGGTCTAGATTTGTTCTTATCCAGCTAACTTCAGATTAATCTGGGTTTTCTGTGCTATGAAGGTTTGTCACTTATTCATCCTGGTAAGATGTGGGACCTCTGTGGAGAGAGAAAGTGTGTCTAAAGTCTCTTTGTTAGCTGATGAACATCAATAATAAGCATGTCTACTAGCTCGTCGGTTGGCTTGGACTGATAACAGCACTTTCTTTGTTTTTTAACCCTTTAAGACCTACCACAGAACCAAGTCTGCCAAGCTTATCTTTATAATTTTACATGCTGTAGTGCCATTTTTGGGAGCATTTCAAGTTGCTATAAATTAATACAACCGTTATAGCCCAAATTTTAATCTTATATATATACTACAGGAAAAATGAAAATAAATATTATAGTGCTAATTTGCCAAAAAAAACCAGCATGTGCGTCAAAATTAACTATTTCCAGCAGTGCAATTTGAGTTCTAAGCATTCCACAAATGATACAGAAAAGCATAAAGTCAGACATGATTTTTAAAAACACCAATAAAGGCTTATAAGGCCCTGAAGGTAAAAAAAACAAAAACGAAACAAAAACAAACCTAGGACAGGCTGATGGCATAAAATGTATGGAAAAAAAACCCCGTTGCTCTAGCTCTAGCTTACTTGCTTCCAGTTTGCGGGGCCCCGCAAGGGACATGGGAGGAAAAAAATTAAGTTGAACTTTTGTGAGATCTTGCAAAAAAGACTGCATTCATCACAGGTCGCATTTGAAGGCCGAGTTGCTGTATCCTTTGTGACCCAACCTATCCAGAATTCATAGCACGGCGCAGCCATTTTTTTGCCAACAATGGTGGCAGCCACTTAGTTTTAATATTATTCTTTCTGGGTCACAAAATAAACTTTTATGATATTTTCAGGCGTGAATGTAGCTGTGTAAACTTCAAATACCTGCTCAGTTTATCAAGACATCACATATTTGTCAAAGTGCTCAGACATTTTCGAAGATGTCTGTTACCCACCAGCTCGAAGCTAACGGGAGGTCGAGGCCCACTACAGCCAGGGGGAACACCACACTCCCGGCACATTGTGCCTCAACCTCCCGGTCGGCTTGGAGCTGGTGGCCTCCGAACATTTGCGAGATTTCTGTAGCAGTTGTACAGGGATTTAAAAAACCGAGCGAACCCTGCATTTTAAAGGGCTAAAAGGATGTCCTCTGTTATCAGCAGGGGGAGCAACCATAATGGAAGCTCATTTATTCCCTGCCTGCATTCATGGATTTTAAATGTATTCAGATTTTTCTATAATTATGCTCATATCACAGTGCTGAATGGGTGACGTGTTTAGCACCATCACCTCACTGTGAAAAGGTCCTGGGTTTGAGTCCACTGGCTGGCCGGGTGCCTTTCAGTGGAGTTTGCATGAGGTTAGGTTGACTACAACAAACTTTAACTGCTGGGATAAACTCAGCTCTATGCACAAACAGCCAGAAATAGACTTGGTTTAAGTAGCTGCCAGAGGGGAGGGGTGAGCTGCTGCAGCAGAGAGCCAGCTGCAGAGCAGGAGCCGTGAGCACTGCAAAGTGCTGAAGTGCAGAGACCACAGTGAAAAGCGACAAAACATTGTGAATTAAAAAAAGCCAAACATGAACATCTATGTGAGGTACTTTGGGTTACAGTGTCATCAAATGTGTGAAAATTAAGCTTCAAAAGTTTCTACTCATCCTACGACATGCAGCACAACATGACTGATGGAAGAAAACATGAGCACAGACATCCAACAACATCCAGCAGTTAAATTAAATTAAATTAGTTGTAATGGGGGAATTCTAGTTAACCCTCAAATTTAGATTTAGATGGATAAAACTTCACTGTATGATTTTTGTATAACCTTTGTATGCTTAGATGACGTATGTGTATATGTCAGGATAATCTGGTGGAAAAAAACTGCTTAGTTTTGCTTAACAATGTTTCACTATGGCATGTGCTAAATGTTGACCAGTGCCTGAAGCTTCCTGAGTAAAGACAGTGGGAGTCTGTGCTCAGCAACAGCCTGTGGGACAGAAACCTGTTGCAACTAAAAGATACAGAGAGCTGTGTGTGTGTGTGTGTGTGTGGGGGGGGGGGGGGGGGGGGTATAAAAGGGGCGCTGTGATGGGTTAGAAAGCTCATTACTATGAGCCTGGGATTTTTTTTTGATGTGTGTGTCTGTTCTCCTGCGTGCAGTAACAAATACCAATAGAAAATTCCATGACATAGTCCAGGCTGGTTCCTGTGAATAATGATGCAGCAGTGATGTGAGTGCTGAGCTGTGACATGGAGAAGAGTCATGGACAGTTAGAGATGGTCATCTCACCTCTGAGCTTTGGTCTGGCTCTCATGTTCCCCACACAGAGTGCTTTTAGAGGGAGGGGCTCCCTCCTCTCTGTCCTCACACTGATCCATGCTGCTCAGCTCACACACACTTTCTACCTGCAGAGGAAACACAAATCATTCATGTGCACATCAGCTGAAACCCTGCTTTCCATCATCATCAGTGTCAGCTGGATGCAGTCAGGCAGCAGTGTGAGGCAGAGGAAGCTGCCATCAGCTGCTCTGCTTCTAATATCAGTCCACTAGATGGAGCCGTGAAGCCCACACGATGCATTCACTGACACACGCTGATTTTTTCTATTTCTATTTTCAGTTGATGCCACACTGGTGCTTTCTGACTGTGCAGCTTTACTTTAAACTGCAGGAGAAGTTTAGCAATTACAGCTCCCCCAACTGCCTCCCCTCCAACCAAAAACTGGAGGTTACAGAGTTAAACATGCTAAGATTTTTATTGGGAGTGAACAAGAGGGACTCAGTTAGAAATGTGTATCAGAGGGACAGCTAAGTTCAAATACTTTGGACACAGTGAAAAAGAGAGGCTGACATCTACACTTGATGAAAATCATGTCTGTGTACAATTTGTACACAGACATGATTTTCCATATAATTGTATTTTTATATAGAAATACACTAGTACTTTTTTATATCAACGGTAATATTAAAAAAAGATTTTTAAAACATTAAGTTCATCGATAATTTTATTCATTCGTAACACATTACATCTGTTGACATACCTGAAACTGATATCTAATTATCTTTACATGTTCTCAGTTATTAACAGAAGGCTGCAAATTTAATATAATAATTTTGGTTTGATTGATTGACTGTGATTAACAAATGCAACAACTACAACTACAACTTTTATTCACTCAGATATGCTGTGATGTTAAAATGTTAAAAATAATCTGTTATGCTGAGTTTTATTCTTGGACTACAAGACTAACTTTACCTTTCTGTTCTCTCATTTAACCCTGTTCATCCTCTGTTTGAAAGTCTTTTGAATTCTCGTCTAAGACCAGCCTCTCTGCTGACTTTCATTCTACAAACAGAATGTGGTGCTGTGGAGATTTAGAGAAATAAATCTACCATGAACAAAAGAAACAAAAAAGAGCAAAGAGACTGGTTTTCTTTTAGAACACAGATATATAGAAATGTTTCAAAAATCTTTAAGGCAGTGAAATAATGATCCCTATATTTATTATATGGAGAAGAAAAGAGGTGGATCCTGAGCTGTTCATTAAAGTCAGCATTAGTTTTTGTCACATTCAGGTTTGTGAAAAATGGAGAGAGGATCCAAATGCAGGACTTGCAGACTGGTTTAAAGTGTACAGGGAGTTATTATGGAAGCTAAAGTGTATTAAACAGGAAGCACACAGAAGGTGTTGACGACGAGACGAGGAACTGGGGCAAAAAAATCAACCATCAGCTGTCAGCAGAGCAATGTTTAACTGAACACTTCCTCATGTTTCAGTGTCACACTATGTGTTTCTTGCATATTAGCCAAGTTATTAACATTATATTCCACTCAGTTCCTCCCATTTCCATTCTTCTCTTTTTCATGATTAAATCTGCGTTCTTGTTAAAAGAGTGCATGGACAGTCAGCATCAGGCTGCTTGCTGCTCCGCAGGTCCTCATGTCTGCTCACCATGACAGACTCAGACCTGATATTCTGGACACGACCATCTGATCGGCTCCATAGCCATTCTGATCTTCACAGCTGAACATTTCCATTTGTCAGACTTATTTTTCTTTTGAACAGTTAATTTGTGTTTAATTTGAAACTGATTAAACGCAAGTATCGGGGCTATGTTCAGCACTTTACACCTCACACATTCGTTATGGAGGCAGAGCTATAAGTGTGTTTGAGGCTGCGACACGTTACTCTGACCTTAACTTCGTGAATCAATAAGTATACTTCATTACAACAAACAGAATTTTACCATTTATCAGTTCAGCCACTTAACACATCTACATGTGTAACTGAGACACCATATAAATGTATTTGACACAAGATTAGAAACACTAACTTAAAAAAAAGCATCAAGTGGAAATTCATTCAGACTGAAAAAAGTTCAAAAATGAGAAAATTCAAAGTGTTTAAAACTCTGGGACTAATAATGATCAAAAGCTTCAAACACTAGATGAAAACTCAGACTCAAATCCAGTAATTAAGAAGCAAAAAGCACAATAGGCAAGTGACATCAACACAAACACATGGGAATGCTGAAGAGTCCAAATAATATCATGCCTCCATATGCAGATATACTTAACAAGCACAGGATTTCAAACAGGCTGAAAATGAGGTCTGTGAAAACCTTTATTTTTTCTAAACAGCTTTTTTCGCAGTAACTCTGAACTGAGCTGGTGCTGCCTCACCTCGTGCTGTTTTTCACATCACTAAAACCTGAATGTCGACTTCCTCAAAACAGGTTTTATTTTCTTTTTTACAGTTTAAAGGGAAGAGCAATGTTCCACCAGTGATGATCAGTATCTGATGGCACTAAAGGTTTATACAGATTGATTTAAGCCGTTTATCTCGGGAACACATGTTTCAGTGCAGAGTTACTAACTGTTAACCAGTGTGGAATCAATAGGTTCAAGATATATAGTTATACAAGTAAAAACACAGGGAAATGTAACCTGACACGCTCCTCGACTTGTGCAAAAGAAGGCGGGGGGGCATTATACATTAGATGAATGTGCAGTAGTAGCATTGTATGCAGCAAGCAGCTGAATTATGTAATCATGCGATTTGTCTTCAAACACAACATTGATCCAATGTTTGTCTCGAAATATGAGCTGAACATTTGGTCCAAACATCATAGAGCAGAAACAAACAGTACAGTTGTTTTTCCTCTTTTTATTTTTAGAGGCACATTGCATCCAACAATGTTGCACTACTGCCATCTCCTGGGTTTTACTGCTGCATCACTTCCATTTCCTCAGATCATCTTGATAAGTTTGGTACTCTTCAAAAAATGAAAAATCTTTCCTTTCCCTTTATCATGACTTTACTGATTAATCACCTTTTCATACTGGAATTGACTAGTTCTACCCATTTCTACCCTCATCATTCTCGTTTGATCAACATACTTCCTGCAGCTAATAAGCACGTTTAGTCGTTTCCTTAGCATTGCACCTACATAAACCAGTCAGATGTTTCCCCATCCTAAAAAAAAACAGGCCATTCACAAAACAGTGGCTTGTTTTAGTTTTTTGTATTCTATAAAAATATCTCCCTCTTACTTCATTATCCCATGCCATTTTCCGTAACTTCTTACTTTCTATCCAAACTATACTTTTGCCTTCAGAACAGTAAAGTTCCTAAAGACACACTGTTAAAGGAAGAAACAAAGCAAACTTACGGTTTCTTCAAACACACACATGAACAACAAGCTCCACTCCACCTGGACACTAAACATGGACACACAGGTGAGCTGCTTCCTGAGAGACGAAAGAACTCCATGTGAAGACGGTGAGAGGGCCACACCTTCATGTGCTGGTTTACAAAAATGTCGTCTAACTGCTCAGACTGGCTCAGAGTGAACAAGCTGAGCACAGTGTGTCTCGTCAAACCATAAAAGAGTTTTAGCATACAGGTCAAAGGGTTATTGTCCCACAGATGATTCTGCTTGTTGTGGTTGTGACAGGTGCTATTTAGGAGAGTTTGTTTTTTAGGAGGTGGAGATGTTCTCAGAATGAGTGCATAATCAGACGCATGAAACAGCAGAAATGAGCTGAGCTTCTTTTTCTCAGCAGTGTGCACACAGTGAAAATGAGTACAAAGTAAAAAATGAGTGGGAGTGAAATCAGCCCAAAGTAACAGAATGAAGCTCACATGTAAAGAAGCACTAGAAGAAAACCTCCAGAGCTAACTGGTACTGGTAGGACTTCTCTGGCCGGGCTCCAGAGAGGCTAGCTGCCAGGCCAGGGCGGGCTCCACCACCAGCCAAAGAGGCCAGCTGCCAGGCTGGTCACAATCAGCCAGGGTTTCAGGTGAGCTCACTGTGAAACCTGGCCCCACGCAGGAAATGTGATTTCCTGAGATCGGATGGCCCAGGATGTGAGTGGGCGTTAAGGCGTCTGGGAAGGGATCTCAAAACTGGATTATAGATGGCAGAGTTGGTGTCGTAAACCCCGCTTCTGTTCAAAGATGGTCGCTCACAGTGGACGCAAATGCTTCTTTCATTCCTCTTTCAAACCATCTGTCCTCTCTGTCCAAAATGTGAACATTGGCATCCTCAAAGAGTGTCCTTTATCCTTAAGATGCAGATGGACAGCTGAGTCTTGTCCTGTGGAGGTGGCTCTTCTGTGTTGTTCTTGTTCATGTTTAGTAGTTTAGTTGTTCCCAGTTTAAATTATCTTCAGTTCTGTTTGCCATTTTCAACTTGCGTTTTATTTTCCCAATAAACCTCCTTCACACATCCACAAGTGCCTGCAATTGGATCCTCCTTTATTTTTCTCCACATGGCTCATTACACTCGCCCTGACAGTACGGACCAGCAAGATTATGGATCCAGGGGCATTCACCCCACCCAAGCAGCTTCAGGAGGTCATTATCGACTCTGCTTCAAGATTAATTAACCTGTGGCTTGAGTATGAAGAAGAAGGGTTTCTCTACATTGTGGAAGCCAGGCTACAACAGCTTGTTCCCGGTCAGCCCTGGCTATTGGACTCACTGCACCTGCATGTACAGGATTTCATTTTCCACAAACTCCCCCCCCCCCCCCCCCCCCCACTGATAAAGCTTACTCGTTCACTTCAATGGAGGACGTGCTGTTCGGACAGCCGGATGTGGAATTACCGAGCCCTTTGGAGCCGTCTCCGAGAAGGAAGCCATGTTTGCACCACCGGCGCGTCACCCCACAGCCGGATGTTGGGACATGCAAACAACCGGAAGTGGTGAGTGAGGGGACACTGTTTCTTCTATGTCTGACACAAGGACTTTTGGGGGGTGCTATTTTTTGTGTTTCTTCTGAGGATAACAGTGGTTTCTCTGCCTCACCCATGGCCATTGCTTCAAAGACTGCCTTTTCTGAGCCCACATTCAGTGTCAATGACTGTGTTCACTCTGTTGTTTCCAAGCCTGGGGTTACTAAGCCTAGGACTATTAATTTATGGAATAAAAATGTTAGGGACGTTTTTTCATCAGCATTGGTTCCTACAGGGAGAGCAAGGAACCTCACTGAAACAGTCTTTTCTGACAATATTCTCCCATCCACACCTTCACCAAAGTCAAACGTCCGGCCTGTAACACAGTTAGCAGTTCAGTTGGACCCCTAGAGGTTAGGATGCCAGCTGTCTCACCTGACAACTCTGCTGAGCAGTCTCAGCGGTCATCCCCTGCTGAGAACTCCAGTGAGTTCACCCATCCGCCTCTGTCCTCTGCTGGGAGTATTGGTGTATTGGAAGTATTGGTAAACAATTAAGCAAATACAAGTAATCTGCAATAAATTACAGGTAGTAAGAAAAATAAACTACTAACTCTTTTACGCTATACCCACACCTACACGGGTATTTTTGAAAACGCAGCTGTTTCGTCACACATCGTCAAAGGTATGTGCGTTTTTTCACGTCACACTGTGGCCACGTTATTGTTTACATGAGATGAATTGCAGAATGGCAGATAGAGACAAAATACTGTTAATCTGACTGTCTGCAGGTTTTACACGCAGTTACTGTCCCTCCATTTACAAAGGCAGAGGCGTCACGGTGTGATTATTTTACGTGTAGTTGTGTTTTCCTGTGTAATAATGTTCAACATTGCTATTAATACATTTTTCAAAAAATGCCTCTCTGTGCAAAATGGGTTTAAAAACAAACAGCTGTGGGATATTGTTTGTCCGTGATTTGAACCGGGGGAATAAATCGTGGCAGGATCAGCCTGATGTTATTTGTATCCTGCTGTAACTTTACTGTATAAAGAGCTAACATCTCCAAAATGTCAGGAGTAGTTAGTCATTACAAGTGTTTGCGAACTAAAAATCAAGAATGTGGGATCCTGTTTGTCCGTGATTTGAAGAACCCAGCGCTGCTCCTGACGAAGGGAAAACCAGTTCTGCAGGGAGACCTACCTTGGCACTTGTGCAGGTGAAGCCAAAGGGCAGATTTGCTTCACCATATTTTCTAGTCTTTGGCTTAGAAGGAAGTTGGTTTGGAAACATATTCAGCGATGCTTCATCTCCCGCTTTGCATTTGTGTGGGCGTCCCGTGCTAGCAGTGTCCAAGCATTGTTTTGTTTTTTTCCCCTTTTCATACCCCCCCTTACAATGTCACTATATGTATATGGTGATATTGACCAGCACTTTAGAGTCACAGAGCAGGTGGTAAATGAGATTGAGCTGACTCTTTTGAGCCACACGCTTATGTTATCGGTCCATACAATGGGCGTTAATAGGTTGTTATCATCCATCCAGATGGAGGATCATTAACAGCAGATTGATAAGACTCCAGAATCCACTCTGGCTGGAATCTGGTGGATACAGCAGTGTTTACAGGTAAGACCATTTAAACTGAAAGCATTTACAGAATGACTATTGAATGTCAGCGAGTGTCAATAATGTTAATTTGGTTATGTTAGTAATACACAGAGTGCTAATATAACAGCTTTAAGATGCATTTGTAGATATTATTACGTGTTTTACCGTTTTATTAGAGACACGGCTAAGCGTTTTGCATTTTGCATAATTTTAAGTTTAAGTGTGTTCAGCATTGAACGGCAAAAATTAGGTTTTCTTTTCGGAAGTATGTAAAACGAAAAAAACAAAACAGCGTCCGACAGCGCTGTAAACAATGGTAGACTTGTGCGTAACAAGCAAGCGAATAATGCAGAAAACAGATTTTTAGATGGGAAACTGTTCTTGAAGAGAGAGAGAGAGAGAGCTGTGCATGACGTGCGATTTTATCGTGGTGGAAGCAAAACAGTGAGGGAACTCATGACGATGTTTATGTGAAGCTTAGTTTGGATCTTCTTTTGCTGCTGGTTCAGTCAATATTGTTTGGAGAGAGATAAAACTAACAGCTTTAGAATCAGCGCAAAAACGGCGTGAACACAAAGCGCGGACCCACCGAAACATCGGAATCAGCGAGCTGTTGGCTTTCAGCCCTGTCCGTGCCGTCGGGTGAGAAAGGCGACATCTCACTGATTCTGATCCGCGCTGTGTGTTTACGTCTTTGTGCAGAAGCTCTGCCCTGCTGTCATTTACTGTCTTAGCTGTTTGGTGGTTGTTGAAATTTTGTGAGGTTTCACCTGGGATTCTGGCATTTCAGGCAAAATAAATTTATATTAAAAAATTGATTCAGGATTTTAATGAATCGATTTCACGTTATACAAGCCAGAATTGATTTTAATCGATAAACCGATTATAAAAATCCACCCCTAATTAGAAGCCAGCATGGTCTCACATACACACACACAGTTTACTTAGTTCCTCTTTCTCCATACTTCCTGTGTTCTGCACAAGACGTGCAGTCTACTCTGTGACTTTTGGCATACATTCTAACTCACAAGGGCGTTTTCCTACACTGGGCTCTATAAAACAATATAAACAGAAAATAAGCATTAAGAATATATATTTATATCGTAACAACACTAACATAGGACATTACAAAATAAGTATCTAATAGATATACAATCCGATATTAATACAACAAAAAATAAGCAGGTAATAATAATAAATTGTATTTGGAAGCACCTTTCAGAACACTCAAGGACACTGTACACAGCAGAATAATAATAGATAAGACACCTTTATTAGTCCTGTGACAAAGTGGCTAGGACAGAATTCATTTGCCATTTGTCACTTGCATATATTGTTATTCTGTGTTCTGTTATTTTACAGTCAGCCATAATGCTTTAATTTAGACATTGCTGGTGTAACTTCTCTTAACACACAATATCCCGGGTTTTGTTTGTGGTAGCAGTAGTTACATTCTTTACATCCATGCATGTGTTTTAAAGCAAACACTACTAACCATCAGATCATCTGAATTTTCTTCTGTTTACAGGCACATGTCTGGTAAATTATGTTTCTTTATGTTGCTTTGGTTATACTTACCATGGTGTCCATGTTGTGCATTCAGGTCCTATATGTGAGACAGGTGTATGGGAAGGGCCGCCCACTACTTCCTGTTTATATAGGGTCATGAGGTCAATGATTGCATCACTGGGTGTAACCAAATGGAGGGTTTTTCATTTTGTATAGTATTGTTTGTTTTCTTTAAAGTAGCCTTTTGAGTTATATTGTATGCAGTGTTTTACTTTACAAACTATTTAGTTGAGTAAATGAGTTTGTCAGTTTCATGCATGACTTTATTCCTGTTCTTTGTTTAGAATTGTATTATTTGGTTTGACCTATTTTGTTCAATGGTAGGGACTAACGAGGTCAGGTGTGGGCAAAGTCCTGTATAAAGCCAGTGGGATTTTTGCATGCCTGATTGATTGTTTTATGGTAAAATGGAGATGCTAGCAATAAAGTATGCTTAAAAAGAACTTCAATTGTCTGCTAATGCTATTTACTTATCACCTTCCTTGCTGCTTATGTTATGCTACTTCACAATTCCCACGATTGGGAAATTTCATGTAAAAGCAACATAAAAGTTTACACAATCAGAAAAACATAAGACATAAAACAAATTTAAAATAGCAGAGTGGAAAGTTTATGTGGCATAAGCTATTTTGGACAAGGTAGTGAGTGAGAATACACTTGTATCATTAGCGCAGAGGCTACGACCTACTACTACTGCACTTCATTGAAGGTGTAGTAGTAGAGAAAACAATGTCACAGAACACACTATTATTCATTGCCGAATATACAAGGAACTGTCAGAAATTACAGCCATTGCTTTTCGACGAATTCCATTATCTCAAAGGTGTAGCCATGCTTTCCCACTATTCTCTGCACTTCCTACTTACAGTCAATCCAAACATCAAAATAAAAGCTCCACAAATTTCTGACATATAACAATGGAAATACAATTTCCGTAGCTACTTATTTCTCTCATTAGAATGTAAAACATATTCAGGAAAGAACAACAAATCAAATAGCCATTAACTCCAGCAGATTCTTCACCAGGACCCTTTGTGATAGTTTTAATGTCGTATACAAACTACAGTCATACACAACATATACAATGGTATATGGGCATATTTACACATTTTTAAAAATCTCATATCCAAGCTCTCACCGACATACTACAAAGTATTCTGGTTAAAATTATTGTAAGAGCCAAAGTCAATGTTTATGTTTTTCCTTTTTGTTTTGGTGGCACAGGTGTATAGCTTTACCTGCGTCTCAGGTGATGGTATGTGGGTGTGGTCACAGTCTATTTACCTGGTGTCTGTGTCCGCAGCAGGTGTGTTGGGTGAGTGGTTTGTGGGCAAACTTTTCTGTTGACCGTCATTTTTTGGCACACCAGTTAATCCATGCGCTAGTTGTAAATTGATTGAAAGCGCAAATGTTTGTTTTTGTTTTGTTCTTAAAATAAATGCGCAAAGTACAAGTACGATTCATTATGGATTATTGGAGGGACACAACCAACTCAGCCGGCCGCAGCTTTATTTACGGATGAAAGTCGCAACAATTATCTCTGTGGAAAAGATGTCAATGTTACAGTGTTTTAATGCAGGGTTTGCTGTTTATTAAATAAGCCATATCCATTATGATCCCTCAATACAATCATGTCAACATTAAAAACTATTGAGCTATTAAAAACTATTGCATTTTCAGCTTATATGGCTGAAACATTTTCAAATGATGACCTTCCAACAATGAGTGAAACAGTGAGAGCCTGTGGAGAGTTTGGAAAAATCCCATTAAGAAAGAGAAATCAAACATTTGGATTCATTTTAATGAGCTCAGACTTGTTGAAAATGCAGAGGAGCTGGTTGTGAACTGAGCTTCAGAGAAACACAACATACTGATATTCACTGTGAAGCTTTGAGTGGAAAAAGAAAAGCAACACGTGGATCCTGGAATAATGGTAACTTCCATCTTTAACATATATTTCAAGTTAGAGAAATTTAGGCTTATCCCTCAAAACTGTAAATATAAAAAAGTTGCAAAAATTGTTTCCTACCACAGGAAATTTATTTTGAGTGTCTTCATAGTTTTATTTTTGAAATACACCAATTTTTATATACCGCAGGAAAAATGAAAATAAATATTATACTGCAAATTTGCAAAAAGCAGCATATGCATCAAAATAAACTATTTCCAGCAGTGCAATATGAGTCCTAAGCATCCCAGAAATGACACAGAAAGTCATAAAGTCAAAGACAACTTTTAAAAATACCAGTATAGGCCCTGAGGCCCTGATGGTAAAAAAAACTACATTTCCGTGAAAATGACGTCACTTCCGGTTTCGGGCAGGTAATGGCGGACATGCAAAAGTTCGCGCTGACGTCTATTCCAACGTAGGAAGTGTTATGAACAGCTGATCAGATCGGCAAAGCGTGTTTCTGGAATATTATGTTTTTATTGCTGCAAGTGCTTTTTATGCAGTTTTTGCAAAGCTATATGTGGAAGGAAACTGTGACCGAGGACAAGCTGATGGCATAAGATGTAAGTAAAACTCCTCCAGTTTCATATGCAAAAAAAATGATTGCGCTAGCTTACGTGGTTGCAGAGCTACCGGGATTTAAAAATAGTTACGCAAAACAGAGCGTGCCCGCTCCGATCGGCTCTAAAGGGTTAAGGACTGAAAAGCAAGAAGTTTACAAGGAATCATTTAGAAGAGTTTCAAACATCAACTGATTGAATCCATGAATCTGAAAACGTGTTTCCGAGTGAAAGAGACAGACATGTACAGACTGAACTATCTGTTCAACAGTCAGTGTTTCTCTAACAGGACTTTACACTCAACTCAGCACAGACGCACTGAGGAATTATAATTTAACCAAAGCCCAGGATAAAGAGTTTCAGTGAATGTGGTGTTGAAGGTGTGGAGGTGGATCAGAGTGTCAGAGGAGACTCTGTAGAAGGACAGAGTGCCAGCAGGACAGTCCACATACACTGCTACTCTGTTAGAGACAGAGGAGGAGGAGGAGGAGGAGGAGGAGGAGGAGGGGGATGCAAATTTCTTATTGTGACAGACATAAACAGGACCATCATTAGCACAGTGCAACCTCCAGGACTGATGATCGAGTCCAAATTCACAGTCATTGCTCTCTCCTTTCCTTTTGATACTGTTGTAACTCACTGATATATAAACCCTTCCTCTCCACTCAACCTCCCAGTAACAGCGACCAGTCAGACCATTTGCACACAGCAGCTGATGAACATCAAATCTGTCTGGATGATCAGGATATGACTGAACCTCCTTCACATGTGTCACCTTCCTGTTGTTGTCAGACAGTTGGAGGTTTGTGTTCACTGTGTTTGTGTCGATTGTGAGTTGACAGGAATCTGATGGAGAGAACAAACACAATCCAGCTGCAGTTATTGATCCATCATCTGTTCATTGATTGACACTTTGATGATGACTCCTGACATGATGAAGATGGTTGAATGTGTGCTGCTTTGTTTTCATGAATCACAATAAAAACACACTTACACTTCCTCAGACCTGGTCTCAACCATCGTTCTCCAGCAGGCTCCACCCTGAAAGGTGGAGGGGGGTCAGACCATGATTATATTTATTGTTTATTTGTATAGCACTTTAAGAAAACACCAGGCAGGACAAAATGCTGAACAACACAGATATAAAAAAAAACTAGCAAAATGAAATATACAATAAAATTATTAATAATACAATAAACTTAATTAGGTGTCAGTTTCCTACAGAGTGAAAAACCAGGGACTAAAAACAGGTTTTCAATCTGGACTTAAAGACCTGCACTGATGACACTTGTCTAATATGGAGGAGTAGGTTATTCCAAAGCACCGGAGCAGAGAACACTCGGTCTCTTCTGCATTTCAGCCGTGCCTTAGGAAACGACAGCAGCAGCTGAACAGAGAGAGCAAGGAAGAACATGTGGCTTCAGCAAATCAGATAAGTACACAGGAGCCAGACCATTTAAAGATAAAAAAAAAAACACAGTAAAAGAAAAACTGGGTAGAGTCTGGAAAACCTCCTGTGTGGTCCCAGTGCCAAAGACTTCACGCTCCAAGGACCTCAACAGCTATAGGCTGGTGGCTTTGACATCCTGCCTGATGAAGACCCTGGAGCGGCTGGTCCTGGCTCAGCTTCGGCGCCTGGTGAGCTCATCATTGGACCCACTTCAGTTTCAGAATCAGAATCAGAATCAGAATCAGAATGGGGTTTATTGCCAGATGTTGAGGTTTACAACATTAGGAAATTGCTGCGGTGCTTCAGTGCAAACAATAAGAATTAAAGTGCTATGTAGAAAGAAAGATATGTGCATGAGATATACATGAGATATATACATGAGAATAAGAATTATGAGTGCTACGTAGAAACATATATACATGAGTGCAGGTGATGATCAGTGCCAAACATGAATGATGCAGTGACACAGCGTAGGGTCATGTGTTAGTGGCGGGGACAGTCATGTGGTTATTGTTCATGTGTCCAACAGCAGAGGGGAAGAAACTGTTCTTATGGCGAGAGGTTCTGGTGCGAATGGACCGGAGCCTCCTGCCTGAGGGGAGCAGGTCAAACAGACTGTGTCCAGGGTGAGAAGGGTCAGCTGAGATCCGGGCTGCACGCCCCAGTGTCCTGGAGGTGTACAGGTCCTGCAGAGATGGGAGTCTGCAGCCAATCACCTTCTCAGCAGAGCGCACAACACGCTGCAGTCTCTGTTTGTCCCTGATAGTGGCTCCAGCGTACCACACGGTGATGGAGGAGGTGAGGATGGACTCGATGATTGCAGTGTAGAATTGCATCATCGTCCGTGTTGGCAGGTTGAATTTCTTCAGCTGCCTCAGGAAGTACATCCTCTGCTGGGCTTTCTTAATGACGGAGGTGATGGTGGGCTCCCACTTCAGGTCCTGGGTGATGGTGGTACCCAGGAAGCGGAATGAGTCCACAGAGGTGATGGGGGTGTCAGTCAGGATGATGGGGGGGAGTGGGGCTGTGTGCTTCCTGAAGTCCACAATAATCTCCACTGTCTTCTGGGCATTCAGCACCAGGTTGTTGTGGCTGCACCAGGTCACCAGACGTTCAACCTCCCTCCTGTAGGCAGACTCGTCCCCGTCCGAGATGAGCCCAATGACTCCCTACCAGCCTGGCATTGGAGCCGATGATGCTGCCCTTTTTGACTACCTCACCCACTGACCACAGTATGGAGAACTCAGGGCTGCG
The DNA here is from genome assembly GCF_057382185.1 of Mchenga conophoros. Classification (NCBI taxonomy): domain Eukaryota; kingdom Metazoa; phylum Chordata; class Actinopteri; order Cichliformes; family Cichlidae; genus Mchenga; species Mchenga conophoros. Next base: position 30,551,575 of record NC_140528.1, read on the forward strand.
TGTTGGACAGGGTCATCTGCAGTATGGGGACTCCACAGGGAACGGTTCTGTCTCTGTTACTCTTCACCATCTACACTGCAGACCTCTCCCACAACTACTGTGTAAAATGCGGCTGTTATGTCCAATAACACAAGCACAACATATTTACCACGATCAGTAAGGAGGGATATTATACCCCTAATGTCAAACAGAGTGATTTGTGGCCCCAATAAAAATTTAGGGCCCTAGGAAGTAATAAAGTAATAAAGGAAGTGACAAAAATATGATATTCATAAAAAGTATGATATTCATACAAAATATGCTAGTTCATAGCTCATTGCTTTTTCCCCTAAAAGAACTAATTGATTATTTAGAAAGTTTCTAATATATCAAATAGCATTCTTTTATTTCTTAAGCCAATAAAAAGTTTTTACTTTGCTGCTGGAGCGGGGGGGCTAGGAGGAGTCGGCCGTCCGGCTGCGGTCTGGAGTGTGGGGCCTCCCTGCTGCTGCGGAGTCGGGGCGGTCTGCCTCTCCCCACCGCAGGGAAAAGGGTAACACCACCTGGGTCTGGGTGCAGTTCCCCCCTCCAGGGGCAAGGGTACCTAGACCCGGTTCGTAGAGTACGCTTGGGGAGTGTGATCGTGTGTACAGCTTCTCTTTATGTCTGTCTCCACGTCGGTTGAGTGTGAAGTGCACATGAGAGCATGAGGGTGGGAATGGATGTTTGTGTCTGTGTGTGCCTGTATGTTTGTGTCTATATGTCAGGTTGGGTATCAGACGCCACCTCTCTGGGGACATCTCAGGCCCTCCAAGGTTTGGAGGCCTATCTCCACCCACCACCACTTCCCCTGCCGGTGGCGGACTCCCTCAGGTGTCGGTGCGTTGGTGGTTCTTTGTGTCTGGGGGTGGGCGTCCGGGTACACACCGGCTCACTCCTTGGCGGCCGCTTATTGGGGCTCGCTCGGGCCATTTCGGAGGTGGGGTGCCCCCGGCCTCTCGGCCTGGGGCTCGGTCACTCAGGCACAGCTGGCTGCCGGCGGAGCTCACGGGCGCGTCACTGCAACTCCCCCTGGCTTCTGCTCCGCGGCTGCTGAATGAGCCCTCATCTGGGACTCTCCTCAGCTCTTACTGGGACAGTGGCGCAGCTGCCCCTCTGTGGGTCTTCCTTGGTCTCTTGTGTTCTGGGGGCCTCTGGATGTCTGGAGTTTTGATCTCCTCCATACCCGCTTGATACCATGGAGGACAGGGCTGTGGCTCCCCACACTCCCTAGCAGATCATTACATGGAGAAACCTTTGGAATGCAAGCATGCTGATCCACACAGGTATGCACACAGGTGTACACATGGGTATTCACAGACGCCGACTACAGCTTTCTTGGCTGCTGCCTCAAAGCACACTGTGCGCTGTCTATCTTGCGTGCTGCACAATATCGTTTATTATTTAGTAACTATTGATATCTATGACTAGGTAGTTTATTGTGATGGTGCTTTTTTTTTTCTTATGTTGCTCTTTGTTGTTTGCTGTCTCCTCTGTTTTTTTTTCTCCATACAGGTGATCCAGGTGTTTTGTTTGTTTGTTTGTTTTTTTCTCTCTTCCCCCCTTTCTCACCGTCTCTTCTCCCCTTTGGTTTTCTTTCTTTCTCTCCCCCTCTTTCTTTCATTCTTTCCCCCTGTCCTATCCCACAGTTATGTCTGTCCCGTTTGTAGCAACTGAAAATAAAATAAATTCATAATTATAATAAAGGTCAATCAAATGGACCAATATCGCAAGGCCATGATGATCCACTTGGTAAAATAAATCCGCTTGGCATCTTTCTTGGCCTTAAGACAACAATTCTGATGGCTATAGATCCAAACGGGAAAAAAATATTTCGGGGGCCGATAAACAATCGCACATAGCAATGAAGGCGAATGGCCCAGTTCACACTAACAGACTTCAAAACTGGTGTAGCAAGACGAAGGGAATAGCTGCTTCAAGTCCAAATGAGCCTTGAAACAGCAGCAAGCCCTCCTCATTTGCTGCTGTTTCTCTCGGAAGCTCTCGGAACATAAATAAAATGTACAGCCAGCCGGTACTAGTTCAAGGAAGGCACTTAACTCACCGGGAGAAATCCAGGTTTCAGTCAGGAAGAGCAAATCCAGAACATGAGAAAGAAAAAATTATTTCAACCTGAAGGTCTTGTTTTCCACCAACCTGGTATTTATTAGACCCAGCCTGAGAGGAACTGGGTCCAAAATTTCCGAAGCATTAGCAACCAGATCCACCAGTCAAAGTTTTTTTTTGCAAATCCACGCCAGCGCAAATGTCGTAGAGGAGAGAGTTTTGCAGGACTCTTTTCAAGAGACCCAACAACAGGAACCAACCAGGAGAGTCCACTGAGTCCAAGGCATGCAATGGCACCAAAAGTTGCAGACAAAAACAGCGGATGGAGCGGAACTCATAGGGAAAATGAGAAATCCAGGATTTCAGCTTGACAAGACGACCTCAACAGTTACCCCGTCTCCCTGCATTGCTAGTACAGTGGTATCGCTTCCAGAAAGGAAGGCAAAAAGCCTTGGTTTTCATATCCAGGCCGGTCAGAGATCTGGATGGATAAACCTATTTCCAATAATGTTTGGTGATGATAATACAAAGTAGGACAGACATGTAGCGCAAAGTTAGCTAAAAATAATATAAAACAAAACAAATAAAGGACAGTGATAGACAGCGTGCCGAACACATAGGCACCATCTTGCAAACATGACTAGTACAGTTTCTTTCAGCTTGCCCACATGGACATTACATGGCTCTCATACAGATACTTTTAGACACTGATAAAAGAGCAGCCCAACATTTTCACAAATACACTTCAGTCCATACGTGGATCAAACTGCTAATGATTTGAACTGATCCTGGATCTGTCACTACACCACTGTATTGAATAAAATATGACTGATTCAAACCGTATTTTTCATTATCTTTATATTCCTCTTCTTCTTTATATTCCTAGCTGGAAAGGACCTGCCTTTTTTCTCCCCTTAGTGTCAGTGTGCTTACTGTACATGACCTCTGACCTTTGAGTGCGCGCAGCGTTGTTTTCATGTGTTTTAAATAAGGATGGGTACCGGTGTCCGGTGCCATGATGGCACCGGTTCTGAAATAAACGGTAGTAACCAGACCGAAAAGCAGCGCACATTTCGGTGCTTAATTTCGGTCCTTTTTTTTTCCTGAGCTGTGATACACTTCTAGCCAATCATTTTACGTTTCCGAGGATAGTAGGCGGGGCCAGGTACGTACATTCTGTTAGAGCAGAGCTACCGATTAGAAATGCCCAAGGCGAAGCGGTCAAAAGTCTGGCTGTACTTCACAGCAAAATATGCAAATTCAGCAGCAACAAGTGCTTTAAGCTGATACTGTGATACTGTCAAAGGAGGTAACACCTCAAATCCGATGAAACACCTGGCGACGCACAGCGGGGTTTTTTTAAAAGCCGAGAAAGGCACCGTATTTGATGGCAGCCGTTCTTCTCTGTTGTTCGTGTGTAATTTACGTTGAGTAGGCTAACCACGTTATTACATTAATGCATGTAAGGTGAACTAGCAAACATCATCATAGCTACATGCGGCTGTCTTCTTGTTTGATGGCAGATACTCCCTTCACCCTGGCCAAAAAGGCTAAAATGACCAAAGAAAAAGAGGGAAACAGCTAAACATGAGAGGTTTTTGGACAAAGTTTGTGTTTTTTCCATTGTTTAAGCACTGCTTCCAGCTAAGAGTGATACCATATATGCCCCATAGCTGCAGAAAAGGCTAACATTGTTATCTTTTTACATAAAACCAGCTGAACATGAGAGGTTTTTGGACCAATTTTGTGTTCTCCATTCTTTAAGCACCGGTTTGAGCACCGTTTGAGCACCGGCACCGTTTCAAAAGTACCGATTTGGCACCGGTATCGGATAAAACCTAAACGATACCCATCCCTAGTTTTAAAGCCACCATTTACCTGAAACAGCAGCGTATTTCTCCACATACACACAGAGAAATCTATGCCTCTGTCACAAAAATAGTGAACAATATACCATAAAATTTCATGTTGAAACTATTAAGGGACCAGTGCATTTCTACAGTGCTAGAGATTATCTCCTTTAGCCAGTTCCCTGTATTTGATGTTTGGTTTAATGAATGGTGCACACCCTCCACCAGCAGCATCAAGCCTATCATTTATTATATCATAACTGCAGTGTATCTATGGAAAACTAAATCTAACCTCAGCTTAAGCCATGTTTCCTGTACACAGATTTCCTGTGAAAATTGCCTCTGTCAGTTTCTTCTGCTGAATCTATGATGTTTTCTACACTTTCTTCATCAGGTTTTTTGACACACTTTCCAGAAGAAACAAACACTTTCTGCACCTCGCTATTTCTCACACCTTGTACCAGCAGGTCGCAAGCCCTAGCTGCTTTCTTTGTCAGGACCTTCCAGAAACAGGCAAGGGAACTGGCCCAGACATATGCAAGCTGTCGGTCAGAATCCCTACCACTGTTCCTACACAAGTCTGAAGTTTAATTAATTAATTAAATACATACAGTAAATACATTTCTGCAGGGCTGCTTGCCTTTAAATTGTACAGAAAACATCTCCCTATAAGTGTCAACTTCTACCACAGCTCTGATTATAAAATAAAGATTTTGTTTTCTTTTTATAAAGCTAGGCTTACAGTTTCCCCCGGTTCCAGTGTTTGTTTTAATCTAGGATAAATATGTCCTCAGCCTCTGTATACAGAGATTTATCTAATTTGAACTGTTAACTATACTGAAATACCTACAATTTTTCCTGGAGAAGTTCTCCCTGCGGCATTAGCATGGTAAATAGTAAATGGCCTGTATTTGTATAGTGCTTTACTTTGTCCCAAAGCGCTTTACACATTTAGTCATCCACCCATTCACACACACCTTCATACACTGGTGATGGAAAGCTATATTGTATGCCTTGTTGTCATGTCACATCTGCATGTAACAAACAGGAAGTGAGTGAACGACAAAGGATATGTTTTCAGCTCTTCCTCCTCTATCACACAATCTCTCCATACCTGAGAGTGTCCAGTCTCCAGCGTGGATCCTTCAGTCCAGCTGACAGCAGCTCAATTCCTGAGACCCCTGGATGATTATAGCGCAGGTCCAGCTCTCTCAGATGGGAGGGGTTGGAGCTCAGAGCTGAGGCCAGAGAAGTACAGCCTTCCTCTGTGATCAGACAGCCTGACAGACTGCAGACACACAAAACAACAACTCATCTATGAACAATGATTATCTGTTTGTCACACACAATAACATCTATCCATCCATGCATCTTCTTCAATCCAGGGCTGGGTTGCGGGGGCAGCAGCCTAAGCAGAGAAGCCCAGACCTCCCTCTCCCCAGCCACCTCCTCCATCTTATCTGGGGAAAACCAAGGCGTTCCCACTAAAGCCAAGAGTTATGATCTCCCCATGTGTCCTGGGTCATGCCTGCCTGCCCCGGGTCATATAATCATGCCTCACCCAGGAGTGGCCCAGGAGGCATCCTTGTCAGATGCTCGATCCACCTCAACTGGCTCCTTTCAATGTGGAGGAGCCGTGGCTCTACTCTGAGCCCCTCCCAGATTGCTGAACATCTCACCCTATCTCTAAGGGCCAGGGCCAGGGCCAGCCACCCTTCGGAGGAAGTCCATTTCTGCTGCTTGTATCCGCAATCTCGTTCATCTGTTCACTAGGCACAGCTTGTGCAGCAACCGCAACAATGCAGCCACAGCACCAATTTGTCTGTCAATCTCCCGCTCCCGTCACTCGTGAACAAGACCTCAAAATACTTAAACTCCTCCCCTTAGGGCAGGAGCTCGTCCCTGAATCCGGAGTGGGTACTCCACCCTTTTTTGGCCAAGGACCATGACATCAGATTTGGGTTGTGCTGATTCTCATTACCACTGCTGGTGGACCAATCTCCTACTACCAAGACTGTCATTTCCATCAATTCAATTTAATTTAACTTTATTTATACGTGACACTAGCACGCATCAGGCAATGTCTATGGGCAACTGACTGCACTCAAAAGGGGGCTGAATAATTACGCACACCCCACTTTTCAGTTATTTGTTTGTGAAAGATGTTTGGAATCATGTATGATTTCCATTCCACTTCTCACATGTGCACCACTTTGTGTTGGTCTTTCACATGGAATTCCAATAAAATAGATTCATGTTTCTGGCTGTAATGTGACAAAATGTGGAAAAGTTCAAGGGGGCTGAATACCTTTGCAAGCCACTGTATATTTGAAAAGCTTAATGTCTTAAATCTGGTGATCACCAGTGGTGAGTCTCCTAACTTATATGTGGCTCCAGAACCCTGTATTATCTACAGGGTAAGATGGCTTGCTTTTTGAAACCATGGCAGCTACTACTGTGATAATTTAATGAATTTCCAGCTCAGTGCCAGTGGAGCTTACCCAGCCATCCATTTCATTCTCTCAAGAAGAAGGGCATCTTTTTATTTTTGTAGTAGAATATTCTATTAAGCAAACTAATATATGAACTAACAGCTAATTAAACACCTTCAGAAAAGAAATAGAAACCAAGTAAGAAGATCTGGTGGATGTGAATGTTGTTGAAGAAAAGATAAAAATCTCATTTTGTGGAATTTACCTTTAAAATTAAGTAATGCAAATTAGAACAAATACTGAACCAGTCACTAATTACCAATAAGCTTCTTAATTGATTACTTGGATTAGGCTGTTTCTTCAACGTTTCCTCAGATTTTAGGTCTAAATATATAGATGAACCAAATAAGCTGTACATTTCAATATTGCCTAAAAATGTACTGCTTTTTTTTTTATATTTTCATCTTACGAGTATAAAACAAATTAGTGTTAGAAATTCAAAATGGTTCTAAATATTATGCATGCAGTTACTTTCATTTAAAAAAAGAAACAAAAAGTATAAAAGAGGTCACTTAACAACTTTGTTAAGGTTAGATATTTGTGCAATATTATAAATCACAATTTAAATCATCATTTAAAATCCTGACCTGAGAGTTTCGAGTTTACAGTGTGGGCTCTTGACTAGAGCAGAAAGAAGCTTGACTCCTGAATCCTGCAGGTCATTGTTACACAGGTCCAGCTCTCTCAGATTACAGGACGGTGAGGTGAGAACTGCGGACAGAGCTTCACAGCTTCTCTTTGAGAGGTTACAGTAGGTCAGTCTAAGAGAAACAAAACAATAGTGAAAAATAGTGAAAACCTTCGAGCAGCTGCTCAGTTTATTATCCTTCTGAAATCTGTTTGAACTCCTTTAAGGTCATCCTACATAAAACACTATTTTTTTCCTGATGGGTCACTTTAAGAATGCACAGCACTGAATAACATGATTTCTGGCTCCTGATTAGAAATGGAAACATATCTAATTTTGGAGACCTATTCCAATCTGGGATATGACAGTGGACAGCAGAAACCTTCACAGCACCCGAGATTCCAGCAACAAATTCAGATCAATCAATTTCAAAACCAGCAGGTTAAAAACAGTTTACTCCCTCTGACAGTGAAGAAAACATCTCCTCCCCCTCTCCCTAAAGCTGCGTACAGGCTGAAAGTGATTCACATGCCAAAGAAACTGTATGATATGTGATGACTTCAATTAAATACATTCAAAAAAACTTCTGGTGATGTTCAGCAAGTGATAAATCTTCAGGTAAGTGTCATAGTCCTGGGTCATTTTGACCCAGTATTCTTATTTTTCTCATGTTTTTCTATTTTGTTGTTTATTCATTCCATGCTTCCTATGTTGTTCACCTTGGTTTAATAGATTTTCCCTCATGTCAGCACCCCCTTTTGTCCCCCCTCCACGTATCTGTGAGTCACCATGCCTCGTTCCTCCTCCTCGTGTTGTATTCCATGTTTTCCCCAGCCTGTTATGTCTGTGTTCTCCCTGTGTTCCCTCTGTGTATTTATGTCCACATCTCCCTCAGTTCTGTGTCACCTTCTCCCTCATAGCTGTGTGTGATTATCCGTGTCTCCTGGTGCGCATTATAATTCATTTTTCCCAGATTAGTTTTGTATTGTTGTTTTTGTATTGTTGTATGAATAAAGCTGTGCTTTTGAGTTTAAGTTCTGTCCCCGTGAGTTTGTGTTTGGGTCCATTCCTGCCTGTCACACAGCCGAATTATGACAGTAAGCTACTGAAGAGACAACCAGCGAAATAAAAGAATATCATCAGTTGACATATGACCTGCTAGGAAATACAGCAGCTGGTCACCTAGTCAACAGGAACCTAGAATATCCCAGCTGACAGCTTCAAAGCAATCATCCAATCACCTCCAGTGAAAAATAGAAGACATTTCTGAGCTATTATGGAGACGTCTATATGTTTATGAACTAGATTTTACATGTTTCAGTATATATTTGCTTTGGATGAGGAAAATAAAGTTGCTATGATTAAATTCATAAATTAGATTCATAGATCTGAGAACCAAGGAAACAAGTATCTTTCAGTCCATTTTTTAATGTCCTGCTTCTTAGGAACTAAAAGAGGCCACTAAAACACATGCAATATTACTGGAAAGGCCAGGACGTCCTCTATTCAGCAAAACAGGACTCGATGTGATAGCTGAAATAAGAAAAAAGTTACAGACTAAAATCAAATGTCGATTAAAGTGGACATAAATGAGTAGGCTGGATCTCAGGAGGCCATACAGTGACTGTATACATGTTGTAGCCATAATCGAATTACATCTTCAGCTGAAATTTTGTTGAGTTCAGAGGGAGATGAGTAGCACTGTTGATAGCCTTGGCTCAAAGGTTAAAACTTGGAGCTCTTCTGCCTGAAGATGGATGCCTTATCCTTGCACAGACTTTCTATAGGAGCTCTCGGTTCTCCAAACTTAAAAATGTTAAATGCTACCTGCTGTGCCAAGGATACTCTCACAAAAATATCTTGTTTCATTTTCTAATGAACAAAAAAAGGATAGCATGGAATAGTCTGTTTGATAAGTTAGTGAAAATTGAAGTAGCAGTAAAAAGACAACACTATAGTAGAGTGAAGCATAAAAAGACTTCCACACACGAGGTTCAATCAGTCATTGCATCTGACACTGAGGGAGAGATACCATGTCAGCAATTAATTCTCTTGTGCTGTTTTAGTGCATAGGATGTGATTTTTTGCTTGCAAAAATATTGCACTCTTGAAATATTAAACGATTGTCTGAAAAGGTTTGGATCAACAAGATATACTGTAAATTTAATATAAATATACATTTTTGTGTACATGTTTACTTACAGAGCTTTGTTGGAGGCTTTGACCACTGGCAGCAGCCTCAGAAGAGCCTCCTCTGAAGCAGAGTATTTCTTCAGGTCAAACACATCCACATCTTTATCTGATAACAGTAAGATGAAGACCAGAGCTGACCACTGAGCAGGAGACAGTTTATCTGTGGAAAGACTTCCTGAACTCAGGGACTGTTGGACCTGCTCCACTAGAGAACGATCATTCAGTTCATTCAGACAGTGGAACAGACTGATGATTTTCTCTGCAGACAGATTCTCACTGAGTTTCATCTTGATGTACTGGACTGTTTCCTGGTTGGTCTGTGAGCTACTTCCTGTCTGTGTCAGCAGACCTCGTAGGAGAGTCTGATTGGTCTGCAGAGAAAGACCTAGGAGGAAGCGGAGGAACAAGTCCAAGTGTCCATTTGGACTCTGTAAGGCCTTGTTCACAGCACTCTGAAATAAAGTCAGCCACTCTAAAGAATTACTCCGCTTAAAAGTCTTGGAAGTCAATTGCTGTTCTTCCAGCAGATTGAGTCCAGAGTTGCTGAAGGTCAGATGGACATGAACAGCAGCCAGAAACTCCTGAACACTCAGATGGATGAAGCAGAACACCTTGTCCTGGTACAGTCCTCTCTCCTCTTTAAAGATCTGTGTGAACACTCCTGAGTACACTGAGGCTGCTATGATATCGATGCCACACTCTGTCAGGTCTGATTCATAGAAGACCAGGTTTCCTTTCTGCAGCTGATCAAAGGCCAGTTTTCCCAGAGACTCAATCATCTTCCTGCTCTCTGGACTCCAGTGTGGATCTGTCTCAGCTCCTCCATCATACTTGACCTTCTTCACTTTGTCCTGAACCACCAGGAAGTGGATGTACATCTCAGTCAGGGTCTTGGGCAGCTGTCCTCTCTCTCTGGTTTCCAGCACATCCTCCAGAACTGTAGCAGTGATCCAGCAGAAGACTGGGATGTGACACATGATGTGGAGGGTTCGTGATGTCTTGATGTGGGAGATGATCCTGCTGGCCTTTTCCTCATCTCTGAATCTCTTCCTGAAGTACTCCTCCTTCTGTGGGTCTGTGAACCCTCTGACCTCTGTCACCATGCCAACACAGTCAGAAGGGATCTGATTGGCTGCTGCAGGTCGTGTGGTTATCCAGACGCGAGCAGAGGGAAGCAGTTTCCCCCTGATGAGGTTTATCAGCAGCACATCCACTGAGGTGGACTTTCTAGGGTCAATTAGGATTATAGTTTTGTGGAAGTCCAGAGGAAGTCGACACTCATCCAGACCATCAAAGATGAACACAACCTGGAAGTCTTCAAAGCTGCAGATTCCTGCTTCTTTGGTTTCAGTAAAGAAGTGATGAACAAGTTCCACCAAGCTGAACTTTTCCTCTTTCAGCACATTCAGCTCTCTGAAAGTGAATGGAAATATGAACTCGATGTCATGGTTGGCTTTGTCTTCAGCCCAGTCCAGGGTGTATTTCTGTGTTAAGACTGTTTTCCCAATGCCAGCCACTCCCTTTGTCAGCACTGTTCTGATTGGTTCATCTCTTCCAGATGAGGCTTTAAAGATGTCTTCTTGTCTGATTGTTGTTTCTGGTCTGTCTGGTTTCCTGGATGCTGTTTCAATCTGTCTGACCTCATGTTCATCATTGACCTCTGCAGTCCCTCCCTCTGTGATGTAGAGCTCTGTGTAGATCTGATTCAGAAGGGTTGGGTTTCCTGCTTTAGCGATCCCCTCAAACACACACTGGAACTTCTTCTTCAGAGCAGATTTAAAGTCATGCTGACACCACTTCAAGTTCCCAGTGCAGGTTTCTGAGTGACACACACACAAACACACAAAAAGTCCAAGATTCATCACGCACACATATTTTGAATGTATTTATGTCTATTTCTTGAGTCATTGTTGAATGTTTTATATTTAGAGAATAATTCTCACTTCTCAGCAAATGCTCAGCGAACTTATTTTGCTTCATTCTCCTCAGTAAGTCCACTGTAATCGTCAAAAATGCTTCTCTGCTTCTCTTACTCTTCTCTTCATCCACACCTTTTAATACATCTTCATCCTCACATTGATTCTTAAAAGACTGTAGGTCATCTGGACTCAGGTTTGTCTGGATCTCCTTCAGCTCGTTCTTCACAAAAGTGATGATTTTGTCCTCCAGTATCTGGAGCAGAATATTTTATGAATGACCCAAAAGCTTTTCTCACACAGGAGAGAAAAGAAGAACATAGGAGGAGTTATGTTTCTGGGAATAACTTTAATTATGTAAAATATACATGATTCCTCAATTAAATTCCAGCACTGGCTCTCTAAAATCATATTTACCCTTACATAATATTAGTTTTCATTCCCCATAGCTAGCGCTATTGCTATTCTTGTACAAGCTCTGGTTATATTACATATGGATTATTATAATTTATCCTTTCTAGATTACCACACAAATATCTCCTTAGACTTCAGTTGGTGGAAAATTCAGCTTCTTGTGTCATTAATAGAACTCATTATTACAGCCCTTCAACCAATTCACTGGCTTCCTGTGAAATATCCCACTGATTTTAGATTCTGCTTCTTTCTTCAAAGTCTCCCCATAAAGTAAAATCTCTATATCTGATCTTCTGCACATCACCACTCCTCCCTGTACTCCTCCTTATCTGCTTCTATTATTTTCCCATCTGCTCACATTACCCTCCAGTGCTTTCAGCCAAGTGTCCACTGGAACTTTATCACACACCACATTCACAAGATTAGTTCTCTCCCTATATTAAAATTAAGTAGCCCTTAAAACACATTTTTTTAAGTTTTATGGTTCATTTTATGCAGTATTCACTACAATACTACCTAATACTATGTAGGATGTTATCTTTCATGTCATGGGGAATGGAGTGAGCCATGTGGAGGAAATAAATGAGGATCCACGCGCAGGCACTCGCTGAGATGTGATTGTGGTTTATTGTAACATAAAGCACAAGGGGGGAAATGGCAAAACAGAGCTAAAACTAAACTATACTGGGACAAAACCAAACTACAAAACAGCAAAAATGAACATGAAGGAAGGTAGACGAAGGTACATGATGGTTGGCAGCAGGGAAAACACACAGTAGATACACAGACAGACCAGCAACTAGTACTTCTTCTTTCAGGTTTAATGGCAGCTTGCATCCAAAAATGTTGCATTACTGCCATATCCTGGCTTTTAATCTTCCGTCACTCCTGAATCGTCAGATCCTCTTGCTAAGACCAGTATTCCTCAAAAAACGAAAAACCACCACTTTCCCTTCACCATGACTTTTTTTTTTTGCCTTTTTTACCATGACTTAACTTATTAACCACTTGTTCAAACGGAATTTCCTTTCCATCACTCATTTCACCCCTCGTCACCCTCCTGTGACTTGTATACTTCCTACAATTAAGAAGCACATGCTCAACCGTCTCCATAACATTGCACCCATCACACAACCCAGTCGGATGTTTCCCTATCCTAAAAAAAAGAGTACCTTTTAAAAAGCAGTGGCCTGATCGTATTCTACTTATAATAACCTCCTCCAGTCTCTTTAACCCACTACTCCTCTTAGCTTCTATTGTGTTTTGCACCCTATATAAATGTCTCCCTTTTGTTTCATTATCCCATGCCATTTACCTGAAGTTCTTACTTTCCATTCTAATTACTTTTCCCTTCAGATTTAGACAAGGGTACCTATACATCTATATCGACTCGTTTAACAGCTGCTTTGGCCAACCTATCTGCACTTTCATTACTCAAAATACCCACATGAGCAGGAGTCCACATTATTACTACATGTTTATTTTGGTCAGACAATCTATCATGAGCAAAAAGAACATCATACAAAAATCTGTTGATGGGTATTTGTGTTTCCTTGTTCAATACTTAATAATGCTGACAATGAATCACTACATATCAGTACTTTTGAGATGCTGCTTTCTTCCACCAATTCTAGAGCCAGCAGTATGGGATATAACTCAATTGCATATATATCCAGAAGATTTGATGTTCTTTTTGCAATCTTGATATTTAACTCCGGAATTACTACTGCTACACTAATTGCTTCAGTCTTGGGATCTTTTGGCCCATCTGTATACACCTGTAAAGAAAGAAAAATCACTGTATTTGCTCTCCAAATCTGTTATAAACTTTTTGACAAATATCTGTGGTCACCCTTCCTCTTCTTAGTATCTGTTAATGACCTGTCTACTTTAATGTATTTCAATGTCCATATAGGTCATAAAGGCCACAACACCGACTGAACTCTTTGTCATACACTTTAAAATTTCTCGGTCTGTCATCCCCAATCTGCCCAAAACTATTTGTAAAAACATTTGCTCTTTCCCACCAATTCTCTAACACTTTCTTAACAGGATGGTTTTCAATTCAGTTCAATTCAATTTTATTTATATAGCGCCAAATCACAGCAAAAGTCGCCTCAATGCGCTTCATAGATACAGAGAAAAACCCAACAATCATATGACCCCCTATGAGCAAGCACTTTGGCGACAGTGGGGAGGAAAAACTCCCTTTTAACAGGAAGAAACCTCCAGCAGAACCAGGCTCAGGGAGGGGCGGGGCCATCTGCTGCGACCGGTTGGGGTGAGAGAAGGAAGACAGGATAAAAGACATGCTGTGGAAGAGAGACAGAGGCTTTCTTCACTGCCCAAAAGGGAGATTCAACCCTTTGATGGTGACCCTTTACATTTTCAGGCCTTTATGCGCTCGTTTGAACAGGTCATAGAAGCAAAGACTGGCGATGCTGGCGACTGCCTGCATTATCTTGCACAGTACACAAAGGGGCAGCCCAATGAAATTGTTAAAAGCTGTCAACATATGTCTGGAAGTGCTGGATATGTAAAGGCAAAGACTCTGCTGTATGAGCACTTTGGGAATGGACATGTGATTGCATCTGCTTATTTGAACAAAGTTCACTCATGGCCACTGATTAGATCGGAAGATGGAAAAGCTCTTCAGGCATATTGTTTGTTCTTACGTGGATGCTGCAATGCAATGGAAGAGATTGATGATCTCTCTGAATTAAATACACCTGCCAATATGCTTGCTGTGATTAGAAGACTGCCATATAAGTTAAAAGACAAATGGCGAACAGTAGCATGTGACATTCAGGAGAGGCAACATCGCAGAGCCGCATTCATTGACATTGTTTCCTTCCTTGAGCGTCAAGTTAAAATTGCAACAGATCCCATCTTTGGAAATCTATGTGACGTTCCAGCAACACATCTAGCAGCCAAGGGCAGCAATGGAGGGAAATGTTCTCCACATCTCCACAACAGTCTCTGACGTCGAGAGACAGAATCAGACAGGGGCTCAAGATCGTCACAGCACTGTGAAGGCTTGTTTTTTCTGCAAAGGCGGATACACACTGGAGTCATGTGCTCTGCTTGATAAGAAACCTCATAATGAGAAGATTTCTTTTCTTAAAAAGAACCGCATTTGTTTTGGCTGTTTGTGTACTGGGCACATAAGCAAAGAATGCAGAAAACGCCTTTCATGTAAAATCTGTGGCCTCCGACATGCAAGTATACTCCATATTCCCAACAAAAAGAAGAATGAAGTCAAACCTAATAATGAGGCAGATAACATTCCTGTTACGATCCAGACTAGTGGTCTTATTGGGGCCGATGAACAGGACTGTAAGCTTGCCATTGTGCCAATTAAAGTAAAATCAAACATAGGTCAAAGAATAGTGGAAACGTATGCCTTTCTGGACCAAGGGAGTTCAGCATCCTTTTGTACAGTGGGTCTTATGGACAAACTGAATATTGCTGGGAGGAGGACAAAGATTCTCCTGCGCACCATGGGACAGGAGAAAGTGGTGGACAGTTTCATTGTACCTGAACTTGAAGTTGCTGGATTGGACAGTGACATGTACTGTGATATGCCTAACCTCTTCACTCAGCATAAAATGCCTGTAGATATTGGTAACATCCCAAATCAACAGGACCTGGATGACTGGCCACATTTGAAGCATGTTCATTTGCCAGAAATTAAGGCCAGTGTTGAGCTTTTGATTGGCATGAATATGCCCAGAGCTCTAGAACCTTTGGAGGTCATCCGGAGTGTAGGTGATGGACCCTTTGCCATTAGGACTGTGCTCGGCTGGACTGTGAATGGGCCACTTAATCGAGAATGCTGTGGAAGGCCAGGATGTTTGGCAACAGTTACTGCCAACAGAGTTTCTGCTGTCACACTGAACAAGCTATGGAAACAGCAGTTCAAGATGGATTTTCCTGAGAGCAGCGATGATGAACAGATGGGGCTGTCAAAGGAAGACTTGAAGTTCCCGGAATTGGCCAGCAAGACGGTGACTTTGGGGGATGGGCACTACAGCATTGCCCTGCCACTGAAAGACCGAGACATAAGAATGCCTGACAACCGTGCAATTGCTGAGCAACGAGCCTTAGGTTTGAAGAAAAGGTTCATCAGAGATAAAGACTTTCACAAAGACTACACTGCCTTCATGACAGATCTTATATCTAGAGGATATGCAAAGAGAGTCCCAGTCGCAGAATTAGAGCGCAGTGATGGGAAACTTTGGTATATCCCTCACCATGGGGTTTACCATCCTACCAAGGGGAAGATGCGCGTCGTCTTTGACTGTGCAGCATCATTCCAGGGTGTCTCTCTTGATGCGCAGCTCCTGAGTGGTCCTGACTTAACAAACAGTTTGGTTGGCGTACTGACGAGGTTCAGAAAAGAGCCCATTGTTTTGATGTCTGACATCAAGGCTATGTTTCACCAGGTGCATGTGCCAGAGGAAGGGCTCCAAACTGCTCTTTGTGAAGTGGAGTCAATCCTCAACAGTAGACCCATTACGCTGGAATCCACCGATCCAAATGATTTGGAAGCCTTAACACCAAACCATCTCCTTCTTCTCAAGTCCAACCCGTCTTTACCACCTGGCCTGTTCCGGAGGGACGATCTCTACGCACGTAAACGATGGAGGCAAGTTCAATACATATCTGATCTGTTTTGGAAAAGATGGACTAAAGAGTACTTGCCACAACTTCAGCAGCGCCAGAAATGGGGAAGGATTAAACGTAACTTTGTTCCTGGAGATGTGGTCCTTATAGTGGATGATTCTACACCTCGTGGTTCCTGGATCATTGGGAGAGTCACCGGAGCTGCACCAGATGAAAAGGGGCTTGTGCGTCAGGTCTGGATTAAGACCCCAACCAGCCATGTGTGCAGACCCGTCACAAAGATATGCCTTCTTCAGGAGGCCTCTGACCCATGACTATGACATTTTTGACACAGTGTGACATAACTAACTTTGAATTGACTTTAATGTTATGAGATGTACATCACAGACTGACTATATTTAGGCTAAGTGCTGGTAACCTCTGGCCTATGACTGACTGACCATGTGCAGACAGAAGAAAAGAAGAGAAGACATGAGAAAATAACTTTGGTGGACTTTTGAGTATGTTGTAAAAATGTAATAATTAGGGGCCGGAATGTTGTGGATAGGCGTAGCTTTGGGTCACGTGGTGTCAGTAATAGTGATTGCTATATCACCTGTTCACGGCCCGAGGGAAATTTTGTGAATGAGTGGGTGATGGGGGAAGTCGACTTTTGCTGACCTCTCAAGCTTGGAATGTTTTGATCACTGTTTTTCTACAGATTTTAAGGATTTGATAACAAATAAAGGAGTTTTAACCTGGAACTTTGACTAACGTTTTAAACAGCGGGCGCGTCAACATTATTCCCCTATTCAGCTGCTCGGCGACTCAAAGGCTTGACAGTCGCCAAAAGGGAATTTAAATCCTTGCGAGAATCCCTGGAGTTCAGCCAGCAGCAGGTGGAAACGCTCGCTGCTGAAATTGCCACGCTAAGGGAGTCGGTGAAATGTCTCACAGTCAATGTTACCCAGCTAAATAGAGAAAATAAAAAAATAAAAGAAAGAGTTATTGATCTACAAGCTCGTAGCATGCATGATAATCTGGTATTTTCTGGTATTCCAGAAGCCGCTGGAGAGGACGTGGAGACTACGGTAAAAAGCTTCATCAAAACCCACCTGTACATCGCCTCGGCCCCATGCGGGCTGCGACTGGGGGACCACATCCACAAAGGAACGGACTTCAGCGTGAACGACCAGTTCCCCAAAGAGATCTTGGAACGACGCAGGGTCCTCTTCCCAATCCGACGCGGCTTCATCCAGAAGGGCTCCCGCGCTTTCATCGCTGTGGACCGGCTGTACGTGGAGGGACAGCTCCACCGCGACCCCAACATCACTCCGTGGCTGTATTAACTTCACACCAGATAAGAATCCGCTACACCCTTTCCCTATCCACTCACACTAACTTGCATTAACTTCTGTTTAACTTACCAGTATCAAATTGCATCTTAAGTGTGATTTTATAGCAGAATTAACACCGTCACTCTCCATCAGTGATTTAATTGGAATGTTTACGTTTTGGTTTTTTTTTCTTCTCGTTTTTTTTCTCTCTTTCCCCCCTCTTGTTTTTATGCTGCTCACCCCTGTCCTTGGTTTCTTTCTTTATTTCTTTCACTGCTTCGATCACCTGCTTCCACACTCATCCACAAACAACATCCTTTATTTCGACACATACGCACCACACAATCACGCACAGTCATGCGCTCAACGGCAGCACATTTACATCAGTCAGACAGCGCACACAGACCTACAGGATACACACACTTAAGCCAAGCCTACTGATATTAGTAAATATGCATACACATAGTCAGACTCAGGGAGCATCTCGCCACACATTTTTTCTCTCTCTCCTTCTCTTTATTTATGAACAAGTGACGTATTCTCTCCACCTGTCTAAGCGACGCACACAGCGTACACCCCTAGTTATACACAAACATCTATGGGTGCACTAAGGTTCGTTACATGGAATATAAATGGAGCTGGCTCCAGAGAAAAGAGGTTAAAAATATTTAACCAACTCAAAAAACTACAGGCAGATGTTGTCCTTTTACAAGAGACCCACAGACCTCTTAGAGGTTCGAATGAACTTAAAACACCTGAGTTTCCTAATGTGTTCTCAGCTTGTTATAATTCTAGACAAAGAGGAGTAGCAATTCTAATACATAAAAATATTAATTTCACAGTACCTGATACAGTTATAGATCCAGAGGGCAGATTCTTAATCATTAAACTATCTATACTTGCTAAAAAGCTATGTATTGTCAGTATATATGGTCCAAATGTTGATGATCCCTCATTCTTTCACGGTTTCTTCAGTGCACTCTCTGAACACTTAGATGGCACACTTGTTCTTGGAGGTGACCTCAACCTTGGACTAAATGAAGAAATGGATAGGCTCAATACAGCAGGAACTCAGGGCTATTGGCAATCCACAAATATAATCAAACAGTATATGAGCAACTTTGGTCTTTGCGATGCATGGCGCTCCCTTCACCGCACCAGTAAGGAATATACTTTTTTCTTACATGTTCATCACTCCTACTCTCATCTGGATTATTTTTTGGTCAGCAGCTCACTGCTGAGCGACATTTCAGACACTGAAATTCACCATATAGCTGTCAGCGATCATGCTCCTGTATCTTTAACACTAATGCACAAGAATAATACTACGCCAAGTAAAAACTGGAGATTTAATACATCACTACTTAAAGATGAAGACTTTATTAAATATTTTGGACTTCATATTTAGACTATAATGACACTCCCGGAACATCAAGCAGTGAACAAAATTATGAACATGGCAATATATCTGGTCAATTTCTAGCAAACCGGCTAAAATTAAATAAAGAAAAAACAACTATATGTGCTGTTCAAGATTTATCTGGGAACACAATATATGATCCGATACAAATAAACAACATTTTCAGGGATTTCTATAAAACGTTGTATTCACCACAAATAAACCCATCTAAAAAGGAAATTGATCAGTTTTTAGACAACATAACTCTTCCAAAATTATTAGACACTCAAGCAATGGCACTGGATTCGCCACTGACATCAGGTGAGCTCCAGGAAGCTCTGATAAGTATGCCCAGTAATAAGGCTCCAGGTCCAGACGGCTTTCCTGCAGAATTCTACAAAGAATTCTGGTCGATTCTAGCACCAGTTTTCTACAGAACGTTGTTGGAAATCAAAGAAAAGGGCAGACTTCCATCAAATATGAATTCTGCAAACATTAATCTCCTGCTAAAACCAGGCAAAGACCCTGTATATCCCTCAAGCTATCGTCCAATATCCCTTATAAATGTAGATCTTAAAATAATCTGCAAAGCTCTCTCAAAGAGACTGGAGGAAATAACCCCCCTCTTAATTCATCCTGACCAAACTGGTTTTATAAAAGGTAGGCACTCATCAACAAATACACGTAGATTACTTAATTTGATAGACTACTCATACAGAAAAAACCTTGAAACTACAATATTGTCATGGTCTCTGTGCCTGCCTGGCCGGCCGCACAAGGCTACATTTGCTGTTTTGGTTCTCTCTCTCTCTGCCTGGGTGGAGCTCACTGTGGGCTCCCGCCCTTGGCCCACACACCTGACGACAATCACCTGTCATCACCGGGAGCACTATTTGAGGCTGGAACACAGATCCTCTCGTCGCTGGATGATTGTACTACTGGCACCTTCCCCCCCCCACCCCCACCCCCCACCGGACCTGCGCCCTCCCTGCCGTGTGAACGTGTGTGAGTGTGGGCAAGAAGACGTGAGCAAGTGTGAGAGAGCTACCCTGTGATTCCCTGGAGTTTTGGATTCCCTTCACTGTATGTATATTGTGCACTGGAACTGTAAATAAACTGTATTTTGGAGACATCTGCCGCTCTGCGCTTGAGTCCCTACAACCAGATCGTGACAAATATTTTCTTTAGATGCAGAAAAAGCATTTGACAGAGTTAACTGGAAATTTCTATTTGCAACTTTACACAAATTTGGTTTTGGATCCTTTTTCATTAACTGGTTAAAAATATTATATAATTCCCCAACATTTTATTAATGTTATTTATTTATTTTATTATTTATTATTTAATTTAATAACTGTACAGTATTCTCTATTTATAGTAACCATTGTCCTTAATGTAAATATGTAAGAAAATTGTGTATGTTTCTGTTCCGTGTCCTGTTTGTTTGTATATTTGTCTTTTGGGCTGCTGTTACAACCAAATTTCCCCTTGTGGGACAATTAAAGGATTATTCTATTCTATTATTCTATTCTATTCTAACAGCTTGTGTCAGAACAAATGACCAGACATCCTCCAGCTTCTGTCTCTTGAGGGGCACCAGACAGGGATGCCCACTCCCCCCTTCACTGTTTGCAATTTTTATTGAACCACTAGCAGCAGCAATTAGACAGAATTCAGTAATTAAGGGCATAAAATGCAAGAACGTGGAACATAAAATCAACCTTTATGCGGATGATGTGTTACTCTTTCTCCAAAATTCATAAACCAATATCTCTGGGGTGATTGAATTGATAAACTCTTTTGCAAGAATATCAGATTACTCAATTAACTGGTCAAAATCTACAGTCCTACCGATTAATTGCTCCCAGAGGTGGGACCAAGTCATTGTTTTGCAAGTCTCAAGTAAGTCTCAAGTCTTTATCCTCAAGTCTCAAGTCAAGTCTCAAGTAATGTCAGGCAAGTCCGAGTCGAGTCTCAAGTCACTGGTGTAAAAGTCCGAGTCAAGTCACAAGTCTGAAACTTTGAATTTCAAGTCCTTTCGAGTCTTTAAAAACCCCCGAAAAAAAGCATGTTGCAGTTATATGCTAAATGTAAATATTAGACCATGTAATTTTAAAATCTGTGTTTTTCTCAACACATGACAAAATAGTGAACTTAGAAAATATACACAAATTGTGAAATTGCACCTCTATAAAATGCAGCTCAATTAAACCTAGCTCCAAGAATAATTTTCACCGACAGTTCTGAGATAAGCTGCATGTTATTCTTGGATGCGGTTGTAGGACCAGCTTTAAAATCGCATGACAAAAATATCATACATATTAAAAAAAACTGTATCACCAACGTAGCCTGGACAACATTTGCTAGTTAGATGAAGTCAGCTATCTCATCGTAGCATATTTATATGCATATTTATAATTATACGGTTCTTGGAGTGAGTGCATACACTCATGAAGTTTAGTAACTTCAGGTCACTACAACAAGCCCAGGTACAGTTTACCGACGGATGGGTACAGGACCTTGAAACGCACCGTGTAGAACGAAAGACCATCGTACCTATCATAAGTTTACCAGTCTCACAAATCGTCGTCATAAATACACATTCGTTAACCGTTTATTAATAGGACCTTTGAGCTCAACGGTAATTAATCAGTAGTGGAAATAATTTCTGGTAGCATCACAGAAATGTAGCAGTGACAATAATATATGCTGTAATCGTACTGGGCAATTAGTGATACAAAAAACCTGTTTTATCCTGTGAATAAAAGTATATGTTTTTGTCAATGTACCATAATAACAGAAGCGAAACGCAATATTGTGTCAGGACAATTCACTATTTATGCACAATAAATAAAGGAGCATAGCGCGACAATTTCTGTTCAGCGCCAGACTTGCTTGTAACCTATATCACCAATTATGTTATGAAAATGACGTATTAACTACTAAAAAACACTGACCTTCGTGTAAATGCTTGGAGCAGACTAACCTGTGAACTGGAGTGTTCTGGGACGTTATATTTGATCTTTGAATGGCTGAAATCCAGGCCATCCGTCGCGTCTTTGTTACTTCGGAAACATGGCTCGAACAATTTCTCTTCAACGTCGTAATCCGATAACAACCGATCTCTTTACCCGTCGGCTTCCCGTGGCTGTCATGCGACCGGCTATTGCAGTTAATAATACAACAGCTTCTTGACATTTTTGTGTTTCTTTTTATCGCTGTGTGACTGATTTCAATTGAAAGCCTGCGTGCGCTAGTACCTCTTGCCACGAGTTCCCAGAATCCTTTGCGGTTTTACCCCTGAATGACATCACATTTTCAATCTCTATATAATATGCATGTTAAATTTTATATTTGGGGTAAAATATCAAGTCTTTTCAAGTAAACCGGTTCAAGTCCAATTCAAGTCCCAGGTCATTGGTGTAAAAGTCCAAGTCAAGTCACAAGTCTTAGAACATTTTTTCAAGTCAAGTCTAAAGTCATAAAATTAATGACTCGAGTCTGACTCGAGTCCAAGTCATGTGACTCGAGTCCACACCTCTGATTGCTCCCTCCATAATTCCTCTTCTACACCACTGCAATCAGGAAATATAAAATATTTAGGTATTAATGTTTCTCCCAAGCTTGCAGATCTAACTAAATTAAACCATATCCCACTTTTAAAGAAGGTAGAAGGTGATCTGGCTAGGTGGAAATGTCTACCCATATCACTCATGGGAAGGGTTGCCGCTATAAAAATGATGGTCTTACCAAAAATAAATTATTTATTCTTTTTTTTTTTTTTTTTTTTTTTTTTTTTGTGCCTGTCCCATTTGGTTCTTTAGCCATCAGAATTGTTGTCTGAAGACCAACAAGGATACCCAATGGATTTACTTTGCCAAATGGATCATCGTGGCATTGCCGTATTGGTCCATTTGGTCGATCTTTGTTTTTATTATTTATTTTATTTTATTTTCAGATGTTACAGACGGGACAGACATGAGTGAGGGATAGGAAAGGGAGAAAGAAAGAGGAAGGAAAGGAAAAACAGAAGGGGAGAGGGACAGTGAGAAAGGGGGGGAGAAAAAAAATAAAAATTTCCTGGATCACCTGTTGAGAGAAGAATAGAAAACAAGCAAAAAAACAAAGCAACATACTAAACACAACACCATCGCATTTAATCTAGCTAAGTGTAAACAGCAGTAAATACTAAATATTCAATGTTGTTGTGCAGCACGCAGGACAGATGTGCTTCGAAGTAGCAGCCAAGAAAGGTGTAATTTGGGTCTACGAGCAGTGAACACCCGTGTGCATACCTGTGTGGATCAGCGCGCTTGTATTCCAAAGGTTTCTCCATGTAACGATCTGCTAGGGAGTGTGGGGGGGCCAGAGCCCCGTCCTCCAAATTATTTATTCTCAATGATCCCAACTAAACTGCCACAAGATTGGTTCAGATCTCTAGATTCATGTATGTCCAAATTCCTTTGGAAAAATAAACCCCCACGTATAAGCTTAAAAACACTACAAAAGACCAAGGATAGAGGAGGATTAGAACTACCTAACTTTCAGCACTACTTCTTAGCCAACAGGCTTCAGTTTATCTCAGGATGGCTAAAACATACCCTCTTAGATGAACCTTGGCTAGATGTAGAACAAGCACTTTGCAATAATCTAGAGATTTCAGATCTACCATTTATCAGCTCAAACATCCAACGACATGAATGCTTCAAAAGCGTCAGCATCAGCTCTTCTCTGACAGCATGGTGGGAGTTTCTAAAATTGACGGAGTCTTCATTAATCCCATGCAAACGTACACCTATCTGGAACAACCCTGACATATTACAAAACAATAATATGATAAACTTTTCAGATTGGAGTGGTAAAGGAATCAAATATTTAGAACATATACTAGAAGGAACAGAATTTATTTCATTTGACGGACTAGTTACACAATATGGGATCAACAAGAAAAGATTTTTAGAATATCAACAAATTAAATCCATAGTAAAAAATAAAAATTTAAACCGGGTCAAGTTGAACTACAAACACCACCAAGTGTGGTTCTCTCATGGTCAGACTGTCCTTCCCCGGGCGACCTGCCTGTGTTTGTGTGTGTGCTTCTCTCTCTCTCTCCTCCTCCTCCACCCAGCGGCTGACACACCTGCACCTAATTTGCCACCCAGCTGTCACTAATCATCCTTCGTCGTGGTCTGAGGTATTTAACTGTGTGTCCAGATGGCAGTCGACGCTGGATTGTACTTGAAGCTTGGTAGTAAAGAGTGTTTTGTGACTTGCAACTTAGCTTTAGCCGGCTAGCCTTCTCACCTGTTGTTTTCGCTCGTTTGTAGGAGGAAGGGATACGGAGCAGGAGGTTGGAGAGAAGGAGCCCGCGGGATTAAGCTATCGGAGGAGAACACACACTTTGATTATCACTGGAAACTCACCTGCGCACCATTGGGAGTTTGGAGAAGATCACTGTTGGACTTTGCACTTCACTTTGTGTTTTGAGACTGTTTTTGGGCACTGTAAATAAACGCATTGTGTGCTTCGCAACCAGAGCTCCGTGACTCAGTCCGTATTTTCCCATTACCCGTGACAGGTTCAATTTCTTACTCTTAAAACCCCCAAATTACTATCCAAAATATACAGAATGCTTTCTAAAACAGATGAATCAATATCACTTCCTATTGCAAAATGGGAAGCGGATTTATCAGTTAACTTAAACAAAAACTTCTGGTCTCAGATTTGCTTAAAAACCTTTCATCTAATTAGAAATCCCAGTCTTCAATTAATTCAATACAAAATACTACATAGAGTGCACTATACAGGTCATCGGATGTTCAAGATGGGCTTCACATCTACCAACAACTGCTCACACTGTCAAACCAATTCACCGGACAATTACATCCACGCTCTTTGGTTCTGTCCACCAGTTCAGAAGTTTTGGCGCGAGATATGTGAAGACTTATCAAAGTGTCTGAAATGTAACATTCCAACTTCCCCCTTAGTGTGTTTGTTGGGCAGCTTAGATAATGTCACTTCAGAAAAGAATATAGCCCATATGGTTTTCACTGCCCTATGCATAGCCAAGAAAACTGTCCTCATGAACTGGAAAAATAAAAATAATCTTAATTCTAACCAATATAGAAATTATCTATTAGATTATATTAGTCTTGATACAGCCTCTGCCACCACATCAGATCAATTGCTCTGGGCTCCTTTGATCAGCTCCATCACCTAGTGGGGGTGGGGGGTCATAGTTTGGTCCCACCTTCGCTGTTGTGATTGGTGTGGGGGTAGGGACAGGCTTAGGGCGCCGGGGGGTTCCCCGGGAGCATCTTCCTTGGGGGGCTCAACCCGGGGTAGCGGTCATAGCCTATTAGGGGCTCTGCTGGATCTTAGGTGACGGTTTCCTCGTGGCTGCGTGCAGCGGGGCTAGGGGAGGGTCTGTGCTGATGGCTGTGGGTTACTGACCTGGCTGCCCCTGGGTGGGTCTGGGACGGGCGTGAGGTTCTGGGGGCACTCCGTCTCTGGGCTGGAGCCCTGGTCGGGCCTCGGGGGCTTGGGTCCTGGTTGGTATATTGCTGGGGTTGTGGGCGGGTGGGTGTATGGGGGCCTGACCCTGGCGCAGGGTGCTGCCAGTGCATCAAGCCACCTGGGGGGCTCTTCTACTGGTGGGGGAGGTTGTTACACCTTGCAGGAGCTTTCCTCTCTTCAGGAACTCTCTCTGCAGGATGGGGAGATACAGGAAAGGTGGAGGAAGATCTCAGCCTGGGTGTCTATTGTCTTATGTAGTCTGGAAGATGAGTGGATGGGGGGGTGGGAGCAGTTTTCTCTGTGGTGGGGTCAGGTGGGCTGTCCCAGGCTCTGTGGGGCTGGGCGGCGCTGCTGTTCTGGGCCCCGGTCCAGATGGGCCTGGGCCCCCTTTCCCTGGCGGGTTGCGGTGTATGGGGGTGCCTGCCTCCCTCTTCCCGCTCCACCACAATCACCCACACATGCAGGGCCTTGGAGTAGGGGTATGTCACCAGGGTGCAGAGGAGGCTACCCCCCCCCCCCCCCCTGTCCCCTTCCGGCTGCCTCTGCCTCAATTTTATCCCACAACTTAGACATTCACATTACTCACACTCTCATTACACATACATATAGGATCTTGAGGGTGGGCACGATACACGGACTCCAAAAGACCATCAAGGTGTATACCTCACCCCTGGCATCGTTGCCCACCTCTCAATTTTAAATACACATAGACATTGAGGGCTAGCAGGAGGGACTATGCGCTTACCTGCTGCTTTCTGGCAGGTAGCTCCATGCCCTCCTGGGTTTTAATTGCACCTTAGAACACACATGCATCAACACTACATATGAGCGGGCGGAGGAAGGTTTGGAGTCTTCTCTCACTCCCGTTCTCTGCGGCCTGCTGGAGCGGGGGGGCTAGGAGGAGGAGTTGGCCGTCCGACTGCGGTCTGGAGTGTGGGGCCTCCCTGCTGCTGCGGAGTCGGGGCGATCTGCCTCTCCCCACCGCAGGGAAAAGGGTAACACCACCTGGGTCTGGGTGCAGTTCCCCCCTCCAGGGGCAAGGGTACCTAGACCCAGATCTTAGAGTACGCTTGGGGAGTGTGATCGTGTGTACAGCGTCTCTTTATGTCTGTCTCCACGTTGGTTGAGTGTGGAGTAAGTGCATATGAGAGCATGAGGGTGGGAATGGATGTTTGTGTCTGTGTGTGCCTGTATGTCTGTGTCTATATGTCAGGTTGGGTATCAGACACCACCTCTCTGGGGACATCTCAGGCCCTCCAAGGTTTGGAGGCCTATCTCCCCCCACCACCACTTCCCCTGCCAGTGGCGGACTCCCTCAGACATCCGTGCGTTGGTGGTTCGTTGTGTCCGGGAATGGGCGCCCAGGTACACACCGGCTCACTCCTTGGTGGCTGTTTATCGGGGCCTGGGGCTCGCTTGGGCCACTTCGGGGGTGGGGTGCCCTCGGCCTCTCGGCCTGGGGCTCGGTCACTCTGGCACAGCTGGCTGACGGTGGAGCTCACGGGCACATCACTGCAACCCCCCCCTGGCTTCTGCGCCGCGGCTGCTGAGTGAGCCCTCATCTGGGACTCTCCTCAGCTCTTTCTGGGACAGTGGCGCGGCTGCCCCTCTGTTAGTCTTCCATGGTCTCTTGTGTTCTGGGGGCCTCTGGATGTCTGGAGTTTTGATCTCCTCCATACCTGCTTCATGCCCTGGAGGACGGGGCTGTGGCCCCCCCCACACCCTCTAGCAGATCATTACATGAAGGAACCTTTTAAAAACAAGCGTGTCCATGCTCACAGGTGTACACACGGGTGATCACACCCACAAACTACACCCTTTTTGGCTCCTACCTCAAAGCACACTGTGTTCTGTGTGCTGCACAATAATGTTTAATATTTAGTATTTACTGTTATATTCAAATATATCATCATGATGTTGTTTATTGTATTGTTCTCGTTTTCTTCTGCTTGTTTTCTTTTTCTTTCTCAACAGGTGATCCAGGTGATTGATATATGTATTTTTTTGTCTGCTTATTTAGTTGGTTTTTGTTTTTTTGCCCTTTATCCCCGTCCCTCTTCTCCGCTGTTTGTTTCCCCTCTTCCTTTCTCCCTTTTCTTTTTCCTCATTCAAGTCTGTCCCATACCTAGCAAGTGAAAATAAAAAAATAAATAAAATAAACAATAAAAGGTGAATCAAATAGACCATTACGGCAACACTGGGATGGTCAATTTGGTCAAGGAAATCCGTTGGGCATCTTTCCTCGCCTTTAGACAATAATTCTGATGGCAAAAGCACCAAACGTGACAGGCGCAAAAAGAAAAAAAAAAAAAAAGAATAACTGTCTGCTGCCTCAATACTTCACATCCCCAGAAAGCAACACTGTTTTCCCCTCCCAATTACAGCATGTAGGTTTTACTCCCACACCATACTTCCCATACTCATGATCCTCAGAAAAACGAGCAGCAACTAATACACGAGTAGACATGACTTAAATACAAACAGAAGAACACAGGGAGATTACAAACAGGTGGGGAACACAGCTGGGAGTAATTGACAAGATGACACAGGGGAAGCAAAACTGATTACACTGACATCAGACATGAACTGTCAAAGTAAAACAGGAAACAAGAAACAATTCACAAGACACAGATTAGACACAGAACTAAAAGGGACACATGGAAAACACAGGCCCAATACTGACAATTCAATTAAATTTTATTTATATAGTGCGAAATTAAACCAAAAGTCGCCTCAAGGGACTTTATATAACCACAGAACCAAAACCTAGGAACAAACAAAGACATCAAGAAATCAAAGATTAACAATAAAAAATAGAAAACGCTGGGACACAGACCCAGGACTGTGACATTTCAAGTGTTATTGGCCATACTGTAATTTTGTTACCTAATTGCTTGTAATGTGTATTCGATCTTGAAAGGCGCTTCTAAATAAAATGGAATTTTATTCCATTTTATTTATTTTTTTGGGCCTGCCCATCTGCCAAAGCGTATGGTTTGCTTTTCTTTCTGAAATACTGAGACATGCTTGAGATTTGCTGATATATTTGCAGTTTAGTGGAGACACAAATCTGACCACAAAATTCTGTTCAACAGAAAGCTCTACCTTCTGAGCCAGAACCCAGCATGGAGATAGCTGTGAACAAAATTTATGTAAAAGTAGATGTTGTACATGTACATACCTGAAATATGTCCAGTTGTGTTTGACGCTGACTACTGGGAATCTCTGATGAGCTCTGTTGGCCCTCTCTGTGGAGGAGTCATGAAGAATTAAATACAGCAAAACCTTACAGCGTGAAATGCAGCCTGCTGCATGGTTAGACTACACGCCTTTGGAACAGAGGATCGCAAGTTCGATTCCTGCCTGGGGCATCTGTATCCAGTAAGGGTCATAAGGCTAGACCCCCTATGCTAAGCAAGCCAACCGCAGACATGAGCGAGACATAAATATGAAGGCATGCCAGCTCGGACGTCGCCCGGATCAACAAGGTCCGCGTCAGGTGTTGAGGAACCAGGGCACCCTGACGAAAAGTGGGCTACTGGAACAAGAAGGCATCGGTGGGCAAGAGACAAAAACAGGGCGTTGTTGGAATGCTACTACGCAAGTAACCCCGGCGGAAGGGGTGAGTCCCTCACCCTCATGAATAGGATGAGGGACCTATGGATTCTTCGATACCCAACATCCACAATGACGGCGAAACAACTAGTAGCTCAGTGTTCCAACATTCGAAAGAAGGGACTGCTCTCACAGCTAGAGATTGACGAGGTACAACACAAATGCTACGGCAAGGAGGAGTCAGGACGCCAGGTCAGGGGGGAGATATCATCACCCCCACCCGAGATTGGGTACATAGCCCCAAGTGCGATAGGAGAAGGATCGTTGAGTGCGAGAGGAACTGACCTGAAAAATAGGATCATGGCCAAGCTTGAAACCTGGATCCCCCGTAGCCGGTTACCAAGATTACGTGAAGTACCCTCAGAAGGTCTGCTAGATGATGTTAATGCAGCACTACGGACAATACCTACAACCACGATTACCGACACTAACAAGCTCATCTACAATACGGTAGCAGTGATCAGTGAGTTGCTTGGCTACAAGTTGAACAGCCACAAGGGGCAGTACCCTCCATGGAGAAGGAGGCTAGAGGGCAAGATCAAAGTAGCACGGAGGGAGGTTAGCCAACTAACGGAGTTGCAGAAAGTGGATCTGAGGGCAGACCACAGCGACCTCCCTGAACAGGGTCTGGCTGGACAAAGCTGGACTGAAAGACAGCACAGAGGCACTAATCATGGCAGCACAAGAACAAGCTCTGAGTACAAGATCCATTGAGGCTGGGGTCTATCACACCAGGCAAGACCCCAGGTGCAGGCTGTGTAAAGATGCCCCAGAGACAATCCAGCACATAACAGCAGGGTGCAAGATGCTAGCAGGCAGGGCATACATGGAAAGCCATAACCGAGTGGCCGGCATAGTGTACAGAAACATCTGTGCCGAATATGGCCTGGAAGTGCCGAGGTCAAAATGGGAGATGCCCCCAAGGGTGGTGGAGAATGACCGAGCTAAGATCCTGTGGGACTTCCAGATACAGACGGACAAAATGGTGGTGGCTAACCAACATAATGGTGGTAGATTGGTTCCTGGAGGAACCTTGTTTCGCCTCACTGTGTATTTTTAAACTGTATATGGTTGAAGTGACAATAAAGTTGAACTTGAACTTGAACTTGAGATAAACATGAGAAGACGGCCGTAGTGATCGATGTAGCGGTTCCGAATGACAGCAATATCAGGAAGAAGGAACACGAGAAGCTGGAGAAATACCAAGGGCTCAGAGAAGAGCTCGAGAGGATGTGGAGGATGAAGGTGACGGTGGTCCCCGTGGTAATCGGAGCACTAGGTGCGGTGACTCCCAAGCTAGGCGAGTGGCTCCAGCAGATCCCGGGAATAACATCGGAGATCTCTGTCCAGAAGAGCGCAGTCCTGGGAACAGCTAAGATACTGCGCAGGACCCTCAAGCTCCCAGGCCTCTGGTAGAGGACCCAAGCTTGAAGGATAAACCGCCCGCAGGGGCGTGCTGGGTGGTTTTTTATATATATATATATATATATATATATATATATATATATATAGATATATATATATATATATATATTCTGTATACTATGCCGGCCACTTGATGCATCTTGCACCCTGCTGTTATATGCTGGATTGTCTCAGGGGCACCTTTACACAGCCGGCACCTGGGGTCTTGCCTGGTGTGATGTCTTTCAGTCCAGCTTTGTCCAGCCAATGGTAGGATTTCTGGATATCAGCCAACTCCTCTATGTTGTTACCATTTCCAATATTAACAAGTCTCTGCAGCTTGCTCATTTTATTTATTTATTTATTTATTTATATCTATAGCTATTATATATATCCTCTCCCTCTCTTTAGGTAGATAGAGGCAACCACACGTTTTTGAGTGTGTTACTTTCTGCTATATATCATGTCAGAGTAAAATGTTTTTACGTGTTTCACTTCCTGTTTGCTGGAGTGGAGTTTCAGTTGTTTAGAAACCAAACGCTTGTTTTAAAGAGACAGTTTGAATGGGATTGACGGAATGACATGTTTGCAATTTATAACCAACAACATCAATAAGTTAAATCAAAGAATTCATGTTACTAACAGCTCACCTCTCTGCGGCAGACAACTGCTGGCTTTTAAAATCAATGGGACGATATGTAGACCGGTCACTCTGTAAGGACACAGAGCTGGGTGGAGGTCCAGGCTGGTTCCTGTGAATAATGATGGAGCAGTGATGTGAGTGCTGAGCTGTGACATGGAGAAGAGTCATGGACAGTTAGAGATGGTCATCTCACCTCTGAGCTTTGGTCTGGCTCTCATGTTCCCCACACAGAGTGCTTTTAGAGGGAGGGGCTCCCTCCTCTCTGTCCTCACACTGATCCATGCTGCTCAATTCACACACACTTTCTACCTTCACCTGCAGAAGAAACAAAAATCATTCATGTGCACATCAACTAAAATCCTCCTTTCCATCGTGTGCTGTCCAAGTATCAGCTGGTTCATCTCAGTGTCAGCTGAATGCAGTCAGACAGCAGTGTGAGGCAGAGTAAGCTGCCATCAGCTGCGCTACTTCTTTTTTTTTTGAAACGATGATTTATTGATTTTGTCAGAACAACACGAACAGCAACAAGTCAGCACAGCCAAGCACAAAAAAAAAAAAAAAAAAAAAAAAAAAGATAAAGCAAATGCAGGTATATGAGTTACCAGTACACACGCCTGGGACAAAATATGTAAAGCGTTTCACATTCGAAGTCAAGGGAAACAATAAATAAAATAAATAAATAAATAAAAAAAAGGGGGGGGGGAAACACAGACATTAATCAGTGTGTTTAAAAACAAACTGCGAGTCCCCTTTATGTAATAGCACAGTAAGGTCATGAGGTAGGTGATCAAGCAGAGGCTGCCATATGCTACAGAATGCATTACAATTGCCCTTTATGATGGCACTGAGGCGCTCCATCGGCAGCACCCTGAGCAGTTCTCTGTACCACTGTGTAACAGTAGGAGGCCGTCTCTGAATCCATTGAAACAGTACACATCGCCTCGCCAAATGTAAAAGTTTACTTAACAAAAGCATCTGTACAGAAGACAGAGAGAGCCCTTCTATAGATAGACCCAGAACGAACAGCATAGGGTTCAGTGGGATCGTTCGGTGGAAAATAGAGCAAAGCTCTATAGCAATATTCTTCCAAAATCTAGTAATTAAAGGACATTGCCATATGCAGTGGTAATAGGTCCCTACAGCCGTATTGCACTTCACACAAAGAGCAGAAATCTGAGGGTGAATTTTATTTAGGAACTCCGGCGTACGCTGTAGTCTATGTAAGATTCTGTACTGGCTTTCCTTTAGTCTGTTACAGGGAAACAATTTCATGGCAGATCTGAAAGTTTTGGACCATGCTTCCGCACCAACCTGAGCTTCGAGATCGGTTTCCCACCGAACCCTGGCCTTATCAGTGGTTATAAAGTTCAAAGACAACAATTTCCCATAACAAAGAGAAATAAATTTCTTTTTTGTAGTCATTTCCTCGTTAACTTTGAGAAGAAAGCTTTCAACAGGGTTCAAAACTGGTTGATTGGCTGGAAATTTAAGGGAGTTCACATAATGCCTTACTTGCAGGAATCCAAAGAAGTGTTTCTGTGGTAAATTATACTTAACTTGAACTTGATTAAAGGCCATAAAACTACCCCTTTCGAACAGATCACAAATAAATCTTATACCTTTGGAATACCAATCATCAAATATATTAATGCCAATACCCGGGGGGAAAGCTTTATTCCTAGTTAGAGGCTGCAGTGCACTAGAGAAACCTCTTCTTCCGACGTGGGCAGTAATATCACGCCAAACCTTTAAAGTGGGCATCAAGACGGAGTTAGTTCTGACACCAAGAGGGAGGTCCGCCAGGTCAGTGGATAAGAGACTAAGAGGTGAGAGAGGGTCACAGCACCAGGCATCTACCGATGGTTCGCCCCGGTGAAGGAAGGAATGTAACCACCCTGAGATTATTTGTGCATGGCAAGCCCAGTAGTAATATAAAAAGTTAGGCAGTGCCTGACCCCCCTCATCCGTGGGCAGTTGTAAAATCTGTATCTTTAGTCTAGATTTCTTCCCACGCCATATGAATTTAGAAAGACATCCCTCAATCTCTATGAATGTTTTTCTGTTGATCCTGAGAGGCAACATTTGAATGGGGTATAATATTCTGGGTAGCACATTCATCTTGATTAAACTTATTCTACCCGTCCAAGACAGGGGGAGGTCAAACCACCTATTGAGGTCATTCTTGATTGAGGCCACAATCGGCTTGAAGTTCAACTTGTACAACTCCGCTGTGTCTGCGGACACCCTGATACCTAAATATGTGAAACCCGTGGTCGACCACCTGAAAGGGAAATTAGGAGGAGCGTCCCACCTCCCCCCGTCACCCAGTGGCAAAGCTTCAGATTTATCATAATTTATCTTATACCCTGAGAAGAGGCCAAATTGGTTGATGATATGTGTCAGTGCAGGAATAGAAGTTTCTGGCTTAGTGAGAAAGAGCAACACGTCATCTGCATAAAGGGAAATCCTGTATTCAGTATTCGACAAGGTCACCCCACAGATCTCAGGATCAGTTCTTATAGCCTCTGCCAGTGGCTCCAAAGCAAGTGCAAACAACAGGGGAGAGAGGGGGCATCCTTGCCGCGTTCCCCTACCCAGTGGGAAGACATCCGAGACCGAGCCATTAACCAAGACCCTTGCAGCTGGGGCCCCATACAGCAGTTTGACCCACTTGACAAATTCAGATCCCAAACCAAACCTGTCCAAAACATCAAATAGATATTCCCACTCCACCCGATCAAATGCTTTCTCAGCATCCAAAGAGATCGCAAGAGCCCTATAATTGGTGTTCTGAGAGAACTGCGCAACATTTATGAGTCGGTGGACATTGGAGCGGGAGTATCTATTCTTGACGAATCCCGTCTGGTCAGGCTTTATCAGAACCGGCAGAACCTCCTCTAAACGTCTGGATAAAATTTTGGACAGAATCTTACAATCCACACTAAGTAGACTTATAGGTCTGTAGGATGTACACAGATCCGCGGGTTTATCCTTCTTTAAGATCAGGGATATATGGGCAAGGTTTAGGGTGGGTGGAAGCACGCCCCTCTCAAGAGATTCTGTATACATTCCCAACAAAGGACCCGCCACATGTTTGGCCATTTTTTTATAAAACTCTGGCCCAAACCCATCAGGTCCCGGAGCCTTCCCGCTCTGTAAGGATTTAATTGCATCCAAGACCTCCTGCACCCTGATAGGGCTGCAAAGATCCAATCGACTTTCCTCTGACAGTATAGGGAGGTTAACAGTGTCAAGAAACAGTTTCCTGGCGTCTACAGTATTTTGACACTCAGGGGAATATAAGTCTTGATAGAACTCTTTCATTATTTTGCTGATAAGTTTAGCCTCAAACTGTAAGACACCTGCCTTATCTTTTAGAGAGGGTATTGCATAAGAGCCCCGTTTCCCTTGGGCAAGTCGGGCGAGCAAGCGTCCAGGTTTGTTGCCTGATTCAAATAATTTATGCTTCGCATAGAATATTGCAGTTTCCGCTTTCTGAGTTAACAGTTGGTCCAGGGCCGATCTAGCTGCATCCAACTTCCGAAGCACAGAAATAGACGAGGATTTCTTAAACTCCCTCTCCAAGTCAGTGATATCGCGTTCAAGCACTAATTGTTTGGCTAAGTTGCTCCTCTTTTTTGCCGAGGTAAAAGAGATAACGGAGCCCCTGAGAAATGCCTTACCCGCCTCCCATAGAGTAGAAGCACTAACCCCCGGTAAGTCATTTGTAGAAAGATAGAGTTCCCACTGATCTTCTAAATACTTTACAAATTTAGGGTCACTAAGGAGAGCTGGGTTTAGCCGCCAATGTCTAGACGAAGGGTCATAATAAGGTGGTGATAGCTCCATTGAAACTGATGAGTGGTCCGAAAGCGCACATGTGCGGATCAAACAGCCCCGAGTTCTGTCAAGGACAGATCCAGAAACAAACATGTAGTCAATTCTGGAAAAGGAAAAATGGGGGCGTGAGAAAAATGTGAAGTCCTTCACATGTGGATTACAAACTCTCCAAGCATCAAAGAGACCAAGATCTGAACAGAGGTCCGTTGTAGCCTTTGCCATTTTTGAAGATGGTTGAGATTTTGGTGGATTATAATCAGTTTCAGGATTCAAGCCACAGTTAAAATCCCCACCAATTATTACGTGGTTCGGACACACAGGGGAGGTTTTTGCCAGAAAATTTGAATAGAACGATCTATCAAAAGTATTTGGTGCATAAACACTTCCCAATAGAATTAATTCCCCATATAGAAGCCCAGTAATCAAAATAAATCGTCCGTCCGTATCCCTTACAATAGTATGTAGCGTGAATGGTAGATTTTTATGGACCAATATTGCGACGCCTCTACTTTTAGAGTTAAAGGAGGAATAATAAATTTGTCCCACCCAATCACGTTTGAGTTTTAGGTGTTCGGAATCTGTGAGGTGAGTCTCTTGCAGTAATGCAATCTGCACTCTATCTTTTTTGAGTAAGGAAATTATCTTGCGCCTCTTAATGACGTGGTTAATTCCCTTGACATTAAGAGTAATAATTTTAGTGTTACTCATTGCAAAAGTAATCTATCATTGGACAAGAATCGTCAACCCAAGGCAAACAGAAAGAGCCATCATAATAAAAGACATGTGAAAGACTTAACCCATGGCCTGAACCGGCCGTGCTGACATGAACAAAACCATCACAAAAAGATGGCAAAGGAACCTTCACCCACACAACAAATTGCATACAATAACAGAATTAAGATAAACGTCAAGGTATCACGGACTAAAAACAGACAAACAAGAAACAAACAAAAATGAAAATGCCACCCACCGGGTGGTGTCACAAGCCCAGTGCAGCCAAAAGAAGTTTCACTCCACGGGAGAGAAGGAGAGAGAAGACAAGAAAAAGAGAAAAAAAAAAACAAAGCAAAACCCCGCCCCCGCTCCCCAAACCTGAATGGAATCGGGTTACTGTCAGTTGTGAATCAAAATTAGAGACTGAGTAAACAATTAGGCTATTTTCCCCGTTAAACCGTCTCTGCCTCCTCAAACTGCGTTAAACGCTGCGGACTCAGGCGTCCAATGACACGGTCCCAGTTAAGTCCGGCAGTGCCACAGTTTGTACGGGGCAAGCATCTATTAATCCAGCGCATTGATGAAACTTTGTGCATCTTTAGGCGATTCAAACTTGTGCTCATTGCCATTGTAAGTCAGCACAAGCGTCGCTGGATAGCGCATCCTAAAGCGGATGCCCTTGTCGATTAAGGCACGGCAAGAAGCATTAAATCCCCGTCGTTTCTCACGGATCGCGTAGGAGAAATCCTGATGTATGAAGATCCGCTGCCCGTCGTGGTGGAGTTCGGGGGCCGCTTTCACTGCAGCCATAATCCGCTGTTTATCTCCGGAGTTGTGGAGCTTGATGATCACCGGCCTGGGGTGAGCACCCCGCGGGCCGAGGCCCCGGTGTGCGCGGTCAACTTTAATGCGGGCTTTACCCGCGGAGCTGTGTCTCAGCCCGAGTGTGGCAGGCAGCCAAGCCTCGAAAAACTGAGTAGGGCTCTCACCCTCCGCACCTTCTTTCAGGTTAATGATGCGAATATTGTCGCGCCTGCTGCGGTTCTCTAAGTCGTCCAAACCTTTTGCCATAACCTTAATCCTCCCCTCCGCTTCAGCCAGCCTCCCCGCGAGGTCAGTCACCCCATCTTCCATATCTGAGATTCTCTGCTCTGCCTCCGTGACGCGTTTGGAGACGTTTTCCAGCGAGGACGAAATTTTCTCCAGTGTCCCCGACAGTGCAGACAGTTTTTGGTCAATTACCTCACTGATGCTATCGGTCACCTCACGGACGAGAGTTGCGGTGTCCACCGGGGGCGAGGGCTGGTCGCCCATTGCTACTAGCATGTCAGTTTGGCTAGCATTGTTCATCACGACGGCCGTGGTCTTTCGAGATTGTATCTTCGTCTGCTTCGACATTATTTAACTTCCAAAAAGCGTATTTAGGACTGCTGAGTATTCCCAAAGCTCTCAGTCACTAGTTTAGGTAAAAATATAGACAGTAGTGCGCATTACACTGTGATAAGTACAGGTGGGAGCGGGAGCACAGTGAAAGCACGTCTTCTAGCCTACCATATTCACCGGAACCTCCGCTGCGCTACTTCTAATATCAGTCCACTAGATGGAGCCATGAAGCACACACGATGCATTTGTTGTGACACAGATTCACTGTGACTGGAAGTTTCACTCAGTCCAACATATGTGAACAACATTTGAAAATTTTCAGCTGACCCATGATTCAAAGAGGATCAGCAGAGTTAAAAGTGTCACAATAATTATTCCTGCTGAGTGAACTGTACACACACCGATTTACTGTTAATAAGAAGCTTCTTCCATCCAGTAATGCTCTGCGTCAGTCAATTCAGGATTAATGTGGGTAGCCAACCAGAGGATGGCAGTGGAGGCAGATTTTCACAGTAAAGTTCAATTTAATTCAATTCAATTTTATTTATATAGTGCCAATTCACAACAAAAGTTGCCTCCAGGCGCTTTATTTGTAAAGTATAGCCTATAATAAAAGATAGAGAGAAAAACCCAACAATCATATGACCCCCTATGAGCAAGCACTTTGGCGACAGCGGGAAGGTAAAACTCCCTAGAGATAGTATCTGTCTCCCGAATCCAAACTGGAAGCTGGTTCCACAGAAGAGGGGCCTGAAAACTGAAGGCTCTCCGTCCCATTCTACTTTTAAATACTCTATGAATAACAAGTAAGCCTGCAGTGCGAGAGCAAAGTGCTCTAATAGGGTGATATGGTACTACAAGGTCATTAAGATAAGATGGGGCCTGATTATTTAAGACCTTGTATGTGAGGAGCAGGATTTTGAATTCAATTCTGGATTTAACAGGAAGCCAATGAAGGGAAGCCAAAACAGGAGAAATATGCTCTCTCTTTCTAGTCCCTGTCAGGACTCTTGCTGCAGCATTTTGGATTAGCTGAAGGCTTTTCAGTGAGTTTTTTGGACATCCTGATAATAATGAATTACAGTCGTCCAGCCTGGAAGTAATAAATGCATGAACTACTTTTTCAGCGTCACTCTGAGACAGGATATTTCTAACTTTAGAGATGTTGCACACATGGAAGAAAGCAGTCTTACATATTTGTTTAATATGTGCGTTGAAGGACATGTCCTGGTCAAAAATGACTCCAAGGTTCCTCACAGCATTACTGGAGGCCAAGGTAATGCCATCCAGGGTAAGAGTCTGGTTAGAAACCATATTTCTAAGATTTTCAGGGCCGAGTACAATAATAATAAGCTTGTGAAGTGGCTGTTTGGTCTCTCCAATGTAGAGGTCTGGGCATTCCTCGCTGCACTGTACACTGTAAAGTCAGCAAAGAGGCACAGAAAAGAAGACCAGACACCAGCGAGGGAGGATAAGAAGGACAGACGCAACAACATTGTCATCCCCTATGTAGCCGGTGTATCAGATGTCATGCTTGGAGAGTTTTCTCCAAGCATGACATCCCAGTGCATTTCAGACCTAGCAACACGCTCAGACAAAAACTGGTTCACCCAAAAGATAAAACGCCAAAACACAGACTTAACAATGTGGTGTATGCTGTACAGTGCAGCGAGGGATGCCCAGACCTCTACATTGGAGAGACCAAACAGCCACTTCACAAGCGCATGGCACAACATAGAAGAGCCACCTCCACAGGACAAGACTCAGCAGTCCATCTGCATCTTAAGGATAAAGGACACTCTTTCGAGGATGCCAATGTTCACATTTTGGACAGAGAGGACAGATGGTTTGAAAGAGGAGTGAAAGAAGCATCTATGTCCACTGTGAGCGACCATCTTTGAACAGAGGCGGGGTTTACGACACCAACTCTCTGCCATCTATAATCCAGTTTTGAGATCCCTTCCCAGACGCCTTAACGCCCACTCACATCCTGGGCCATCTGACCTCAGGAAATCACATGATAAGGTGGGGCCAGTTTTCACAATGAACACACCCGAAACTCTGGCTGATTGGGACCCACACCCAGTTTCACACCTTGGCTCAGGTGATTAGAGGATCATCAGGGGGTCATTTTGTCCCTCTGTGGGGGGAAACTCCCACTAGGTTTATATCTGGGACTCTCCACCATTTGACCTTAGAACTGAAGAAGCTTCTCGGATGAGAGGTGAAACGTCTTCAAGTAACTTAAAGAAGTCCAGACGCTTTTCTTTGCAAGCTCCTTTGACTACGATGACCTGGATGACTGAGAACCTTCACAGACATATGTCTTTTAATGATGCTGCCTAGGGGAAGCATGTATAATGTAAACAGAATTGGTCCTAGCACTGAACCCTGTGGAACTCCATAATTGACCTCAGTGTGTGAAGAGGACTCTCCATTTACATGCACAAATTGGAGTCTATTAGATAGATATGATACAAATCACTGCAGCGCAGTACCTGTAATACCTACAGCATGTTCTAATCGCTCTAATAGGATATTATGGTCAACAGTATCGAACACTGCACTGAGGTCTAGCAGGACAAGCACAGAGATGAGTCCACTGTCAGAGGCCATAAGAAGATCATTTGTAACCTTCACTGAAGCTGTTTCTGTGCTGTGATGAGCTCTGAAACCTGACTGAAACTCTTCAAATAAGCCTCTGCAGATGATCTGTTAGCTGTTTGACAACTACTCTTTCAAGGATGTTTGATATGAAAGGAAGGTTGGAGATTGGCCTATAATTAGCTAAGACTGCTGGGTCTAGAGATGGCTTTTTGAGTAAAGGTTTAACTACAGCCAGCTTGAAGGCCTGTGGTACATAGCCGATCATTAGAGATAGGTTGATCATATTTAAGATCGAAGAATGAATTAATGGCAGGACTTCTTTGAGCAGTTTTGTATGAATGGGGTCTAAAAGACACGTTGATGGTTTGGAGGAAGTAATTATTGAAGTTAACTCAGAAAGATCAATTGGAGAAAAAGAGTCTAACTTGGTACTAAGAGTAGCTGTAGATAATATTACATCTGTGGGATGATTATTGGTAATTTTTTCTCTAATGATAAAAATTTTATTTGTGAAGAAGTTCACGAAGTCATTACTAGTTAACGTTAAAGGGATGGTTGGCTCAACAGAGCTCTGACTGCTTGTCAGCCTGGCTACAGTGCTGAAGAGAAACCTGGGGTTGTTCTTATTTTCTTCAATCAGTGATGAATAGTAAGATGTTCTGGCTTTGCAGAGGGCTTTCTTATAAAGCAGCAAGCTATTTCTCCAGGCTAAATGATGATCCTCTAAATTTGTGACACGCCATTTGCTCTTAAGCTTAGGATTTATCTGCTTTAGGCTACACGTTTGAGAATTATACCACGGAGTCAGATACTTCTGATTTGAGGCCTTAGTTTTCACAGGAGCTACAATATCCAGAGTTGTACGTAGTGAGGAGGTGAAATTATTAACAAGATAATCGACCTCTGTTGGAGTAGCGTTCAGATAGCTCCTCTGCTCTGTGTTGGTACAGGGCATTGAAGATGATAACAGTGGGTGCATTATATTCTTAAACTTAGTTACAGCACTTTCAGAAAGACGTCTACTGTGATAAAGTCTACTCTCCACTGCTGCGTATTTTTATTGTGAACTGCAAACTTTATTTGTTGCAGTTCACAATTCCTGCAGTGTGATGAAAATATTTTAGTTTATAATATGGTAAAACACATACATTTCAACAAATATGTCTTTGTTCTAAACTGTTTGCTTTCCTGTTTCACACTGAGATACAGACACCGACATCTGCACTTTAGCTCAAATTAAGATATTGATAACTGTTATTAAGCATTATTATCCAGAAATATAAATTATTGTAGTACAAATGATCAGGATTTTATACAACAGCTTCTTTAAAACATTTTGAAAATATGCTCATTAAGATTTTTTTTAATTTATAGTACTTCCTTCTTCTCAACATTATAAATGGACTGTTTCTTATACAGAGCTTTGTTACTCTACTTGACCTCTCAAAGCACTTCACACAACTTGTCTTTATTATATATCTATAATAAATAGTTCAGCTCCCTGGCCTCCCTCAACCTGGATACCGAACAGCTGTTGATGCATATCACCAGACAGTTTGACAGCATTACTGTGGACCAGCATTTCCTCTCCACCTCTTCCATACACTGATGGAGGCAGGAAAATGACTCTGGATTGAAATCAATCAGATCAGACTGATCTCTGTGTGTTTCCGCACTAAAACTTTCATTTTTTCACTCCTAAAATATGTCGTCTGACTGCTCAGACTGAGTCAGAGTAAGCGTATTGTTGGGTGTTGCTTCTACCTGGAAGGATGCGGGACTCCACCTGAAGGTGGACAAGTGGGAGGAGGTAGATTTTTAGATGAGTTTCTGTTTTACTTTGTTAATAAAATGAACCCACTAAGATGAAGAAAGTGAAATTAGACAAGTTTAATCTGACATCACAAAATGGCATGACTTTGTGTCTTTCTACAAATTCATAATTATCAATAAAGTCTCCTGAAAATGACTCTGATTTATTATCTCAGCATAACTTGGTAAAAGAACATACTTTTAATGGGCGACATTCAAAGTGGTCTAAACTGTTTCTAAGGTCTGAAGAACAGCTGTAAACGTGGACGTTTCCATGCTGCTCCTGAATGCAGCACACAGCAAACTTTCCAGTCTAAGTTTCACATGACTTTTCTCAAGTGCATAACTGTGAAGTTTTTACTGCCATAAACAACTTTTAAAATTTTTTACTTTATTTAATTCAGTTCAGTTAATATATAATTTTACACAGTAATGCAGTTTTGAAAGAGCAGATTCTCAGCTTTTGTGTTCAAGCAGTTGTGCAGAAATAACATTAAACTGTTACATTACTGTTATATACTGTGAACCCCCCAAAATGAACATAGACAGATATAAACTTGTTTCCATGGTGCCATTAAAAAAAATCATAAAAAAGTTTTGTTTGGTTTTGTTTTTTTACAGTGTTTGTAGTCCAGATCAGGCAGACATGGTTTATTTGACTATATTATAGTGAAACACTGGGTTAAAGGTGAGGAGTAAATGTGTTTTTAAATTAGATTTAATAACAGTGAGTGAAGTAGCCAGACATCAACGGAAAATCATTCCACAATTTTGGAGCTGCAGCTCTGAAG
This sequence comes from Mchenga conophoros, assembly GCF_057382185.1. Lineage (NCBI taxonomy): Eukaryota > Metazoa > Chordata > Actinopteri > Cichliformes > Cichlidae > Mchenga > Mchenga conophoros. The sequence goes on from NC_140528.1 coordinate 30,593,819, forward strand.
GCTCTGACCTTACATTGAGTCTTTGGAACAAGCAAAAACATCTGGACTGCTGACCTGAGAGATACAAAGGTACATGAGCTCAGATAAAATAGGGTACAACCATGAACAGACTTAGAGACAAATGAAAGGATCTTAACATGGATTCAGAAACAAACAAAATTTTTGAAGGTAAGCTGACACTGAAGTAAGGTGTTCTTTGCTTGCACCAGATAAAAATTAAGCAGCAGTGTTTTGTACCAACTGTGGATGAGCAACAGACTCCTAGCTTATTCTACTTAAAAATTCACTAATCGAGACGAAACGTAACAAAAGACTGTGTTAATATTTCGAGGTTGCATTTGGACAGAAGAGGCTTGAACTTTGAGAGTCATCTCAACTTTTTTAGCACAGTGTTCACATGAGCATCGAGCTTTAGAGAAGGATCCATTTCCAACCAGATATTATGTCAAAGCGTGTAACAGACAGTGTGTACGTGTGTGTGTGTGTGGGCCACACCTTCATGTGTTCACTCCAAAAATATGCCGTCTGACTGCTCAGACTGAGTCAGAGTAAAGTTCACATGATGCGTTAGGGTGGTTACTCAAAAACAAAGTAATGTATTACACATTACTGGATGTTTTTTCTTAAAAGTAATCCAGTACGTTACTTAATTATTCACTGGAGTAAGTCATTTGCTCCAGTACCTGTTACAGTATTTTCACACATTTCCATAAAATGACATGAAACTTTTACAGCCTGTCAGTTTCAATATGAATCTGAGGTCTATGAACCAGCTGATTTTAGACATTTTTAGATCTGGGCTCAAAAGCAGAGGTGAGTCTTTTCAGTGGTGGTTACTAATATTTGGTGTGCCCTTTCACATAAGAGTTCCCTAATCTGACAATATCTTAGAAAATTACTTCTCATAGTGAACTGATTTAGTGCTGGAGGTACTAACAACTTCCCTTAACAGGAAGAAACCTCCAGCAGAACCAGGCTCAGGGAGCCATGGCCATCTGCTGAGACCAGCTGGGGTGAGAGAAGGAAGCCCAAGGTAAAACTGTCAGGCACACCAAGAGTACCTATAATACCATCAGAAGTAATAGACTTTATTACTAGACCATCATTCATCTGCAGACATGACAAAGTTCTTCACATTAGAATTAAATGAATTCAGGGACACAGACATAACTAAATGTTACCAAAACTATATTGTAAACTGCAGCAGTTTCTGTAATATCCCTATAATGTTTATGCCATGAACACAGGTGAGAAGTAGTGATCCTGAGCTGGTCCTTAAAATTAGCATTAGTACTCCTCTTTTTGCCATCATGTTCGTGAGAAGCAAAAATGTTTTTTAAGTTTGGTGTTTACTGCCAAGGAAACGTTCTTCATGGAAGTTTAAACTAGAAAAACTAGAAACTGCATGCAGCATAGTTTCAGTTTGCAGCATAGCTGATCTCTCTCAAGTATCAACAGCAAAACGTGTTATTTAACAGAGCTGCATAAAGAGTAACACACATCCATTTATTTGATTTATATGTTAATTCAGATTATGCATCAGATTTACTTTATGTTAAGTAAATGAAAAATTCTCACTTCCTGTTCTGATCTATCAGCTCCATCAGTTTCTGTGCCTCCTCCATCATCAACTGTCAGCCGAGGAATGTTTACTGAACACAATTCCTCATGTCTGAGTGTGTAATAGTATGTGTGTGACTGATTACTTACCAGGTTATTAATGTTTTACTCTGTTCATCCTTTTTTAAAAGCATTTGTCTGTTTTGCTGAATAAATCTGATTCCTTCTTACATGAAAACATGAAAAGCCAGGATCAGTCTGCTTCCTGCTCTGTAGGTCTTCACCTCTGCTGACCATGACCAGACTGACTTAGACCTGATCTCCTGGACACAATAATCTGATCCTGTTAAAGTGGTTGAGATCTTTACACCTGAGAATTTCCAACTAACTTACAAGAGGCTGAGTTCACTGCATGTTTGATATATAAGGACTCTGACTCTGACTCTGATATCAGATTATGAGAACTTATTTATGTTCATTTGTGATTATTTTTGCTTCTCGTTGTGTCTTGTGTGGCGATGTTAACCTTTACATGAGCATACCTGCTCTAAAAGGACAATGTTTTTTACCGACTAATGAACTGATGACTGAGCAGAGACTGAGGGCTTAAAGAGTCTCTGATCTTATCCATGGAATAAAATGTCTCAAAGGGACAAAACGGTGGACAACATTTCTGAATAGTTAATGTCTTTTATTTTAAGCAAATCTAAAAGGTTTAGGTTTTGCAACTTACATATTCTTTAATTATGGAGGAAAGGGTATGAATGTTTGAGGCTGTGAGACTAATCTGACTTTAACTTCATGATTCACCAAGAATACTTCATTACAACAAACAGAAGTTAAATATGTATCAGTTCATCTAATTGTGCCACTAAGGAACTATAAGATTGTTGGCATTAGCTGGCAGATGTTTGTAACCAAATCCAGGAGAACTGACTGAAAGAAGATGAAGTGAGCTTGTATGGAGACTGAAAACAGTTCAAAAGGACAAAATTCAAAGTGTTTATCAAAAAACATCTAAAGACTTGGGACCTCAAAATAGAGAGAAACACAAGAGACCAACCATTAATGATTAAAAGCTTCAAACGCTAAAAAGAGAATAATCCAAGCAAACTGATGTGGACATGACAGTGACACAAAGACATGTAAAAGCTGCCAAGTTCAAATACTTTTCTGCACATTAAGCTTATACAATAAGCTTAATTTGCTTAATGTACAATAACTTTCCTTATGTAGATATTATTATCAGGTACAGGATTTTAAACATGCTGAAAATGTTCATGCGTTTGTGAAAGATATTTTCATCTATTCTTCTCTATTTTCTTTGCATACACTGACCCTGAACTGAACTGGAGCTTCTCTGCTTCTTTTTATTTTACCGTCACTCCAGTAAAACCCGAATATCGACTTCTTAACAAGAGACTGATTTTATCTGATTGTTTCCAGTTAAAGTAACGATCATTGTTTCATCAGGTTAATGATCAGTGTCTAAAATTTCACACATATTCATTTAAACCATTTATCACAGTAACAAATGTTTCAGTGCAGAGATACTAACTGATAACCAGAGTGGATTCAGTTAATCAATAATCTATAATCATGTGTCTTCAAACACAAAAGTGTTCAAAGTTTGTCCTGAAATAAGAGCTGAACATCGGGTCCAAACATCACACAGCAGAAACAAACAGTCAAATTTTTAAAGGAGGAAACAAACAAACTTACAGTGTCTTCAAACACACACACCAACAACAAGCTCCACTCCACACCTGGAGACTAAACACGGACAAGTGAGTGAAGCGGGACTCCACCTGAAGCAGCACAGGTGGGAGGAGCTGAGCAGAAGCAGCAGCCGAGTTGATTTAACAACATCCTAGGAGTTCTTGACAAAGAGACTGATGTGAAAAGTGAAGCTTCTTTCGTGTGTCTTTTCCCTTTTTCTTTCCTCTTCTGATTTCCTCTGAAGTCCACTCAGAGGAAATGGGAACAGTCATTTTTGTTTTTACTTTCTTGCTTCATTCAACTCCTTTGAACTGCCATGAAATTTCTCACTAACCAACAGGTTCAGGAGACACTGCTTCACTTCACAAAGCCTTCTCTGACGTCTTGTGCAGACATGATCCCAGAAAGAAATCAAATCAAATTTACTGTCATTCTGTGTCTCTACATAAATAGAAAACACTTATTTGGAGTAAACCTATCACTGTTGGTATCAGTGTGAGTGTCAGCAATCAAAGGAAGGTGCGTTCACACTGAGCTTTGATTTCAGTGGAGGTGGACATATTTAAATATCATCATGATATGTGAGAACTAAGTAGAAGTATTTGTGGTTAAGACCGACTTCAGGTCTATGAAGAAGGATCACTTTCATTGAGGTACATCATAATGACAACCTATCTTGCACACTGTGAATAATCAGGAGTCACCCTGATGTCCTTCAGCTGTGTAAACATAAACAAACTAAAGTTGTGACGGTCCCCGTGCCTCACCGGCTGATTCCGTGTTGGGCAACATGTGTCCTTGTGCTCTCTCTCTCTCTCCCTCTTTCTCCGGTCACACCTGTGCTCATCATCACACCTGGCGCTGGTTACCACAATCAGAAGGGCTTTTTAAGATGGCAGACCTACACTACTCGTCGCTGGAACGTTGAGTCACCCGCGTTAGTGCTTCAGCAATCTGCCTAAGTCTGTGAGTTTCCTTGTGATCTAGTGCTAATTGGATTTTCTGTGTGTGTGCGTAGATTCCCCCCGGACCCGTCCCTGTACCCCCGAGTGAGCGAGAGGAGCGACTGGAGTGGGAAAAGAGTGGGACTGTTGGCTGAAAGAGCAGAGTGTGGTTTTGGACCCTTCCCCCCTGGAGCCCCGGACACCTTCCCCGAGCACCTTGTATATACATAGTCACCCGGTGACACCACTGTAAATAAACGCATTATCAGTTTCTGCAAAGGTCTCCTGGTCTGCGCCTGAGTCCGTTTACAAAACCGTGTCAAAAGTGACCTTAAAGTGAAACGGGGACTCAGGGGTTGGTAAGGATTGCGGTGTGTTGCATGTGCGGCTGGCAGCTTGTGAGCTGCATGCGTGGTAGATAAAATGGCTCAAAACAACACTCTCTGGACCCGCCGTGTCTCATTCACACCACAGTGGTGCCGAAACCCAGGAAGTCGCACGGCGGGCCTACAACCGATCCTGAGGAAGGAACTGGCCCAGAGGGTTCCCGAAATGGCATCTACCCAGCAGGAGCAGGTGGCGGAGGTGCGCCGCCAACAGGAAGAGCTGTGGAAGGAGAGCGAATGCCACCTGGGAAGGATGGCGGAGCTGCCGGCACTGCTGCAGGCCTGGGCAACCTCGCCGCCACCCCCACTGGGGTATCCTGATTGTGGGAAATAATCTTATTAACAACCTGATTCATGTTTTTTCCTGGATGACTACATGCTTCTATTCATCCATGACTAGCATGACCTGGATGACTGAGAAGCTCCAGTTTCTTTGTGAAGACTCTGACCACTGAAGCATTTAAGCATGAAAGGGCTCTTAACTCGAGGATGAACCAGTGTGATGCTCATCTTTTTATACTTGCACTGACATCACTCATTTTTATGCTCTGCTTATTTGTGTTCAAGCTTTTTGTCATGGTCGTCTTGAAAGGTGCTCTATAAATAAAATGTGACTTTACTTTGACTTCATGTCCACACGTTACAGACAGATGTTTAAACTGCATCTGGAGCTACATTAATACTACCAGCCTGTCATGGAAACACACCATTTGCTCCCATTTCTCTGGTTGGATCCACAAGAAATGCCAAAGATAAAAGCTGCCATGCATCAAAGTGTCTCTGTGACAGAAACAGAAACAAAGCCACCTCTTTCCACCTTTACTTTCTCCTCTTTCCTTTACTCCTTCTTTGTCTCCTCTGTGCTCATTAATTTTTTTTAAACTTCCTATTCTCTCCTTTCCTCTCTCCCTCTATCTCACCTCATCCTTCAATCTGGCTTCCTTTGATCAGTCCCATGTCTCCTCCTCCCTTGTCCTTCTCTCCTTCCTTAGAGTCTTCCTTGATGAAATGAGACAATTTTCATGTTTACTTTGAACATAAAATATAAGATTTACATGTTTTTAGTAAATTATTTTATTTGACCGACACTTTTTCATCTCACATTTTTAGTACAATTTAAATAAAGTTTTAAAATAGCTTTTAATTTCCTGTTTTATTTTGAAAATCACAGCCAGTGATGTAATGTTTTTAAATGAATGTTAAATACTTGCTTTGTTATTTGTTTAGTAAAGTTCATTATCTGTATTTCTATAAAAGCACCCTTTTCTCATTTTAAAAAAATATTCTCATTTATAAAAATATTCTAATTCCTCTATTCAGTTTTATTTATACAAGCGCAAATAAAAACACGCACTGTTTTTTGTGTGAAGAAATCAAACATGAGCTGAACAAACAGTAAAGTTCCTAAGGACAAACTGTTAAAGGAGGAAACAAAGCAAACTTACAGTTTCTTCAAACACACCAATAACAAGCTCCATTTACTTCCTTATAGTTTAGCTGCTTCCTGCAAAGAGCAGGAATTCACCTGAGTGGAGACAGATTTTCACAATAAGACTACTCTGTAACTAATGTAACTTCACACTGACGGTTTGTGACTGCTTGTCTTTGTGGTGACAGAATTTAAATAACTTGGTGTCACTTCTTTCCTGTTTCCCTGAGCAGATTCCGCTCTGACTCATATAATCAAACTAGTAAATATCAACCATCATATTAAAGGAGTCCTCATTTTATTATATAAATCAACAGGAATGTGACACTGATCAAAGAAGCTCCTTTTAATGGCTGCCATTTAAAGCTATTACAGGTCATGTTAAATGCAGTACTTGTGAGACAGCTCTTGTTTTTACCAGTGTGTGTATGGCAGCAAAAACAAGAACTGGATTCACCTTAATACATTTGTTTCACTGTGTTGTGTCCTCCACTTCATGTTTTCATTCACATACAATTCCTGTGTTTGTTTGTTTGCGTATTGTTATGTAACATGTCAGTTCAATGAAACTGAATGCTAATGGCTGCTGGGCGGGGCCATCTGCTGGACCGGTTGGGGTGAGAGAAGGAAGACAGGATAAAGACATGCTGTGGAAGAGAGACAGAGGTTAATAATAGATATGATTCAATGCAGAGAGGTCTGTTAACACATAGTGAGTGAAGAAGAAATACACAGTGCATCATGGGAATCCCAAACAGCCTACACCTATTACAGCAATCATTTGCAGTCGGGTGGTCGGGCTGTCCACAGACACACTCGGACGTTTAGCTCTCCGTTCCTCCTTCACGTTCTTCATATATCCATGTTGGAGAAATTAAGTAAATAAGTAAATACGTAAGTATATAAATAAGTAAATACCGGGGCTGAATGCCCTTTGTGTTCATTGGTTAACCTCTGTCCTGAAATGCCACTGGCGTGCTCTCCTGCTCTCTGTGAATTTTTTTTTAACTCATTTTATTCGTAAAGTTTTACATCTTAAGTCCTCACTCCCCTCAGTGTCGAGTTTTATTCCCACCCCTGGTTGTTCATCATCATTTCAACAGTTTGAGCCGGTGTCACTCCATACTCTCAAGCGACTTATTGACCAATCAAAGAACACCTCTCCTGCTTATGATATCCTTCCATCTCGTTTAGTTAAGGATTGCTTCAGCGTAATTAGACCCAGCATCCTATCTCTAATGAATATATCTCTACTTGCAGGCTCTGTTCCTTAAGCCTTCAAACGCGCTGTTGTCCAGCCTGTTCTTTAAAAAAGGAACCTTGATCATAACGATCTTGGGAACTATAGGCCGATCTCTAACCTTCCATTCCTGTCCAAAACACTGGAGAGGATAGTTCTTTCACAACTCCAGCCACATTTGGATGCGAATGCCATTTATGATAAATTTCAGTCCACTTACAAACCCTGTTAAAGTACTGAAACGGCCTTGCTCAGAGTCCTCAATGATCTCCTTCTGATTGCTGACTCCGGACGCTCTTCAGTCTTGGTCCTAGTAGATCTATCCTCGGCCTTTGATATGGTAGATCATAACATCCTATTAGCAAGGCTTGAACATGCAGTTGGCATTGGAGGTGCCGCCCTAGATTGGTTTAAGTCATACCTCTCTAATTGGTCCTTCTCGATCAATTTTGACCCTTATTTCTCCTCTGCTGCACCTGTTTCCTGCGGTGTGCCTCAAGGATCTGTCCTTGGCCCCCTGCTCTTCTCACTGTATATGCTCCCCTTAGGCGCAATCTTTGAGAAGTATAACATCGCACATCATTGTTATGCTGACATACAGATGTATTTCAAGCTAACTGATGATCCCTCTATGTCTTTGTACGGCTTTCGCGACTGCATGCGTGAGGTCAAAAATTGGCTCGCAGGTAACTCTCTTATTCTAAACGACAGGAAAACGGAAATTATCGTCTTTGACAGTAGAGTCCCCCGTAGCCAACTCCATGACGCCCTCGGTTCCTTTAACAGTTCCCTCACTGACACTGTTAGTGACCTGGGTGTATTTTTGGATAGCTCTTTTAAGTTCGATAAACAAGTGTCCTCTGTTGTTAAATCTTGTTTCCATCAATTGCGTCTTATTAGCCAGACATTATGTTCCACATAGGGACCTTGGAAAGCTTATCCACGCCTTTGTGACATCTAGGTTGGATTATTGCAAGTCACTGTACTTCGGTCTTAACTCTACTCTCCTCCATAGACTCCAAATTGTTCAGAACGCAGCTGGTTGTCTCCTTACTGGTAGTGGGCGGCGTGTCTCTATCACCCCTGTCCTTGCTGATCTGCATTGGCTTCCCGTTAAGTACTGCATTCAATTCAAAATCCTGCTGCTTACCTTCCGAATTATTAACAATAATAATTGTTACCAAGCTACCTCATTGAGCTACTTAGATCATACACCCCTAATAGAGCATTAAGATCATCTTCCCAGTCACTCTTGGTACTGCCGAGATCCCGGCTGAAGACTAGAGGTGACCACCAATTTTTTTTTTTTTGACTGTTTTATCCTCTACACTTAGCCTTCTTTTATGCTTTTATATGCAATTCTTTTGCCTTCGTGTGTTTTAATGCCATTCAACGTGCTAGCACGTTTTGGTACCTTAACCCATAACCCTCATCCTTCCCTTTTACTTCATCTTACCCACTTGCATGTTAAGCACTTTGGTACACCACTGGTTTTTAAATGTGCTATATAAATAAAGTTTGTTGTTTGTTGTTGTACCAAAAAATATACCTCTTAGCAATGCACTGGGATGTCGTGTTTCTTCAATCATGACATCCTGGTGCATTTCAGACCCAGCAACACGCTCAGACAAAAACTGGTTCACCCGAAAGACAAAACTCCAAAACACAGACTTAACAATGTGGTGTATGCTGTACAGTGCAGCGAGGAATGCCCAGACCTCTACATTGGAGAGACCAAACAGCCACTTCACAAGCGCATGGCACAACACAGAAGAGCCACCTCCACAGGACAAGACTCAGCAGTCCATCTGCATCTTAAGGATAAAGGACAGTTTTTCGAGGATGCCAGTGTTCACATTTTGGACAGAGAGGACAGATGGTTTGAAAGAGGAGTGAAAGAAGCCATATTTGTCCACTGTGAGTGACCATCTTTGAACAGAGGCGGTGGTTTATGACACCAACTGTCTGCCATTAATAATCCAGTTTTGAGATCCCTCCCCAGACGCCTTAACGCCCACTCACATCCTGGGCCATCTGACCTCAGGAAATCACATGATAGGGTGGGGCCAGGTTTCACAATGAGCTCACCCAAAACCCTGGCTGATTGTGACCCACACCCGTTTTCACACCTTGGCTCATGTGATTAGAGGATCATCAGGGGGTCCTTTGTCCCTCTTCGGGGGGGATACTCCCACTTTTGGGACTCTCCACATTTTGACCTTAGAACTGAAGAAACTTCTCGGATGAGAGGTGGAAGCAACTCAAAGAAATCCAGACGCTTTTCTTTCCAAGCTCCTTAGACCTCTTAACAATGCAAAGCTATCAGCACAGGTGTAAAAGTACACACAATATTTATTTAAGTAGAAGTACAGATACTAGTGTTGAAGAACACTCTAATAAAAAGTAAAGGCTCCTAAATGTCTTGAAATTAAAAAAGTAAAAAACAACTCATTGTAGGACAATTGTAACCTATTGTAATTAATAATATAATATAATATAATTAGATGAGAATCCAAATGTTGTTCTAATGTAAATCTTACTTGTTCCCTTGAATCCGTTCTATATGACACAAGCAGTGAAAGAGAATCTTAAAAATAACTCTTTCCTGTTGCTTACATGGTAAAGGGTTTGGGGAAACCCTCAGAGCTTTTGTACTGGCTCAGCAGTTTCTGGAGAACAGAATCACAGCTCACAATGATTTCTAATGTGAGGTTCAGTACAGGCTGTGATCAGCTGACCTGCTGCTCTTTGTTCATTTAAACAGCTGAACTCAACAAGATGGAAACAGATGTTTCACAGCTACCTTAGCTGATTTCCATCCCCTACGCTGACAGCACACTATCCAATCTTTATACTAGACAGGAGAACGTTGGTATATAGATTGAACTGAGTGAATCAATCTAAGCATTATCAGCTGAAATGAAACAAATCTCTGCCACACTTGATGTAACTGAACTCTGGCCATGAACACCAATCGAACACAGCGCTTTACTAAACACTTTAAGGCTCATGTAGCCCCATTATTTTATATTGCACAGCTGCCTTGTGGTTTGTGTCACATATTTGTGTTTTTTGCCCAGAGATGTGCATCGTAGTATAGTTTTGGATTTGGACTGCTACACTCAGATACTAACAGACAGAAACAAAGGGAAGCTGTCTTCTCTGAAGATGGTCTGCCTGGATTCGTGATGACACCAGAAGGTCTAAACCTTTGAGACTGACTCTCCAAGAGAAAAACAGGCCTATAAATGCTGCTGTTAGGACAGACCTTCCGAAAGTGTGGGGCCCGCCCCCTAGCGGGGGGGCGCAGAGCCATTGCAGGGGGGGCGCGATATGGAAGGGGGGGGGACAAAACACTTGGACACTGCTAGCACGGGGTAACCCAAGCTAACCTGGTAACCCAACAAAAATTCCTCAGTATTTGAAGAACACAAACTTAGTGTGTTAGTTTGTTTTGCAGGACATCTCACAGTATGATACATCATTTATCCAAACACACCATATATAAATCCAATATTTCAATAAAGCCATAAGGTTACATTAGTGGAATATTTTTGTGAGCCCGTTGAGCTAATGTGATGAAATCATAACTATATGTTGATTAAAGTCTAATATAAGCACAGTGCTGGTGTGCAGGGCTGTTATATGCTGATGGCATATTATAAAGTGTTATGTCTATATCAAGCTTTTAACCTCATAATAAGCAGAGATATTTCTGTGTTTGTCTTCAACATTCCGATCCTTAGAGATGATTTGATGTGTGGATCAACAGCTATCACTAATTAAAGCACTTTAAACCTGCACTGGAAAAATATCACTTGTTTCAGCTGTGATCACTTTTGTTCCTCAGAATAAATTGTCAGCAGCTCATTGGCTGTGACGGAGGAGCAAAACATCCACACGTTAACTGCGACCGCTGAAGTTCGTCTGTGAAGCCAACAAGTATGAAATGATATGTGAAAAGGATATTTAACATTAACTGTACCAATGATGTTGTGTTTTAGGCACAGATTTATTTCAAATATTTGAGGGTGCCACATGGCCCGGCCCGGGTTAGAATCCAACGTCCCTATCAAATAAAGCTGAAAAAGCCCCCCCCCCCCCCCCCCCACACACACACACACACACAAATTTTTGAGCAGATGGCATATTAGGTTGTAATGTAATGAAATGTATGTTTAAATGTGTCAAGAACATTTATGAGTTGCAGTGAAAGGAAGTGCATGTAAATGGTAAAATAAACAGAACTTTCAGTTTATCTATTAATCAAAACTATGTTAATGACAAGAAACTATACTGTGTGAAAATAAACTGAATTTTCCATTTTATACATGAACGAAATGCCTATAAATAGTATATAGAGTACACTGTAGAATTACAGAATTTTCCGTTTTACCATTTAAGGGAAAGTCAACTTCTGTAATAAACAAATATATATATATATATATATATTCTAGCAGCAAATTACTGTTGGGTCTGTGTTTCCACTAGTTTAGAGACTTATTCATCATGAAGAAAACAAGACAGTCAGTGATCGATCGATTTACTTGCAAGGGAGGCCTCGTCGGTGTCTACCACAAAATGTCCCCAACGACGGCCTCCGCTTGGTGCCTTTTATTGGGAAAACCGTTCACACAATACACATCACAGCAAAGCCCACATGGTTCTAAGACAAGGCACTATGTGTGCGTGTGTGTGTGTTATGTGAGAATGTGTGTTCCTGATCACAACTGTTTCTACAACATCCTGGTCATAAAGAGGGTAGTCTCCCCCACACCCAATGTATGGTTTACCATGGATAACACAGTGAAGCCATACAAAGGGCAGGAAGCTTACCAAACATCAGACCTTCACAAGAATGTGCTTGTGATAAAACACTACAGCCCCCCCAGAACCTCGAGAGGCTGGGGAGGGGGACAAAGGAATTCCTTTCATCACAGAGTTAAAACAATGTAGAGATGGTAAGCATAAAAATGACACCATTTAACAATTCACTTTAACAATTACCACAAAATTTTCTTTTTTTAATGTATTCCCGTTTTACAGTGAATGCAAAACTGTGAAATCCAGGCTTCTGCTGTATACCTGAGTTTTTTTTTTCTCCAAATAACGTGGACGTTTCTTCTTGTAAAATAAATGAGAAAAGATGATTTACCACAGGGGTGTCCAACTCCAAGTCCTTGAGAACTACCTTCCTACAGCTTTTAGATGTGTCCCTACTCCAACACAGCTGAATCAAATGGTTTGATTAGCTCTTCAGCATACCATCAAGTTTGGCAAAGGCCTGGTAACAAGCTATTACTGAGGAAGTTCAGGGTCTCTCCAAAGATCCTCAGGATTTTCTATACAGGCGCTGTGGAGAGCATCCTCACACAGAACATGACATCGTGGTTCGGGAACAGCTGTGTGAAGGACCAAAAAGCTCTCCAGAGAGTGATCCGTACAGCAGAACGCTGCTGCAGGATTGCTCTCCCCCCGCTTCAGGACACCTACACCAGGAGATGCCGGACTAGAGCAGCGCAGATACTGAAGGACCCGTCCCATCCTGGCAACAAACTGTTCCAACTTCTGCAATCTGGTAGAAGGTTCTGCATCATCCGGGCAAGGACAGAGAGACTCAAGTGGAGCTTCTATCCCCAAGCCATCCGTGCCCTAAACACACACACCCGCCCTCTCACATCATCTATAACTGACTGAGACAGGACTCTTCCAGACACATTTCAAATTCCTTTAATTTTAAATATGTTTATGTTGTCTATCCTGTAAAATAGTCAGATGTCTATTCATATTAATGTACAGAATTCACCTGCTTGCTGCTACTACTGCACATTCACCCAGTGTATATACTATATATATATATATATATATAATGTTCTTCCTCTACACCCCCCCCCCCCCCAATTTTGGCACATGTCAAGGAGCGTGTCAGGCTACATTTCACTGTGTGTTATACTTGTATAACTATGCATGTGACAAATAAAGAACCTTGAACCTTGAATTCCTTTGATTCAGATGTGTTGGAAAAAGGATGCATCTAAAAGCTGCAGGACGTTAGCTCTCGAGAGTTGGACACCCCATTATTTACCAGTTACAGACAGTATGCAGTAGCATTTAAAGGTTAATATGTAAGTTTTAATCTGCTGGTACGTGCTGGACATTCGTCTGCTGGGGAAAGTCAGACAGAGCTCAGCTGCAGATAGAGGGAACAACTTAGCTGTACGTTACTGTGGATTAGGTTGGCTCTTTAAAAAAATTTTTTTTAAAAAGTCGATTTTCCCAATTCAGATCGATTCCAGTTTGAATAATGTGATATTGATTCATTAAATCCTAGATCGAGTTTTAAATATAGATGTATTTTGCACCAAAAACACTAGAATTGCAGGTTAAAAATCACAAAACTATTTCAACAACCACCAAACAGCTAAAACAGTAAATGACAGCAGATAAATGGATTCCACACAAAGCTTGGATTGTTCACCCGACAGCATATACATGGACATGCCGTGCTGAAACCCGACATCTCACAGATTCTGATGCTGCAGGTTTCATCACTCTAACCAAAAATCACCAAAAATGAACCAGCAGCAAAAGAAGATCAAAACTACACTTCAGATTTGATAAATATCGTCATTATTTCCCTCTTACTTCTGGTGTTTTGCTTCCACAATTATGAAATCACACTTTCTGCACAGCTCTTTCTCTCTCTCTCAGTGTACTTCTCATCTCAAACTTCTGTAATCTGTCTTGATTGCTCGCTCATTGCGCACCATCTACCCTTGTGTACGGCACAGTAGGATGCTGTTTTTAAAAGATATTAAAAAAAGAAAATAATTACCTGCGACAAGAATTTCTGCTGTATAATACTGGAGAAATGATGCCAAATTGATAAACACCGATACTGTTCAATAAATAAGGTGGATGCATCATTGAATTGCTAAATCGCAATTAATTTTCATGACCTTAAGTGTTTTTTTGTGATGTTTCCATTTTTATTATTAAAACCCAGGACATAATTAGGAGAAATAATTTATTTATAATTAAATAAAAAAATGCTTTATTATTGTGGCGGGTCGGGGTCTGCGTTGTGAACGAGCAGAACTCAAAGTAAAGAATAGATCTCACCGGGCCAGCATCGATCCAATACCGATGCTGACTTGGTATCGATACTATCGATATTTGGATCGATCCGCCCACCACTACTTCAGGATGTGGCGGGCTACTGTGTGGAGTCTGTAATTGATAAGTTTCTAGTTATGGTATTAGAGATTTTCTATTTATTTCCAAAAAGTAACGTCCACGTTATGTTACAAAAAAACCAAAACCAAAGAACGGAAGCCCAGATGTCCCAGTGTAAGCTTAAGTTTGTGGATCTGTGAGAAGCTGGCAGCGTTAAATTTACCTTAAAACCTCCATGTGGGCATGTGATTTGGTCTGTGCATATCAGGCGATTGGTGCACGCCCATTTAAGGTTTTTTAAGGAGACAGAGATGTTACGTGTATTTTTTGACATTTGCACACACAAAAAAAAAAACCTTTCCTATTTAAGTCAGAATGATCAGATTCATAAAGCTGAACATAAGAAATGGTGTGCAAATGATCAGTATTTATTTCGGTTTGGATGTACACGTTTGTAAAATAGTGTTATGTGCGTTCAGATTACATCCTTTTTGTGGATTGAAGCACGCTTGTGTGAGTCCTCAAAAGTTACACACAAATCACTGCACACATTTGTTAAGCTTAGTTTACCCTTTATATCGAACGCATTTGAAACTCTTTGGAGACAAATTTCTGTCCATAAATATGAAATCAAATCTGTTTTCTACATGAAGATTAAAAGAATCCACTTAAAACTAAAATACTCTGACATGTAATTATTGAGAAAAATGTGATAATATTAATATTGGCTGATATGAAAAACAAAATCTGTAAATTTGAAGGGAAGGTAAGACATACATTGTCAGGTACCTGGTTAGTAAGAAGTTGTGACTCTTTTTATATGATATGTGTTTGTTTCTGCACTGTGCTGCTGTTCCTGTGTCTATGTTTGTATTTATTGGTGTGTGTGTGTGTGGCTGGGCCTGGTGGGTGTGGTCCTGCCAGGTTTTTGGCCACACCTAAAGATCATCACACACCTGGAGCTAATCAAGCTTCGTCGGGGAACTTTCCGGACTACGAAGCGCACCTGAATATTAGCCGCACAAGCTAAAATCAGGGGAAAATCCTGTTTTGTACATACATTAGCCGCACCTGACTAAAGCCACAGGTGTTTCAATGTTGACTTATCATATGTAAGAGAATATGCACAAAGGGAATTGTCAGGAAAGAGATGGCTGTTTGGAGACACATCACTTTTATTAATATTGTGAAAAACAAGTTATGAGTACATATTTGCACAACTTTTTAGGTATATGTACAAGTAGCGGTAATTACAAGTACGAAACATGTGCTGTGCTTCATAAATGAGTAACAAATGTAGTACATAACAATAACCTACAGCACACCAGAAAAATAGATTCAGACTACCTTTTAGGCTCAGGTGCAGTGACACGGCTTTAACAAGAAGAAAAGTCAGTCATTCACCATCTTTCTCTTCTTCCTGCGCACTAAAACCACCAAAGTCCTCTTCTCCAGTGTCGGAAACGAACAGGCTCAGGATGGCTTCGTCATCCACTCTCAGCTTCTTTCCTTCGTTGTCACTTTCAAAACCAAAGAAGTCCTCGTTGTCAGTGTCAGAGTCGAACGCCCTCAGAAGGGCCGTGGCGGTGTCCTCCTCTCCATCATGCAGCAGTCCAGCCCCTCTGAAATCCGTTGGTGATCGTGGATGTTTTCACACTTTTCCACGCTGTCAGATTCCACTGGTGGAGTTGAGCATAACTTACTTCTCGGAAGTTTATCGCCGCTCGTCATCCACGCCTCCCGCTGAACGCGTAGCGCTACTTTGAAGTTTGTTTTTCGCGCTACTTGTACGGCACTATGTTGCCTGGCGGATGGACACGTGACCAACATACCACTCTTGAACCCCGATACTGTGTGTCTGATCACATGCCCTTCCGCCAGGCAACGTAGTGCCGTACAACAGCGGAACAAACAAAACAAATCGTCTTACGATATCACAAAAATCATGAACAATCCATAGAAAAGCCGCACCTGACTAAAAGCCGCAGGGTTCAAAGCTTGTGCAAAAAGTAGCGGCTTATAGCCCGACAATTACGGTACTTAACAGTGTGGCTGAGCACTCCTCGATGAGGGATTGTTGTGTGAGGCTCCGCGTCAGTGTCTGGGCTAGTTTAAAGTCATTGAGTGGATACCTGCTAGAGAGTGTGTCTCGTTACAGCTATCTGCTATTTTCCCCTGGGAGAAGTGTGGAACAGCAGAGAGCATGTGGAGTGTGGAGACACGGAAGATGAGAGCACAAAACAGGGACTTTAGGAGAAGATATATGGCCTTATTTTTATGCCACTATTCTGAGCGCACAGAAAAAAAAATTGCAGGCGCAAGTGTTGCATTTTGAGGAGAAATTTATTTTGAGCGAAGAAAAACTAAATTTGAGTGAACAAAATTCATAGCTGCATGCAAAAAATGTATTTAAGTGTTTGCTATCACACACACACACACACACCAGCAGCCCCTCTCGCACAGTTTTTGCACTTGCGCTTGCTCGCAATGTGTTGCTTGTGCTCTCAACATTTCTGCCCATGCGTGCTCAACTCTTTTTCTACACTGTTATATTTGTGCCACAAAACCAGCCAATCACAGACTCAGATGCAAAAAAATCTGATTGGCTGTTTTGGTCTCCAATCAGCTCGAAATGACTAAATGCAATATCCCAGAATCCAAGAGTCCCCTAGTGTGAGTGCAGCAGCAGTCATTACAGTCGCGCATGCTGCTCTCATTGCATTTGCAGGCTGGCGCCGTGGACTACCCAACCCCCGCACATGTATGTACGAATAGGTTAGAGCTGTGGCTTGTATGGTTTTGTTCGGTTAATGGCAAATAAAGATCTGTTGTTCTATTTAACTGACAGGCCTCTGAATTGTCAAGCTAACCTCCACACCACATGCCCGCTGGACCTACTAGCTGGTCCTTCCTCGCCACACTGCTGTTACAATGCGTGCACGTATATTGCCATTGTTTTATGTTTTGTTGACCTGTGCTGTCTGGCAACTTTTGCAATCAGAATTGTGATCTGAATGTCATTGTGTTGTTAATTAATTATAATTAACACAATAACACCTCTTATCCGTTAATGCATTTACTATCCCCTTAGTCACCTTGCATTTGCAGTTAATATCAAAGGTAATACAATTAATTTTGCATAATTACTAACAGTAGTGCAGATCATTTGTTTTTAAGGACATTTGTAAATGTTAAAAGGTACAGTAAGACAAAACAAAACTTACCTAATTTTGATTTAATAATTCAACAATGTTTCTCCTTCAGTACTTGTATGAGTCCTGTTTTTGTGTACAGTTGGTGTTTGTGAACATCGGAGAGCCACAGAGTACAGACGAACAGCAACAGGTTGCTGTCGTCTTCAAGAATCAAAGGCATCACAATGTCAGAAATGGACATAAGCGTCCCATTGATATTGGCAAACACCTAAGAACAACAGAGCAGGTGGTAAATGAGATTGAGCTGACTCTTTTGAGAAAGCTGTAAGTCCTAATAAATTCTAAAGGAGACTAAATTCATCTTTACTGTTCCAACACCTTTTTTTCTAATCACTGCATTCATTTAATTACTACCTTTTTTATACACCCAATTTCTATTACAGCATTTTTAACTATTTTTACGGCTTTTCTGCAAATCTGGATTTTCCAGTCTGCTGGCTTGACAAGCACCTGAAAAAGGTCCATGAATTACAGGTATGTTTTTGAGTTGCTGTCTCTGTGTGGTTTTTGTGTGTGGGTGAGCCAGCCCTAGATCTAAAGCACACAACCATATATACAGCTCTGGAGTGATACTGGGCCCAGCAGATGTCTATGGTAAAGGGACAGACGCATTGTTAAGGAACTGGCACTTCTGAGGACTTCAAATCCCACACCAAGAATGGTCTCACATGAGGATGAAGTGGATGATGCAGTAATTGAAGAGGGCATCTTTAGGGCACCAGAGGCAAGGTCAAAGGTTACTTCTCCTATAGCCTCGTACAGCAAGGCTCCCAGTGACCATGCCACACTGAAACACCAGCCTGCTCCTCCCTCTGATAGTGAGGCTCCCGGTGACTCTGTAAAAAAACCAAACCTACAACCTTCTCTCTCTACCAATGACACTCCCCGTGACCACACAATCCAAATTATGCAGCTTTTTTCTATCTCTTCCAGCAAGGTTGCTTGTGATTCAACAGTGATATCCCCTAATGTGTTAGTCCCAAGCAGTATACCTTACAATGCAGCAAAGCAAAAAAAAGGGACGTCCTCTCCTGAGAACACCTGCTCCTGATTGCTAAAAGAGTCAGATGCTATTCACTGAGCTACAGGTCGCGAATGTAACCGAGGTGAAGGAGATTGTGAATTAACACAAGTGTACTACAGGAGGGAAACCCTCCTCAAAAAACAGACGGAGCAGTGGAGCAGCCAAGGGAATGCACCGACTTAAAAAACTGTATGACTAAAATATAATTTATTATACTTAAACAGTTAAAAATATAAAATGAATTAAAACAACCCTGGCCAGGGAACAACACAAAAAACATTAATAAAACACAACATTAAACATCCAGTGGCGTCCGCCACGCAATAAAAGTCACTAAAAAATTAGAAATCCAGGCAAGCGGTGTAGAAGGGGGAAACCCGGCGGCGTCCTTGCCTTCCTGTCTG
The DNA here is from genome assembly GCF_057382185.1 of Mchenga conophoros. Lineage (NCBI taxonomy): Eukaryota > Metazoa > Chordata > Actinopteri > Cichliformes > Cichlidae > Mchenga > Mchenga conophoros. The sequence continues at coordinate 30,612,916 of NC_140528.1, forward strand.
TGTTCTCCGCTCCGGCGCGCTGGAAAAAAAGGGGCAGCGACAGTCACTACTCTTTTAGCGGCTACCGTTCATTAGAGTGGGATAAGTCAGGAGACTTACCCCGGGTGGGCAGAGCTCTTAACTCTGCCCGCCGCTTCCTTGTAACACGCCAATCGGCACCGGCCCGTCTCGCCGCGGGAGGTGGAGCACTGTCTCGCCGCCTCTAGTTCCCCGCAGAAGAGTGATCTGGCCTCCAGTTACTGCAGCAGCCGGACCGCTCTCTCCGATCCCTGCTCGCTGGCGTGGTCTCCTCGTTCACCGCCCACTAGGGTTGCCAACTCCCTGAAAAATAAATAAGGGACTAGGGATGGGTATCGTTTAGGTTTTATCCGATACTGGTGCCAAACCGGTGCTTTTGAAACGGTGCCGGTGCTTAAACGGTGCTCAAACCGGTGCTTAAAGAATGGAGAACACAAAATTGGTCCAAAAACCTCTCATGTTCAGCTGTTTTTTTGTAAAAAGATAACAATGTTAGCCTTTTCTGCAGCTATGGGGCATATATGGTATCACTCTTGGCAGGAAGCAGTGCTTAAACAATGGAAAAAACACAAACTTTGTCTAAAAACCTCTCATATTTAGCTGTTTCCCACTTTTTCTTTGGTCATTTTAGCCTTTTTGGCCAGGGTGAAGGGAGCATCTGCCATCAAACAAGAAGACAGCCGCATGTAGCTATGATGATGTTTGCTAGTTCACCTTACATGCATTAATGTAATAACGTGGTTAGCCTACTCAACATAAATTACACACAAACAACATTAAGCTACTCATGCAGGGAAGGCTGCTGCTGCATCATCATCCTCATCATTTCTGCTACACTGGCAGGGCTAGGGGCCAGGACTCTATTAGACTCATTTAGCCATTTATTTTTAGCTCAAAATGACAACATCAACACAGTAAAACAGGTCTCTTTCTTAGACAGAAGCCTGTCATGCTTAACTTTTGAGAATATAAGTAAATCTTTCTTTAAAAGAACTCTGTCCTGCTTAACTTAAAATTATAGAAAACAATAGAAAGAAAAATATTCTTGTAACAGTGCACATTTAGTGCATTTAGTACAATTGGCTTCAGTTGAGGTATTATTTCAGCTTTTCTAACGCTAATCAGCTGCTCCTGTTTGTAAACCCGCTTGTTCCCATGATTACGCATCTTAACTCATCATCATTATTCATCTATGTATTACTTTTATGTATTAGTGATCTATTTGTTGTAATCATCTATCCTTGCAGTTGTTTATTACACAAAATAAATTATATTATCACACTTCTGGCCACATAGCGCTGATATTCACTGCACATGCCCATATTAACCTTAACCAGAGGGTTTAAAAAAGAAACCAGTGTTTACATACCATATCTGCTTCTGCCGTGGCCTGGTGGACAAAAAATTGGTTAAGGGTTCCCCGAGCTTTCACGCCCCTCATGTTCTTCATGTGTCCACCACTAGAAGCATGCCTATGGAAAAAGTGCGCCAGCACACAGTGCAGTGCGCTTTAAAGGTGTTATCGTGCACTTTCCCAGCCAGTTGTTTTTCCCAGTCCTCCCTGTACCTTTGCAGCCTTTTCTTTCTTTCTCTGAGGGGAACAAACATTGCTGCTCTAATGCTGGGCGCACACTGTGCGATTTGTGGCCCATTTTGAGACGCTTTTTGAGTCGTGCGACCAATTTGGTGATCGGCCCGATTTTGGCCTTCATCGTGCATCGTGTAGTATACGTGGGGTAACGAGATGGTAAATGGTAAATGGCCTGTATTTATATAGCGCTTTACTAGTCCCTAAGGACCCCAAAGCGCTTTACATATCCAGTCATCCACCCATTCAGACACGATTAACACCTCACGACCAGCTCCCGATCATCAATCGCTCGTGAGGGGTGTCACCACAGCCGCTCACACTGCTCACGCGCAAACACGTAAACGTCGGTGAAAAAGACGGAGCAGCACGGCTGTGCAGCGTGTGATCTGGACACAAGTGATGGAGGCACAACTTGTAGAACTTTGGAAAGCTCATCCGAGCCTTTTCGATGTGGCCTCACAAAATTATCACGACCACAACAACCGTGAAAATAGTTGGATTTACACTGCTGCTCAATCACAGCTAGAGTGTGAAATTGTAAGTATTATTTACCTTCTGTGATTGTACACCTCATTGTGAAAAAATCTTTAAGTTACTTTTGACAAACAAATCTATAGCAGATGTAAACTTTTTTCACCCAGCAAACCCCATCACTATGCTAAATATTATCTTATATTTTAGCTTGAAGAAAAATGTGTGTGTTATCAATGAAATCCATCTGAGGTAAAAGACCCAAGGCTTAAATATGAGGGCTATACAAATGTACTTTGACACGATGTCTGTTCTTGCCTCATGAGTAAGAATGGTGAAAGAATTTAAGGCCCATGCAGAAGGTGTGAACCCTAGCAGAAAACTACATGAAAATGCAAGGCAGTGAGCCACTCATGTCATCCAGTTTCTTGAATTCATGGCAGACTCAGCAATTCCAAACATTGACCTCCTGTTTCTGTTATCTGATGGATGCTGTGCTTTCATGAAATACATCTTAAACATGTCACCACCACAAGTCAGACTTGGAATTAAAAGAATCAACACCATTTTGGTTGAACTAAGGCCACGTAACAGAGATACTGGCCGTGAAGTAGTCGGGCACCGGTTTAATGTGCGTCGATCTAAGTCTAGATCTACATATATAATACACATCTCTACCTACCTACTCTACCTCTATTATTGACATCATGTCATTAAAGTAGGTAAAGTGTCTCAGGGATTGTGCTTAACTTTGTTTTCGAACAGACTTGTCAAAGCAGAAAAACTTGCTTTGGTCACTGAAGAGGGTCCCCAGAAGATTGCTGCTGTATAGATCACTGCAATAATTAAATCTGTAAACAGAATGTTTATTTTTATTTTAAGATGGATTATGCAGAATCCAGGATTGGGTTAAGACAAAGCTTCTACAGATCTTTACATCAGAGTGACCCACACATTGAAACTGAGATCATTGGAAAGATTATTTTCATTATTATGGTTAGAGTCGGGGTGGTCCTAGCTTGTTTGGTTCCCTCTTAAACTTGAAAAACGCTTCATTATACATTTTAATTGTTATTCTAAATTGTCACAGTCAGGCTGTGAAGCTGACTATAAGAATTTGAGGAGCGGACCCAAAATGCAGACACCAAGGAACGTGGAGCAAAACTTTAATGTGAACAAAGAGAGCCTTTTAATAAGGCTGATTAAACATTACGAAACAAAAATGCAGAGGTCAAGTTGAACCATAACCAAAACTGGGAAACCTAAAGGTAAACATAAAAAAACAAAACATGAAACCTAATGTGGATAAAAAAGCTACGTACACGGGTATTGTTAAAAATGCAGATTTTTCTATGCGTATGCACCGTGTGCGCCTTTTTTGACGTGACGCTGTGCACCAGCGTCTTTTGATAAGTTTCTGTTTTTCTGAAAGGCAGATAATTGTGTTACTTAAGTGCCTTCATCATTTCAAATGTTAATAGCTAAAGACAGTATTTTGGCTGGGGTAGACTCACAGCTTAGGAATAAACAAAATGCATACAGCATACATAAATGTAATTTTTATTTATTTATTTATTTTTTTAAGTAAATTTATTCAAAACCGACATCGGGATTTAGGCTGTGACAGCGTCTGTTTTGAATGTAGAAGCCACATCCAAAGTTCACTCTGACACTTCTTTCTAAATGGAGGGACAGTAACTGCATGTGTGTAAAAACTGCAGATAGTCAGATTAACAACAGTATTTTGTCTCTAAATTGTGTGAGGGCACAAAACCCTGTTTAGTCTTTGCCTCGACAAGAAACACGACTAACATAGAAGACCTGAGTGAAACATAAGCAAACTAAACTTAAGGCAACCAAATGATAATCCTATTACTCAAAATTTAAAGGGATAACTTAGGAACTCAAAACGTAAACGGAAAACGGTGGGTCAGAGACCGAGGAGCGTAATATTAACATAGAAAATTCATATTCAATCACATGTGGATGTAATTCACTTCATGTTTTATTCAGTTTATGTGATTCTACTTGAGTCAGATTTGTGTTTAGGACATTTTAACATGAACATTCATTCAAAATCCGATTTTCAATTCAAACGGTTTTTAAAACTCAGTAAATTGCCATTTATTTCTTTAGTTAATTTATACAACGCCTTTTATGAAAACATATATTTTGTTTGTTAGATATTCTTTGAGATTAGGAGCTCCATACAAGTTATGTTATCTGGAACATATTTACATTTAATATTTTGGGTTATATTTTGATCAGTTTTAGATATTTGTACAACGTTGTTAACCATTAGTAAAACCACATTGAGATCATGTTTCTGCATTTAACAATTACAACATTTAATGTTATTGATTCAAGATTATGTGTATGATGAGTTGGTGACACAGTTCTTACTTTCCTGCTTTCCTTCAGACACACACAAAACTGCCTAGCTTGAAGCTTGATCATGGATCATGAAGCTGGATTGCGTGGACACACACACAGAACTCAAGTTATTAGAATTTTTTTATTACATATGTTTTATATTTTAAGACCTTTGACCTTACTTTTGATGTTGAGGCGGCAGGATGACGGGACTTTAATCTCTTTCTACGACACACGACACAGCGGCATGCAATTGGAATTTGGGTTTTTATGTATGGTTGTTCTGGAAAATTTGTTTGGTGCTTTGGGGTGCTTGTGTGGTCCTTGAGACACGATGCTTGTAAATTTGCTCTATAATCTGCACAAAGGGACTGCACATGTAAATGCACTGTATGTATTGACACGTTAGTTGTTGCACATCTACAAAATTCCTAAACATGTTGTAGTAAGTTTAGACTATACAAACTGCTTGTTTTCTATATTTTTAGTTAGGGCTGTGCTATATTATACCGTTCAGGGCAAAAGCAGATCGTTGAATGAAACCGATGAACCACAATTAGTTTGTAAAAAATGGTGCAACTTCAGTGATGTGGTACTGGTTTGTTTTTTTGCCCTTCAGATACCCACCAAAGCACATTTGTTTTGTAGAACATGCCAGTGGGCTGTCGTTATTAGCATATTTTTCTGACTTTAAGGCGCTCTTAAAATTCTCAAATTTTCTCAAAAATCGACACTGCACCTTATAATCTGGTGCGCCTTATGTATTCTGGTTGTGCTTACTGACTTTAAACCAATTTAATGTGGTACATGGCACTCAAATCTGTCAAAAAAATCTTTTATTACAACTTTGGTAAGCTAGGAAGCTGCACCACTTGATGGATAGTAGTGATGGGATTTCCGGCTCTTTCGGTTCGGCTCACTAAAAAGAGCCGGCTCTTTCGGTTCCGAACCGGCTCTTCAGGTTGTTTTGTTGCTTTAATTAATTTATTATTAACAATAATATAAAATTATGCAAAAAAGGAATTACTAACGTAAAAAAATTTGGTTTTATTTATATATGTTTATATATAAATATATGCGGTGGCCCCTAGAGACAAAACACGTACAAACTCCAAAACACATTTCTAGCATGAACTGAACTTCCAAAGCAGAGCTACTAGATCACTTAAATTACACAATTGAAAGCATGTGTGTGTTGTTTGTGTATTTATAACCAGGCACTCATATATATTCAAATAATTTAAAAAAAAAGTTAATTTACCTGTTACTACCACACACCAAATCCGGTCGTTGGTACTTGCTGGCTTGTGTAGCCACAAGATAACAAAGGCTCAACACTGCGCCCAGTATCCTGGAGCACTTCTGTTGTCTTTTGTACGTGTTTTGAGTTTTTATATGCTTCTGAGTTTTTATATGCTTCTGAGTTTTTACGTGCATCGGAGTTTGTACGTGTTTTTACGTGTTTTGAGTTTTTAAGTTTTTTGGAGTTTGCACATGCTTCAGAGTTCGTACGTGATTTGAAGTTTGTATGTGCTTTGTCTGTAGGGGCCACCGTAAATATACTTTTATTTATTCACTCCACATAAAATGTAATAAATAAATCATATAATACAAAAATCAACTATTCACATTTCAACTTTTAACTATTTAAATTTTCATCTTTTTCCTTTTACAAATTTAAAGTGAAAACAACACAAAACACTGCAAACCACAACACAATTAAATATAAATTATAATATGACAACAAAAAGAACATGCACATTCTCTGTCATATGGACCTGCATGAATAAACTTTCTGAATCCTTTATCATCTGCAACCGAAAATAGTTGTGGATGATTACTATACCTTTCTAATGTGACGTTGTTGTCTCTGGCTCTCTTTCGCTCTCTCTCTCTCTGGCTCTGCTCTTGTGCTACTGAGTGTAACTACCGCCCCTCCCCCCTCTGCCCAGCGTAAAGCACAAGGCTCGCTTGCTGAGTGAAGCAGAAAAAAAGTGCGAGAGAGAGGCTGAGAGAAAGAAAAAAAAAACCCACGTGACGGCTCGCGATAAGGAGCCGGCTCGCGTCGTTCACGTCAAAGAGCCGGCTCTAAGAGCCATTTTGTTCGCGAATGACCCACCCCTACTAATGGATAGTAGGGGTGGGTTTTTATAATCGATTCATCGATTAGAATCGATTCTGGCTTGGATAACGTAAAATCGATTCATTAAAATCCTGAATCAATTTTTTAATATAAATTTATTTTGCCCGAAATGCCAGAATCTCTGGTGACATCTCACAAAATTTCAAGAACCACCAAACAGTAAATGAGAGCAGGTACACGGATTCTGCCCATAGACTTAAACACACAGCGTGACCCGTGGATCAGAATCAGTTAGATGTCGCCTTTCTCACGGTCGGGGCTGAAAGCCGACAGCTCGCTGATTCTGATCTGTCGGCGGGTCCGCGCTTTGTGTTCACGCCCTTTATGCGCTGATTCTAAAACTGTTAGTTTGATCTCTCTCCAAGCAATATTGACCGAACCAGCAGCAAAAGGAGATCCAAACGCTTCACATAAACATCGTCATGAATTCACTCTTTTACTGTTTTGCTTCCATTGCGATGCGCAGCTCTCTCTCTCTCTCTCTCTCTCTCTGTACTTCAGGAACAGTTTCCCTTTCTTCATTATTCGCTTGCTTGTTACGCACAAGTCTACTGTTGCTTACAGCGCTGTCGGCCGCTGTTTTTTTCCCTTTTACATTCTTCCGAAAAGAAAACCTAATTTCTGCTGTTCAATACTGAACAAATTTAAACTTTTTAAAATTATTCAAAATGCAAAATGCTTAATCGTGTCTCTAATAAAACCGCTGTAACGTCAGAGGTAATGTTCATATGTTGATTAATGGTTTTCTTTCGTTTTTGATGTACTGCAGAATATTTTTATAAAATCCCAGGCCAGGAAAATCACCTTCATGTTTTTCTGTGTTTTATCCTCAGCTACTTTGACACAAAGGCCTCTGCTGTGACGCTCACACCCGTGATAAAGTGTTGCGTGTGTCAGCTTCCTTTTTATTGATACAAAAATATGTAAATGTACTGATCTGAATTATATTTCTGACTGTCAAAATTTCCCAGATTTAAATCGAATTAAACGAATCGATTCGGGACCTTGTGAATCGGAATTGAATCGATTCTAGAAATCAGTGACGATACCCAGCCCTAATGGATAGTTAGAGCATTATGGCTACGGTAGACAGGGGCCTCGCGGAGTAATACGTACTGTGCTTCAATATAATATTACCGTACTGTGTGTATGTATAAGGACCCCAAAATGGCACTTGTTAGGAGACATGCGTATGAAGCGGATTTTAAACTCAAGTCAATCAGTCGCGCAGTAGACCATACTAGTAGAGCAGCTGCGAGAGAATTCGGCATTAATGAATCAATGGTGCAGAAGTGGGGGAAACAAGAATAATGAGTTGAGTAAAGTTAGACTTATCTGACTAATTTGTTTTCTTATAACCCCCGTGCACTTTATGTTCCTTGACCTATTTATTTGGCACAATGCAGTTTGATGTTTCAAAGCACCTCATTTTAACTTTTGTGGATATTATACATGGTTATGCTCAGGATATGTCAGCTCATTTCCTCTGGAAATGCCTTTTGGTTAAACTGTCAGCAAAGAATTTGCGTTGCACTGTTAAATTTTTATATAGCTTTAATGCACATAAAAAAACAGCTGCTTGTTTAAGTGAAAATAAATTGATGGGTTTTTTTTTTTCCACTAATTAAGTTGTGAAGTTGTAAAGTATTTTGTCTCCCATCAATTATATCGTCAGTTATGTTGTTATCGCAAATTTTCAAATACATATCGTGATAAATATTTTGGCCATATTGCCCTGCCCTACCTACTTTTATTAGTATGTACCACTTTCTTCAGTGGAATGGGGATATAATGGGGAATGACAGTTTTTGATAACATCTGTGAGATTTCCCATATGGAAAAGAAATAGTAAAAAATTATATGATTTACGCATGAAAGTGGCCACTTTCTCATTACTTTCATATATTGTTTTAGTAAGTATCCAAAACATACTAGTTTCATTATATAAATTTTCAAGGGATCTTATATCTGTTTTCACTCTTGTATGCTTTTCATACAAGTTTCACACAAGACAGATACAAACTTTATAACATTTATATATATCTTTTCCATATGGGTTTAGACAACCTGGAAAGTTCTCATATGTATACCTTAAAGGTTTGCCACCCATCTAAGACGGCAGTCCTGACAGACTGGGGCATGGCAAACATAAGAGACACTGTGATGCTTCGTCAAGGGAGTAAGTTCACTGCCTAGGCTGTTGGTTCAACTGGTGGCATATATCTTTACATGGCTCCTGAATGCATAGTGATGTTTTGAGAGGCCTCGTTCCACACAGACATGCGGTCCCTTGGAGCCACATATCTGGAGATCCTAATGGGGTCTGCGCCATGGATTGTCAAAACACAAAGAGAACTGGCTGCATTAATGGCCACCAAAACCCCACCACATGTCCTATCACATATCAGTGACACACAGGTTTCTTGGTGGTTTGGTGAGCTATGACCCTTCCACATCTGATGTTGTTAAGTTTCTCAAGTTCCCTTGATCTTGCAAACAGATATGGCTACAAGTGGTAATGTTGCTACAGTCTGCAGTTCAAGAGTCTCTCAGTGTTAATTATGTTCTACATTAATTATTGTGAAAAATGGCACCTTGTCAATTGTATTTCCATGTTTTTTGTCATGGTCTGACCAAGCCCTGCTAGGCGACCTGATCGTTTATGTTTGTGCTTACTTTGATGCTTCCTCGGAGGCGGGTCCACCAACCCGGAAGTAGCTCCGTTCGGAGTTTCTGCACACCGCCGATTAATCAGCACTCACCAGCTGCTGTGAATTATCCGCCGTCAGACCCCGATGTATTTAACGCTGTGACCAGGCTTCAGTCAGCGCTGGTTCATTAGACTAAGCTCGTTTGTAGTGTTTAGATCATGTACTTTTTCATATTCCCTTTCGGATTGCTTCTCACTCTTTTTTGTCTTTTGCACCAGGAGGTGGAGAGGAGAACACGGGAGCCAAATCACGAGCGGGGAATTAAACGCACGAGTATCGCCTGTTTTGCCATCGCCGTACTGCACTTTCGGGAGCTGGGTGAATTGACCACGGGGAGCCACGGCCGAAGGATTTCCCACTGGACTGTTATTATTTCACACTGTAAATAAATTCACTGTCTCATTGCAAAAGGAGATCTGCATTCGAGTCCGCTCCTTCCACACACCACAACATTTTTATTGTATTTTGTTGGTCACACAATTGTCAAATTATCTGTTGATTGTAAACAAGGACAAATAAATGTTAACAATGTTGTATGATTTTATTGGTCATTGGAAATGTTTAACGATGCACCTTCTATTGTCTCTCGCTTTAGAAATATGTATATGTCATTTGCCTCTGCAAATGTAGAAGGTGTAGGAACTGCATTTGCAGTTATGAATTTTTGGACTAACATGAGGTATGCAGCAAGACAACCATCAGGTGTGCAGGGAAACTGACAGTTTTCTAAAATGTTCTGGCACATGTCTCTGAATTCCTGGTTTGGTACCAGTGAAGACTCTTCTTCTCACAGATTAATTGCTTGGTGTAGTCCAAAAGGTCTATGTGCAGTAGGGCTGCCATGATTAGTCCACTAGTCACAATTACGTCGATTATCAAAATCGTCGACGACTAATTTAATAGTCGACGCGTCGTTTGAAGCTTTAAGAGTGTAATAATGGACTGAAACAGAAGATGGCAGCACTGCATGTACAAGAATGCCAGCTGCCGTTAAACCCCGAAGAAGAAGAAACTGTGTCCGAGAATTCATAGCATAGCCCAGCGTAGCCCTGCTCAGTTTCCAACAATGGCGGCAGCTAGTTAGTTTTAATATTACTCGTATTATTCTTTCTGGGTCACAAAATAAATGTGTAACATGTTTTCAGGCGATAATGTAGCTGTGTAAACCTTAAATATTTGCACAGTTTCTCAAGACACCACATATTTTCAAAAGCGCTCCAACATTTTCGGAGGCGTCTGTTACCCACCAGCTAACTGGGGGTTCAAGGCTCACTAGAGCCGGTGAGAATACCGGACTCCCGGCAAATTGTTTTCAAACCCACCGCCATCTTTCACTACTCAGGTTAAACATGATATATAAGTCACTTAGATAACTTCAAAATGTTATTGTTTGGCCTTTTTCAGTATTTTATTTGTTCCTGAGTAAATCGGTTTGGCTGAGATTAAAGTTATAGTTTTTAACTGTTGTGAATTTTAGCACTACGGTTAGCATTTACAGGATATTGTTTTTGATGATATTATACAAAGGACCCTGTTTTTGCAATGGCCTTTGTTTAAACTTCATCTCCTCTTGCTGCGACCCCACGGCAATTTCCTTTGGTCTGCTGATTTGGAAAATCCAACAGTTCATCTATATGTAAAGAAGGCACTTAAACTGGAACAGGCATAGCTGCGTTGATCCTGCTGTGGTATAGTGGGACAGAGTGCATTCCTCAGTGCAGCCTGCTAAAGATCACACACCATTGATTATGTGCCTTTAGGTATATATGGTTAAACATTTCCTAATGCAAATAACTACATGTAGTATTCTACCATGTGCAAACTTATATCACTAAAGGATTCTAAATGTCTAGTGTTTAATGGACCTGTCAAAAGTATGTTGAGATTATAGAAGGCCCCTTTCAGAGCTAGGGGGAACTTCCTTATATGGTTGTAACTTGTAACTTGAAACTTGTTGACACACGAACCCTTCTGCCTATAAAAACCCTGCACAGAAGAATAAACTTTGAGTTGATTTTGGGAAAGCAACCTGAAGCAGTCTCTGTATCATTTTGTTCTCCCAGGCTACTCCCGGCGCTGTAACTAACCCGCTGAACGGCATACCTGAGCTTACTTTGAATAATTAATTTTATACAAAACTCTGCTTATCGCTGCCCACGTCTCGAAGGAAACTCGATCCACGGATGACCTGGAAGGAGAGATTTCTTTCAGTTTTTACACAGCTGAATAAACGTCAAGCAGACAGCTGATTATCAGAAGTGTGAGATGCTGAGAATATACTCCGGTGTCCTGTTATATTTTAGATAGCAAGGAGCAGATGGATTTATTAAACTTCACCGAAACAATCTTCAGATTTCATTAAGATTTAATAAACTATCATTTTGTCTTCATTTTAAGTTAGCACATACCTTAAACACTTAAAGCTGTAAGCTAATGATAGTTATATAAGAGCAGATGCTGCTGGTGCAATAAGCTGTACGGATGCATGATTTGATTAGTGGACTAATCGCAAAAATAATGACTACTCTGAATACTGAATACTCGAGACTCACGTTACTGACTCGTGAATCATGATTCACAAGCGCAACTGACTCATCCCTGTCGCTGTTAGCAAACTAATTCCATTAGTAGAAATATATCTAGCTTATAATTAAAATTGTGGGGGGAAAAGCAACAACCAGTTTCCTAACAAAAACATTTCTGCTCTGAACTGGAAGAAAAAACCCTGAGTAGAAGCTCACATCAAGACAATAGCTCCTCCGTTCACAGTAGCATCGCTCAGCTAACATGCTAACAGCACATCTGAGTTACTCACCCCCTCCCTTGCTGTGCTGAATCATAGCATGTACAAATCACTCACTCACCCCCTCCCTCCTGGCTCACAGCTTCTTCTTGGTTGGCAACCAATGTTAAGGCGCATGACACATTTAAGGAAAATACTAATAAAATAAAATAAAAATAACTAAATGTTCCCTTTAGAATTTTTGCTCTTTTTTTGCTCTATAAAATAGTTGTTTTCTTTTACAATCATTCATCTTAGCAGTAGGATTTACATGAAAAGAGAAACAAATGAAGTTTGAGTGAAAATATACATTTTTGCACTCTCTGGTCAAATGTCTAAGACATCTAGAGCCCGACAATATTTTCACGGACCGGCCTTTAACATGTCGCGGATAAATACAACAAAATAAAACTAGTACCGGTACCGAAAAAAAAGAAAATTTATTCATAACACACGTGAAAAGACCCAGGAAAACCAGTAAACGATAAAAACGATAACAAAATAACGCTGAAAACCGATAAAATCCCTGAAAACTATACATTTCACACCTGAGCCTCAACTCTCGTGGCCCGGTACCAAACAACTCACGGACCGGTACCGGTCCAAGGCCCGGGGGTTGGGGACCGCTGATCTAGAGAAATGTAAATCGCCGCTTGATTAATTCATTTGCTTAACTTGTTTTAAACCGTAAACAAGGCGCGAATAGGACACCGGAAACAAAGGAGTTTTATTTCAGGAGTTTCCGCACCAGAAGTAGCATATGCCTCTCCTCTGCTCTTCTCCCTGTACACCAACTGCTGCACCTCCACCCACCAGTCTGTCAAGCTAATCAAGTTTGCAGATGACACCACCGTTATTGGGCTCATCTCGGACGGGGATGAGTCTGCCTACAGGAGGGAGGTTGAACGTCTGGTGTCCTGGTGCAGCCACAACAACCTGGTGCTGAATGCCCAGAAGACAGTGGAGATTATTGTGGACTTCAGGAAGCACACAGCCCCACTCCCCCCCATCATCCTGACTGACACCCCCATCACCTCTGTGGACTCATTCCGCTTCCTGGGTACCACCATCACCCAGGACCTGAAGTGGGAGCCCACCATCACCTCCGTCATCAAGAAAGCCCAGCAGAGGATGTACTTCCTGAGGCAGCTGAAGAAATTCAACCTGCCAACACGGACGATGATGCAGTTCTACACTGCAATCATCGAGTCCATCCTCACCTCCTCCATCACTGTGTGGTACGCTGGAGCCACTATCAGGGACAAACAGAGACTGCAGCGTGTTGTGCGCTCTGCTGAGAAGGTGATTGGCTGCAGACTCCCATCTCTGCAGGACCTGTACACCTCCAGGACATTGCGGCGTGCAGCTCGGATCTCAGCTGACCCTTCTCACCCTGGACACAGTCTGTTTGACCTGCTCCCCTCAGGCAGGAGGCTCCGGTCCATTCGCACCAGAACCTCTCGCCATAAGAACAGTTTCTTCCCCTCTGCTGTTGGACACATGAACAATAACCATATGACTGTTCCCGCCACTAACACATGACCCTATGCTGTGTTCACTGCATCATTCCATGTTTGGCACTGATCACCACCTGCACTCATGTATATATCATGTATATATCTATCTACTTAGCACTTTTAATTCTTATTCTCATGTATATATCTCATGTATATATCTTTCTACGTAGCACTTTTAATTCTTATTCTTACTTTTATTTTTTCATGTCTATTTAAGCGCAACTTATGACACTATGTTTGCACTGAAGCACCGCAGCAATTTCCTGATGTTGTAAACATTTGGCAATAAACCCCTTTCTGATTCTGATTCTGATGCTAGCGTGCACATAGTCTATAAGCAACATCTTAACATAACAACTTAGGAACCATGGCATACACACAGAAAAAAGATACAAAAACAGACAAAAACTAAGAATGCTGGGTAGGGATGGGTATCGAAAACCGGTTCTTGTTGAGAACCGGTTCCCACTGTTTCAATTCCTTGGAATCGTTTGCCACTTTTAAAAACGATTCCCTTATCGATTCCAGTCGCCCCGAATGACGTCATCACGTTGAGTAGCGTCTTTTACCCAGTAGGAAACACGGCGCCTGAGCGGCACAAACGCTCAAAAGTTTGGTTACACTTTATGAGAAAGGATGACAACAGGGCAACGTGCAATACTTGCAAAGTAGAGATTTCATCAGAGGGAGGAAACACTACGAACATGCAAAAGCATTTGCTCAAAAAACACGCGATTGCTTTCAACGAATGTCGTGTTTTTGATCCGCTCCGGACTAGCGAAGCTCAACCCAGCAGCAGCGGTAGCGTTTCCACGTCCTCTCCCGTTAATACTGCAGGTAACTAATCAATTAGCATTGCATATTATGTTAGCGCGATTTACCTTATTACAAAACCTGCTATTACTGTGCGTTGCATTTAGTGACCATGATGAGACAGACAGAGTCTGGCTCAGATGCTGGCAGTTCTCGCTGCAGTCTACCGGTAGCGTCTCCTTTCAGGCCTGGATAGACGAATGTCACCGAGCAGTGACTCAGTTTGTGGTCAAAGGCTTGCACCCATTTGCCACAGCAGATGCCCCCAATTTCACTTTGGTAAGTGAATGTGTTTAATTGTAGGCAGGACATTACTGGATATTCTTGTGTAATTGCTACAGAATAATTTATGTTAAACTTTGTTATTGCTACAGGAGAATATTTATTTTATTATTTTACATATACATTTTTTTTCCTGGGGACCCTGTGACACCCCATTGAAGAGCCGTAGGCTGGATCTCTTAAGATCTCACTGTTGGGTTTGTAAGGCCATGTTACTCCTAAATTTCTATCTTGTTCAAAGAGAAGATATAAAACACAGTTCTAAGCTAATCGACCTTAGTGTTCTCCTTTTTTAAAAAAAGAATCGATAAGAGAATCGATAAGGAATCGAATCGTTAAACAGAATCGAAAATGGAATCGGAATCGTTAAAATCTTATCAATACCCATCCCTAATGCTGGGTCAACATGACCCAGGATCATGACAGATTGATTGTTTGGCTTTGGAAAAATATATTTCCTTAGAATTTATGATTCACTCAGTACTCTTGAGAAAAGTGAAAAGGGATTCAAATGTTATATTTCTCAGTATCTGTAAGCAGCGGTCCCTCGTTTATCGCGGGTGTTATGTTCTAAAAATAACCAGCGATAGGTGAAATCAAGTAGCCAATTTTATTTTTTGACAGTGCAAAACGTTTCGTCGACATACAGTACTGCACTTCAGAGTCACACTGCTAGCAATCGATGCAGCGATTCTGTACTGTACAGGAGAGACGTCACGGAGGAAATCGTCTGCAGCGATCAGGACGCAGGACACAATGTGACGTAAAAATAAGCATGCAAACTTGCACTAAAAAAATCTGTGAAACAGCGAGGTGAAAGGTGAACCACGTTATAGCGAGGGACCACTGTAATTTTGAAGTTAAGTCACAACATACCCTTCGTACATACAATGTATAGAAACCGTTACCAGCAATCATTCATTTTTTGTGTGGCTTTTTTTCACGATTTGTTAACATGCTGTGTAGGTGTGTACTTGACTAGCTGATATTACGGTGGCCCTGAGAGGCCAAATGGACTGCAACTTCAGAAAACACTTGCAAAAAGAAAAATGCTGCAAAGAGGAAAACGCTGCACTGCAACTTCAAGAAAAACGCTGCAAAAAGAAAAGCGCTGCAAAAAGAAAAGCGCTGCAAAAGCACAGCGGAAATAGGAAAAAAGACAACGAAAATGTTCCTTGTGGAGACAATAACCCGACGGACCAGCTGCACGAACCAAAACATGCTAACCAGTGCGCTAGGACTGGGACATGCTTCAAAGAAGTGGAGGAGAGGTAAATGTGTTGTAATCTCATGATTCTAATAATACTACAGATATCTGGAATATACATTCAAAGGTAATTCTAACAAAGATAATGTTTAATGTAGCCTTAGAAATGAAGCTTTCTGTTGTCTTTTTTCCTATTTCCGTTGTGCTTTGTGTGCTTTTGCAGCGTTTTTCTTTTTGTAGCGTTTTTCTTTTTGCAGCATTTTAAGCACAAGTATTTATGAAGCTGATAAGATGGTTCAAGATACTGAGCTTTTGAAAATGGTCTTAAATCATCTCCTGCTGAGTTGCTTGGATTTCACTTGTAAACAATGTTCCCTCTAAGCTGCGTGTGTGCGCAATTGCTCACTGCTAGCACACAGAAAATCTGTGTTGTGCACAGAAATGTGCTGAATGTGCTGGACCAGCACCAGAGAGATGGAGGAGGTGCCACAAGCAAGACCTAGGTTTGTATTTCCAGCTGATGGCTGCCATGTCACTAAGATGTATTCAGAAAGATGCAAACAATCCTGTTAATAAAGATCTAACAAGTAATATCTAAAAAATGCACTACTAACAGAATACTTGCCTCTTTAAAAATATTCATGGTGCTGGGGTTTCTCCTCCAGGGCAGACACCTCAGCAGATAGCTGAGAGTTACAGACTCTCTCCCAGACCACAGACTCATAAAACAAGTCAGAGCTTTATATAAAAAAAAGAAAGTTGTGTTTTCAAAATTGGAGTTCAAGTTATTTTTACTTCCAATAGTGTTAACATACTACACAGGTCACGAACAAGTTTTTTTGTAATTTTCATTGTAAGTGGGATAAAGCAGTTAAATTAAAAGTAGTCTAACATAAATGTAAATGTTGTAATTTGATTACGTTAATAAACCATGTAACTTGGATGGATTCAATGCTGGCGTGACCACAGTGCACACGTCTGCTGTTGTTCACAGTGGTCGAAGGGACCGCTCAGGGAGTTTGTGTGTTCGCTCAGACACACAAAAATTTAGAGGGAACATTGGTGGTGACAGGAAGTTTTAAAACAGAAAGTGACACCACTCAGGATAAACTGTTCAAACAAGTCAAAGACATTTCTACATCAGGGAATAAAGACGAGTTTACACATACTGACAGCTCTGCAGTTCAACACAAAAAACATGAGTCAGGTATGAAGCTGACCTTTGACCTCAAACGCAGAAACAAATGGTGCTGATAACATCACTGCCCTGGCACTGTACACTATGATCATAAATGTGCATTCATCACATTAATATCACCTCTCATCTGCTCTTGTAGAACTGCTTCATCCTTTTATTTTAGCTGGTGGCTCAAAAAATATAAAAACAAAATTCAAAGAGCTTGTAATAGCTATTGTTATTAACAAACTGCTTCAAGGCTAAATCAGCTGGTCTGATGCTTGTGGACATTAAAAGCTTACAATAAACAACATTTTTATAGGTCACAGGAGGTCAAAGGTCAGAGCTCCTGTGGGTCTGAGGGCGGCCTCAAGCTGGAGAAGGATGAAGGAGTCTGACCTGATCCAGTGTTTGACATGAACACATCACCACTGCTGTCAGTGAGCCTAACGACAGCCGTTAGCATCATTTCAGTGTTTCAGTCAATTAAAAACACTTCCTGTCACTCTGGTGGTTATAGTGACATCATGCACTTTGTGCTTTGACCTCCAGAGGGCGACAAATCAGCACAGACAGAGAGCTCCATTCAAACTTTGCTGCCATAAGTAATAATTCTTCAAATATAATCATTAGACAATCAGTTTAGTGCTGAAATATTCAAACTAAGAAGAGCAACGAAGTGATGACACATGTTTGTGTTTCAAACAGGAAAACCAGCAGAAATAAAATCTCCTTTGGAAAACCTGCCTGAGATTTGGGAGTTTCCGAGGTGCACCTGAATGTAGCACAGACAGTTTCTAACGATTCAGATTGTGGAGAGGGCCTCACACAACTTTATGGGTGTTTTCTTCCTGCTCAAACTTGACTTTTTCTGTCCTGAACTTCCCGTTTCTCCTAACTGATGCTGATAACTCTCTGTGAAGCGCCACGTGAAGGTAAGTGAAGCAAGCTGTAATGTTTTCCTGGTATCAGCTGTGTGCAGCTTAGTTCCAGCACTTAGTTCACGGTAATGGACTCGCACCTGGACCAACGAGGCCCAGTGTTAAACGCTCTTCCCCCTTTTATTGTTTGTGCAAATGAGTGTGATAATGTAACCGGTGTATCCCTGCGTTGTGTTTGACAATGAAAGATAAAAAGAAAGAAAGACCTACAAGTAATTAACTCATCCCACAGGGGAATTTGTAGAAAAGGGGTGCACGTTTATTTTTACATTAAACATCAAGTACAAACTTACATGGAACATATTTGAGACAAGATAAGAGAAAAACAACACAAAATTCGACATTCCTACCAAAGAAAGGTAAAAGAAAGGAAAGACTCCAAGTCATTAACTTGCTTGCTCCAGCTCCTACAACCAAATGCAAACAATAGGGAAGAACGTTAGCTCAACCCATCACAACTTCTAAACTAGCAGGAATTATTTATTCATGCTAGCAATGAGAGTGCCTATAACACATATGCAGCACATGTGTACTACACATTTACAGCATCTAGCAAAATCTGGCATAATAATTGTACTGAAAAGACAACCAGTAACATCGGGGTGGCTAAATACACATATAATGTGTATTTAGCCAGTGTTGTACAGTGTTGGAAAAGAAATGATACCAACCTCTCCCATGGGGGAATTGTAGAAAAGCGGAGAGGCCAAAGGGGTTTTATTGATGCTGCTCACAGACAAACATGAGCCTTTGGTCAGTTTTGCTACCATTGTTTTCCTGATGTGATGAATGTGCAGCTGGAAACATTTGGAGTTGTTGAGGATGGGTTGACACCAGAGATGGTGAAATCTGATTAATCGGATTACAGTAACACGTTACAAGTAATGTGTTACTGTAATCTGATTACTTTTTTCAAGTAATGAGTAACGTAAGGGATTACTATTGCAAAAACGGTACTTAGATTACTGTTACTTTCCCGTAGGAACGCTGCGTTACTGCGTTACTAAAACCGTGATTTTTTTGCGACAATGTCTCACGACAGTGACGTAAGCGAGTGCGACGTTCGTGACAACAGCTGTGTGCACATCAACAGTGGATCATATATCGAGTGCGGGAGAGAGTATGAGCGTGCAGCGTTTAAAGCGTGGAAGTACTGACCTTACTTTGAGTTTGATTCCATAAAAAGTGACAAAAACATTAGTGTCCGCTGTGCGTGGGAAGAAAACTTCTTTTTACAGCGGAAAAAAACCCATAAACTTCCAAGCAAGCACAGAGTTAACCTCCGCCTACCCCACTCCTGCTTTACAGGTGAAAATAGAGCAACAGGACCGCTAGTCTTTGATTTTATTTATTTTCTGCTGTGTTTTACTTGCATCTATTTGAAAGACTGAGTGTAAACACTATACTAAACACTAAACTATTTTATTTTATGTGTTGGAATGTGTAGAAAACAGGTTTAAATGTTAAACTAATTTCTTCTAGTCAGAGAATGTTGCATATAATTACATTTTTGGTTGATGCATAAAGTTAGAAGATTAAAACTAATAAAACAAGTTAAAAAAAGAGACTTTTCCATTTGATTACATTTTGTGTGATGGATTATGCAGAAAAATTAGAATTGGCCTTTACATCAAATCAAAATCTATTTATTTTTAGCACATAAAAAATGGGCAGGAAGATGACCGTTGACCAGAACAGGAAGAAGAGAACAGCCTGAGGTTTCTCTGTTTTATACTTCCCCCACAACCTAGCCTGTATGACATCAGCACACATAGCAACAGCTTAGCAAACACACTTCCTGTTTTTTTTCTTGATTTTTTTCTCTGTGAGTCCTGATTTTGGGAGAAACATTAAAGAGTTAATGACTTTGACCACAGGAAGTTAAAGAGTCTACTTCCTCTGTCACCGAGCAGAAAACAGTAATGACCATACTCAATAAAACATAACGGTGACTAAGAAGTTCTTGAAATGATTTTCAGTAAAAAAAACTAAAACCTTAAAAACCCCCAAAACCTGTTAAAAATGTAACTGTGTTTAACAGGAACATGGTCACTGAAGGCATCAAGCGATGCTGCTGTCTTCTGTGTCTATACAGTTTAAATAACTCTTCTTGAGTCACGTGATGTTCCTCTGTCTCTACATCTTTTTCTCTGACTGCAGCTGTGTTTGAATGAACTGGAATGTCCAATTCTCCAACACATTAACTCTGCTGATACTCTTTGAATCCTGGATCGGGAAGTAAAGAAAACAGAGTAACTTAGTGTATGCTGGTAAGTGCCAGGAGGATTGTCAGGATTTATACATCAGAGAAACCAAACCTCTGGAGAAGTGGTTGGCACAACACAGAAACGCTACCTTAGGCCAGGACTCTGCAGTCTATTTACACCTACACGGCAGTGGACAGTCTTTCAATGATGAGGATGTTCACATCCTGGACAGGGAGGAACGCTGGTTAGAGCGTGGAGTCAAAATGGAAAAAGGAAAGGCCATCTCTGAATCGAGGAGGGAGCCTAAGGGTACATCTGTCCCCATCTTACAATGCTGTGATTGCAGCCATTCCCCAACTCTATGTGAATGGTACTCATGGCCATTGATCAGTGGTCATGAGAACTTGCATATTAATGATCAAGGAAATGACCTGAGACTGAGGAAGTTACTTGGATGAGTGACGAAACATTTGTCCCGCTGAAAACGCTACATCCAGATGAACAGAATCAACTTTTGGATGTCTAAGGAGCTTGGAAGGAAAAAAGGCATCTGGACATTTTAAGTTGCTTGAAGATGTTTCACCTCTCATCCGAGAAGCTTCTTCAGTTCTAGGGTAAAATGGTGGAGTCCTACATTTTGCCTTGTGGGGGTGTCCCCCCCAAAAGTGAGAATGGACCTCCTAATGAAACTCTACCTAATCACACAACCCGAGGTGTGAAAATGGGTGTATTTCACAATCAGCCAAGGGTTTGGGTGAGCTCATTGTGAAAACTAGCCCCACCCTATCATGTGATTTCCTGAGGTCAGATGGCCCAGGATTTAAGTGGGCATTAAGGCGTCTGGGAAGGGATCTCAAAACTGTCTTGATGCATTCTCAATCATTCAGGAAAGTAAATCTCCAAATGTTGATTCTGTTCATCTGCATTTTGTGGGAGAAACGTTTCATCACTCATCCAAGTGACTTCTTCAGTCTCAGCCTGGCTGGGGGGCTTCCTCCTGCTGTGTGCCCGGCCTGAAGGCTGCAGTCTGTGACCGGCTCCCGGTGCAGACAGCTCCCTGTGATAGTGTTTCCTCACTTGGCTCATGTGTACCCAGCCCAATTTTACTCTTTAAGTGTGTGTGTGTGTGTGGGGGGGGGGGGATGTGTGTGTATGCATCCATGATCATTTATGTTAATGAGAGTGTGGGGAGTGAGTTGGATAAAGCACTTTGTGCTACATTTTTGTATGAAAAGTGCTTTATAAATATAGATTGATTGATTTTGGAGACCGAAGAAGTCACTTGGATGAGTGACAAAACATTTTTCCCACAAAACGCTACGTCCAGATGAACAGAATCAACATTTGGAGATCTCAAAACTGGATTACTGGATTCTCTGACAGTTGGTGCCGTAACTTCCACTAAATCAAATATGTGTGACTAAGTGGTCAGAGAGGTTAGATTAAAAAATAATAAAAAGACAATGCCACCAAGGGGGATTTCACCCCCAGGAAATATATTTATTTTTTTAAAAAGGGGGATAAAAGCAAATAAAAAGTTCAAGGATGCACCCTGAGGCAGGTTAGCTCAAATAATAACACAGTTTTATAACACAGAGGGATTAATAAATTTTTATCTAATCTAATGTAATCTGAATAAAATAATGAATAAAACAATAAGAAAACTGAATGCAGCGTTGTTGTTGACAGTGTCCTAAATTACAATAAAACAATCACTGAACTAGGACTTAGCAGCAGCTGTGGATCCAAAAGAAAATCACACGGAAAGGGAACAAACACTATAGCCTGCACCTAGTGCTGTACAAAGGAAAGTGTGAAGACGACCAACCACCTATGGTCCCAGGGCAACTGGAGCATCTTCCGTTCACAAAAAAATATAAAAGCATGGGACAACAGGCTAAAAGAATAAAATGACACCGAGCCACAAGCTCGCTACAGATTATAATAAAAAGAAATTAAAAAAACTTTAATCTATAATAAAACAAACCGCGCACATGCACATGCATACGAAACTTGCACCCCACGAGTCCAACCAAGCTTTTACTGCAATTGTTCAAGCCTTGATCATAGTCCGGTGCAGCTCCCCGCACTCTGGGAGAAGCAAGCGGAGGCAATATTTGATGATATGCGGCAGAAGATCACTCTAGCCAGCCACAGAAACAGGAGTGCAGACAATAGTTCAGAATTGGCTAAATAAAACCAAAACAAATCCAAAGCCCCAACGAGGTGAGGCAGAACAACAGGAGCAAAACAGCAACACAGTTCACAATAAATGAAACTGGAAACACGACAGCAGCTTCACTGAGGAGGAGCCCTGAAACAGTGACTAGGCAGGTGTCTCCCATAATTCAGATTAAACATGTAATCTGTTGTGAACTATAGTAAATAAGTTAAAAAAAATAGATGAGATGAAACCGTGATTCACATATTCTCATGTTTTACAGTCAGAGATGGAGAAGCCCTCACCAGTGCAGCTGCTTGAAATGTTGAAGAAACTGGGAGAGGAGGAGCTGAAGCTTTTCCACTTTTACCTGCAGTATGAACCTGGAGGTGACTTCACCAAAATCTATAAGAGCCTGCTGGAGAACGCAGACAGACTGAAAACAGTAGAAGTGATGGTGCAGGCGTATTCAGACCACGTGATCGAGGTGGCGAGGTCGATTTTAAAGAAGATGAATGCAGGTCAGTCAGAGGAAAGAGAAACAAACACCCACGGTATGCAGACACAGATATGCAAACACGGTATGCAGACATGACATCGTCACAATTTATTTTATGAAGTAGGGGTGTGCAATATAAACGATATACGATAGAAGCGATATAAATTTGGCCAACGATAGAGATTTTGACTATATAGCGCATATTGATGATGTCATCAAGCTGCGTCTGTTTTGGTTGAAAGCATCGCAGCGGCTACAACCATTATCATCTGCAAATTATGGCGGGCGACAGTTATAGCAAAGAGATGAAACACTTTTGAAATATGTGGAAAACCAAAAACTGCGCTTCTTCCATAACATTGATTCAATAATGTTGAATTCTCTCGCAGCTGCTCTGTTCCCATGTTGTTGCAGTATATTAATAACTAACCTCGTATTGTGGATGAATGATCTCAGTTGTTCTCCTGACTGAAGTTTGGCCCGTGTATAGCATCCTGCTATGCGATTGCATTTGTCCCTGACCACCAGAGTCCCTCACGTTAACTTTTATCGAGTGGAGAAAAAAAAGTTAGCGTTCATCCTCCAGCTTCACTGTTTATGTTATGCTAACATAGCTGTGTCACAAGCAATCACGTAGCACAACATTATATACCAGCTAGCCAAACTTCAGTAACCCTACAAACGCCACTGCTGTTTAGTTTTCTGTCTTCATTTATGTTGGAAGTGATAGCAGAGCTGTACGTTTGAATTACTTTCAAAAATCTCTGAGTCAGAACATGGTATGTCATGTTTAGTTACTGTTAACTTGTAACTCCGTTAAATTTAATAAATTCTGTTTCCATGGATGCCTGGATGTAAAACTTAATTGTTACACCTGCTAAAGCAGCAACGCTGATGATTTTATTAAAAATCAAAGAATTTACACCGTCTTTAACTCTCAGTGTTCGTTTGACTTTGGGACCTGAAGCGGACGGAGTTTTGCAACCAGATTACTCCGCAAAGCTCCTCACTACGGCAGGAAGCAGTGCAGCTCACCAAAGTTCTACTAAAACATTTTTTAACAGATTTCTGCACGCCCAAATCGGTTCGAGGTCAGTAAGCACAACCAGAATTCATTCATAAGGCACACTCTCGATTTTTGAGAAAATTAATGGATTTTTAGTGTGCCTTATAGTGTGGAAAATACGCTATAAAGAAGAAAAGAATATATTGCAATATATATCGTTACCGCACGTGATTCCAATTATATGGATTTCAGGCCATATCGTCTAGCTCTATTATGAAGGTATTAAACAGTTTTAGTCTGACTTTTTAATTTTGCGCCTCTCTAATCAGGTTCTTTTAGTACAAATGTTATATTTACATTATTTTGAAGTGAAGCAGGTTTTCATTTTTAAAGAGACCAGTTCATAATTCAAGAGACACTTTCCTCCAACAGGAAGTCCGTCAGCCCAGGAAGTTTCATCGCGTTTATCAGAAGGTAAGAATTTAGTTGTTTGTTCCTGTGGTGTGAAACTATTTTGTGCAACTTTTTTGTATTTACAGTTTTGAGGGATAAGCCTCTTAAATTTCTCTAGAAATATATGTTAAAAAAACAAAAACAATTTTAAAAAAATTTTGTAGTTTATTGCACTTTTTTGCAATTTATGTAATTACTATGCACTTAATGCAGACATATTACAATTTGGGCTATAATGGTTGTATTGATGTATATCAACTTGAAATGCTCCCAAAAATGGCAAGTTTACTCAGTTAACTAAGAAACAATTTTCTTTGGAGTGATGTGTGCTTCTCATTATGATGATTTTTGCTTTACTCATAGAAGTTACAGTATGTAATACTGTACAATAGATTAATGGGCCAGCCAGCCGTGCACAGGCTTCAGAACTTGCCTCTGAATCTTCTGGTTTAAAATATTTCTTTAACATTAAATCATCCAGTGCCACTTGTCAGTATTTCCAAAGCTGCACAGCAAAACCAATCACATTAGAACCCTGACCTTCTTTGGGCTCCACATCCACTCAAAAGTGCATGAGTTCTACTTTGTGTACATATCTAATTTTGTTTTTTTTATGACATAAATATAATTACATAAAGACATCACAGCTGTGGCTTTGGGACAACTCTGCAAATGTTCTAGAGTAACTCACTGAGAGTCTGAGAGGATTTGCAAAGAAGAATAGTAGAAAATCTCCATCATTCTCAAAAAGATTTGAGACTGCAATTACAAAAATTTCTGTTCTTTAACGAGGGGACTAAGTCATTTCAATGACTATAGCATCAGGCTGCAACATAAGAAAAGTGAAAAAAGTGAAGGGGGGATATGGATACCATCTGAGCCTACTCTATATGATTGTTCTTCAGCAGTGTAGAACACAATCTCAAATTCTATGACATTTCTACCTGTATATTCACTGAATGAGAACAAGAAGTGACTAACAACTTCACACCTTGAGTCAGAGAGTGTCAGGCTGAGACAGCTGAAACATGGGTATGCTTATCTGAAGGTCAAGCTTAGCTAGCACACCCCGAAATTCTTAAAAAAATAAATGATATACTACAAAGGATTAATTACTAAATGATCAGACCACTTTCATCAAATCACTGGGGTCCTTTGAATTTTGGAGTTTTCTCTATATTATTGTAGTCTTTACTTCACAATATAAAGCACATTGGGGTGTCTGTTCTTGCAATTTAATGTTAAATAAATTAAAATGATTAAAAATAGAAGTTTTTGGACCATAGTTCAAAAAATCCTAAATATCTGATGAGATCTAAACAAAAGTTACCAAGAGGCAAATAAATGAAGTTATTCACACTACATAAATGGCAATTGGCCAATCATATCATCTTCTGTTTCAAATTCAGAGGCTCTTCAAAACTGTCAGCTTAAATTCAAGTCTAACCTGGTAGAGCAGTTCCAGTGTGTGTTTGAAGGCATCGCTAAAGCAGGAAACCCAACCCTTCTGAATCAGATCTACACAGAGCTCTACATCACAGAGGGAGGGACTGCAGAGGTCAATAATGAACATGAGGTCATACAGATTGAAACAGCATCCAGGAAACCAGACAGACCAGAAACAACAATAAGACAAGAAGACATCTTTAAAGCCTCATCTGAAAGAAATAAACCAATCAGAACAGTGCTGACAAAGGGAGTGTCTGGCATTGGGAAAACAGTCTTAACACAGAAATACACCCTGGACTGGGCTGAAGACAAAGCCAACCAGGACATCCAGTTCATATTTCCATTCACTTTCAGAGAGCTGAATGTGCTGAAAGAGGAAAAGTTCAGCTTGGTGGAACTTGTTCATCACTTCTTTACTGAAACCAAAGAAGCAGGAATCTGCAGCTTTGAAGACTTCCAGGTTGTGTTCATCTTTGATGGTCTGGATGAGTGTCGACCTCCTCTGGACTTCCACAAAACTACAATCCTAACTGACCCTAGAAAGTCCACCTCAGTGGATGCGCTGCTGATAAACCTCATCAGGGGGAAACTGCTTCCCTCTGCTCGCCTCTGGATAACCACACGACCTGCAGCAGCCAATCAGATCCATCCACAGTGTGTTGGCAGAGTGACAGAGATCAGAGGGTTCACTGACCCACAGAAGGAGGAGTACTTCAGGAAGAGATTCAGAGATGAGGAGCAGGCCAGCAGGATCATCTCCCACATCAAGACATCACGAAGCCTCCACATCATGTGCCACATCCCAGTCTTCTGCTGGATCACTGCTACAGTTCTGGAGGATGTGCTGGAAACCAGAGAGGGAGGACAGCTGCCCAAGACCCTGACTGAGATGTACATCCACTTCCTGGTGGTTCAGGCCAAGGTGAAGAAGGTCAAGTATGATGGAGGAGCCGAGACAGATCCACACTGGAGTCCAGAGAGCAGGAAGATGATTGAGTCTCTGGGAAAACTGGCCTTTGATCAGCTGCAGAAAGGAAACCTGATCTTCTATGAATCAGACCTGACAGAGTGTGGCATCGATATCAGAGCAGCCTCAGTGTACTCAGGAGTGTTCACACAGATCTTTAAAGAGGAGAGAGGACTGTACCAGGACAAGGTGTTCTGCTTCATCCATCTGAGTGTTCAGGAGTTTCTGGCTGCTCTTCATGTCCATCTGACCTTCATCAACTCTGGACTCAATCTGCTGGAAGATGAACAAACAACCTCCCTGAAGTCTGAAATGAAAGAATATTCAGAGAAACACTTCTACCAGACTGCTGTGAACAAGGCCTTACAGAGTCCAAATGGACACCTGGACTTGTTCCTCCGCTTCCTCCTGGGTCTTTCACTGCAGACCAGTCAAACTCTTCTACGAGGTCTGCTGACACAGACAGGAAGTAACTCACAGTCCAATAAGAAAACAGTCCAGTACATCAAGGAGAAGCTCAGTGAGAATCTGTCTGCAGAGAAAAGCATCAATCTGTTCCACTGTCTGAATGAACTGAATGACTGTTCTCTAGTGGAGGAGATCCAACAGCGCATGAGTACAGGACTTCTCTCCGCAAATTATCTGTCTCCTGCTCAGTGGTCAGCTCTGGTCTTCATCTTACTGTCATCAGAAGAAGATCTGGATGTGTTTGACCTGAAGAAATACTCTGCTTCAGAGGAGGCTCTTCTGAGGCTGCTGCCAGTGGTCAAAGCCTCCAACCAAGCTCTGTAAGTAAATATGTGATCATAGCTTTAGTTTTGAAATGTTGATTCTACTTAACAAAAAAATCAGGTTAGCAATTAACAAATCCAAAAACTGTGATGGGTTCTGCAGCATTCAAAATCTTTTTAAAAATTGTATTATAAATGACATTATAAATGATCAATTTCAGAAAGCAAAGACGTTCCACTTATGTCAGCATTTCAGCTCATCGCCTTTACATCCATCTTTTAACATGAACACTGTTTTATTCAATTATTCTTATAAGTATGCTGATACTCACATTAAACACCTAGAATTACGCTGTTGTTAGAATTGTGCCCTCTACTATTATGTCTTGATGGATTCTCGATCATCCAGAAAATTAAATCTCCAAAAGTTTATTCTGTTCATCTGGACGTAGCGTTTTCAGTGGGAGAAACATTTCGTCATTCATCCAAGTGACTTTTTCAGTCTCAGCTTACTGCAGGTTTCCGCTGTGTTAGTGGGGATGGTGTTCGCTCTTTGTTGTAGCGTCCTAATGACACCCAGTTTGTGCTCCAGTGGATGATGAGAGTCAAACCTTAAATACTGATCCGTATGTGTAGGTTTACGGTACACGTCAGCTTTTAGATGTCCCCCATTACTGATGGAAATCTCACAGTCTAAGAAGGCTAACCTGCCGCTTTTCATATCCTCCCTGGTGAATTTGATATGTCAGTCCACCCTGAGCCACGGTCACTCCTGTGGCTCAGGGGGTTGGGAAGCGTATCTGTAACCGGAAGGTCACCGGTTCAATCCCCGGGCTCTCTGTCCTGGTCGTTGTGTCCTTGGGCAAGACACTTTACCCTACCGCCTACTGGTGTTGGGCCGATGGCGCGATATGGCAGCCTCACTTCTGTCAGTCTGCCCCAGGGCAGCTGTGGCTACAACTGTAGCTTACCTCCACCAGTGTGTGAATGAATAGTGGCATTGTAAAGTGCTTTGGGTGCCTTGAAAAGCGCTATATAAATCCAATCCATTATTATTAATGTGATCCGTGAATTGCGGAAAATCCTGAGATTTGATTTTTCACCCAGGTGTCATCCACATATCTGAATCAATGGCTTGGTGGTGTTCCAGGGTAGGATAGCAAAGCCCTCTTTTCCACTTCTTCCAAGTACAAATTGGCCATGATGAGTGAAACTGGGGAGCCCATGGCACACCCATGTTTCTGCCTGTAGAACTGACCCTTGTATGTTAAGTAGTTGGAATGAAGACACAGCTCCAAAAGCAAACACACTTGAACGAAGCTGAGAGTGATCCTGTTGCTGAGGTTGGTGTCATCCTGTAATCTCTTACAGACTACCTCCAACTTTTCCGTGATTGGGATGCAAGTAAATAATAATAATAATAATGGATACTTTATATACTTGTTTTTCTCTGCATTTGACCCATTCACTCAGTGAAGCAGTGGGCAGCCCACTAAGCAGGCGCCCGGGGAGCAGTGTGTAGGGACGGTACCTTGCTCAGGGGTACCTCAGGGTAGCCGTTAAGTGGATTCGAACCGCCGACCTTCCGATCATGGGGCGACCACTTTACCTACTGAGCTATCCCTGCCCTAAAGTCAAGTGATGTGGTGTTCAGAGCTGCACACCAGCGGGTTGAGGATCGAAGCCAGAAATTTGGGAGATGTTATAGGTGAGTGAGTTGATCATGCAGACAATCGATCTTAAAGGTGCACCCTGTTTATGTATTTTTGGTAAACCATACTGACTCTCTATACTCATGGCCATTGATCAGTGGTCTTTGATCGGTGCGTTTTGTCAGTGGTTGTTGATCAATGGTCATGAGAATTTGCATAATTAAGATTAAGGAACTGACCTCCCAGCCCATTGTTCCCTCAGTGGCCTGGTTTTAGTCATTATGCAAACGTACGGTTTATAAGATTGGGGAAACCTGCAGTCAGCTGAGACTGAAGAAGTCACTTGGATGAGTGACAAAATGTTTCTCCCACTGAAAATGCTACGTCCAGATGAACAGAATCAACTTTTGAAGACCTCCGCTATTATATTTCACAGTCAGGAATCAGAAGATCTTACTTGCATCCAGGGGCCAGAAATTATTTCTTCTACGAGACTTAAAGTTTGTATTCAAAATTTTATAAGCAGAGGGTGGAGGAGATGGAGCTCATAAAGATGGAATGCTTCCTGAAACAAGCATATTATAAAAAAAGGTTCAGTATGTGACAAGTACGGATAATGTTGAGTTGCATCGACCAACAGTTATGACAGACATTAGAATTAGGAAGTGACCAAAAAGTATTGTAATACATACTGGTATACTTTTATTACTAAATCTACAAGCCTGTCATTAAATTACATTCCAATAAAGGGTTGTAGTTATGCTTGTATTAAGAAAAGTTAAAGGGTTTTCTTCCATTTAACACTTATATTTAGAGATTTTTAATTAACCATGTCTTGTAGTGCCCTCCAGTATATTTATTTTTCTTTTCAAGGTTGAACAAATGTCACAAATGTCATCTTTTGTTCTTTTATTTAGGCTGAGTGTCTGTAAACTGTCAGAAGAAAGTTGTCAAGCTCTGTCCTCAGTTCTCAGCTCCCAGTCTTCTAGTTTGAGAGAGCTGGACCTGAGTATCAACAGCCTAAATCATTCAGGCGTGAAGCTTCTGTCTGCAGCAATAGAGAGTCCACATTGTAAACTGAATACTCTCAGGTCAGATCAGTTATACTCAGTTTTTGTTATTGTTTTTCTTTTGTTTTCAACTGATAAAATTAAACAGTTAAAAACTTGTAGCCCATAAATTTTTAATCACATTGTAATATGTCTTAGTAAAACTGTTGCATTTTTAACCTGTTTAACCCCAGACATTAGAGATTCTCTAAAAGACATTGCTAAACATAGTAGCTCCTCACTACACCCTTATTACAGTTTAACATGAGTGTTGTTTAATTGTTCATGTTTTCCTTTTCAGACTGAGTCTCTGTAACCTCTCAGAGATGAGCTGTGAAACGTTTTCTGCTGGATTGAAGAATCTAAACTGCAAGCTGTCTACTCTGAGGTCAGATAAAGAGGTTTTCAGAATTAACCAATTAAAG
The DNA here is from genome assembly GCF_057382185.1 of Mchenga conophoros. Taxonomy (NCBI): domain Eukaryota; kingdom Metazoa; phylum Chordata; class Actinopteri; order Cichliformes; family Cichlidae; genus Mchenga; species Mchenga conophoros. The sequence continues at coordinate 30,643,541 of NC_140528.1, forward strand.
TTCATTCATTTCTTGATGTACAAGTAGCTTGCAAAAGTATTCAGCCCCCTTGAACGTATTGACATTTTGTCATATTACAGCCACAAACAGGAATCAATTTTATTTGAATTACATGTGAAAGACCAATACAAAGAGGTGTACACGTGAGAAGTGGAACGAAAATCATACATGATTCCAAACATTTTTTACAAATAAAATACTAAAAAGTGGGGTGTGTGTAATTATTCAGCCCCCTGAGTCAATACTTTGTAGAACCACCTTTTGCTCCAATTACAGCTGCCAGTCTTTTAGGGTCTGTCTCTACCAGCCTTGCACATCTAGAGACTGAAATTCTGGCCCATTCTTCTTTGCAAAACAGCTCCAGCTCAGTCAGATTAGATGGGCAGTGTTTGTGAACAGCAGTTTTCAAATCTTGCCATAGATTCACAGAGTCACCACGGGCCTCTTGGCTGCAGTTCTGATCAGCGCTCTCCTTGTTAGGCCTGTGAGTTTAGGTGAACAGCCTTGTCTTGGTGGGTTTACAGTTGTGCCATACTCCTTCCATTTCTGATTGATTGCTTGAACAGTGCTCCATGGGATGTTCGCCTTGAGGTGACTTTTGTTGTGATTTGGCTCTATATAAATAAAATTGAGTAGAGGCTTGGGAAATCTTTTTGTAGCCTAAGCCTGCTTTAAATTTCTCAATAACTTTATCCCTGACCTGTCTGGTGTGTACTTTCCACTTCATGGTGTTGTTGCTCCCAATATTCTCTTAGACAACAACTTCTGAGGCCATCTTAGAGCAGCTGTATTTGTACTTATATTAGATTACATTAGCACTGACATTAGATTACACACAGGTGCACTCTATTTAGTCTTTGGCACTCATCAGGCAATGTCTATGGGCAACTGACTGCACTCAGTCCAAAGGGGGCTGAATAATTACGCACACCCCACTTTGCAGTTATTTATTTGTGTTACGAGTTCAAATATTGGGGATGGATACAAGAGGAAAAACCACAATAACGACACTGGTCCGGCCGGGTTAAGTCAAACGATGATTTTAATTATCACACGCGTGGGAGATGGACACTGATGCAGACAGCCTCAGATCTCAAAATGGTGGAGCATTGATCAAACTCTTATAGCCTCTGGTGCCCCCACCTTATCATAAAAGCCTAAACATTCACATGCTTTTCTCTCACACGGCGCCTAAGCTACGACCTTGGCTCCCTGTTTATCTGCTCCTGCTGAGATGGGGCAGAAAACTCCAGCATGTTCTCTTCTAATCAGACAAATAAGGCGATGACTTTCTGCGAACAGTATTTCTTATAACTCAGCAGTATAATGCATCCTAAACAATATCATTCATTCACAACAAGTCAGCAGTTTAATGTAATGCAAATCAGTTTAACTAATGCAATAGTTATCAGCTTCTTCTAATTCAGGAGAATAATGCAAACTAAAACTACATAATAATTCACAATCTTTAATTAGGGGTCTAACATGGCATAAAATAATATCTAACATTTGTAAAAAAAAAAAAAAAAAAAAAAAAAAGAAAAGAATGGAATCATGTAGTGTGGAATTCCAATAAAATTGATTCATGTTTGTGGCTGTAATGTGAAAAAATGTGGAAAAGGGGGCCGAATACTTTTGCAAGTCACTAAAAAAGCCAGTTTTTGTTTCCTGAAGTATTATTGAAAAAAGGGTATTAAATTTTGATAATAGCTCCACACTGATTATAAGTTAACACCAGTGTTTGTTTGTTTTTTTGTTTTGTTTTTTGTTTTGTTTTTTCATTTTCAGAATGAGTCTTTGTAACCTCTCAGAGACAAGCTGTGAAACTCTTTCCTCAATTCTCACCTCCCAGTCCTCTATTCTGAGAGAGCTGGACCTGTGTAACACCAACCTGCAGGATTCAGGAGTCAAGCTTTTGTCTGTTGCAGTGGAGAGTCCACAATGTAACCTTGAAACTCTCAGGTCAAGAATCAAAGCTTTCCACAGATGATCATTTAAAATGTGATTTATTATTGTTGCACAAATATAAGAATTGTTAAGAGGTTTTTTTTAATGTGTGACAGTTTTTATTTGTTTGTTTGGATTCCAAAAATTACTTCATGCACTAATAAACTTATATATAGTCATTTTGTGTACAAAAGATACCAATTTCCTTTTATACTGGTAGGCCGAACATGACCAAATTACATGTTGAGGTTTCTTTTGGGGTGGAGGAGTTTAAGTATCTCGGGGGCCTTCTTCACGAGTGGGGGTAGAAGGCAGCAGGAGCTCGACAGACGGATTGGTGCAGTGGCTGTACCGGTCTGTTATAGTGAAGAGTGAGCTGAATGTAAAAGCGAAGCTCTCAATTTACCAGTCGATCTATGTCCCTACCGTCGCCTATGGTAGCGAGCTGTGGGTAGTGACCGAAAGAACGAGATCGCGGATACAAGCAGCGGAAATGGGACCATTAACAAATGCAACCAAATTTGTTAATGGTCCGACTAAAATACTCCTAGGACGCACCGTTGCGACCAACTGTTTGAGTAAAAAAAGAAAAAAGAAAATTCTTCAACTCTGAAAGTCTCTGTGTGGTCAACGACACACATTACATTCCTATCGTGGTCTAAACCAATTACAGATAATCAGGGGCGGGACCTCTCTGATTGGATGTGGTCTAGTTGAAGTGCAGGTGGATAGAGAGAGGTGAGTAGCTTGAATAAAGAGATGAGGCTCAAAAACTTTTTCAACAACCACCAAACAGCAAATAAGAACAGATAAACGGATTCCACACTAAGACGTAAACACAGAGTGGACACGTCACCTCAGAATCAGGTTTCTCTTTCTCGTCTTTCTCACACGACTTCCCGTGCTGGACAAGCCGACGAAGCTGAAAGCCGACAGCTTACTGATTCTAAGGCGTCGGGTCTGAGCTTTGTGTTTACATCCAGCAAGAAAAGAAGATCGAAACTACACTTCACATTTGATAAATATCGTCATTAAACTACTCTTAATTTTGCTGTTTTGCTTCCACCACAAGAAAATAACACTTCATGCACAGCTCTCTGTCTCTGTGTATTTCACGAACAGTTTCTCATCTCAGATCTTAATTTTTGCATTATTCATTCGCTTATTACCCATCAGTCTACCGTTGTTTACAGCGCTGTCGGTGACTTTCTTTCTTTCCTTTCTTTTTTTTTTCTTACTTAAGTGACCTCGGACAAAAATATACTGACAAAATGTAAACATTTTTAAAATTACGTTAAATTGCAGAATATTTTTAAGGTTATCTGCTATAAAGAGCCAAGTCAGGAAAATCTTCATGTTCTGTGTTTTATCCTCAGTTTCTTTGACACAAAGGCATCTGCTGTGATGCTCACACCTCCTATAAAGTCTCACAAGTGTCAGTACTGATAAATGATCAGAATGATATTATTTCTGACTGTCTGAGGCAAAATTGAATCGAATCGAATGGATTGTGGAAATCAGTGATGATACCCAGCCCTAGTGAGTAGCCTAGGCCTGGCAGAAGTGGATGTAGCTGTGGGTAATAAGAAAAGATGAAAAGAACTATTGATAACTTTTTTGTTAAGTTAAGGCCTGATGGGGCCAAATGGACATTTTAAAAGACATAGTCCTTTCTTTAGTTTTATTCTGCACTTTATTACATCAGATTAATTAGAGGTTCAGTCACTCTGCCTTCTGTATTACTCCAATACATGACAACATGCCAAGGCTAGATGTACAGCGCAAATAATTCTGTTAAAGGTCTCCTCAGCGCTGGAAGGCAAGACATTCAAACAGCAGCTCTGTAGCTGTCAACCAACCATGCTCTTTACATCATGTCACATGGCTAATTTCCATTCTATTTCCTCTCTTAGCACAAAGAGTAATGGCTAAAAGTGTTTTTGTTGGGTCAGATCCAGTCGGCATGCACTTGGAGGGGTTAGAATACTCATAGAATACTCATTCTAAATTGTCCAAAGGTGGAGGTTTTGTCTCTCTGAATCATCTCTTAGTTATGCTGCTATATGCTCAGGCTGTTGGTTGACCTCCCAAGATACTCTGCTTTCTTCTGCACTCCTCTCTTTTCATTTCTGATGCTTTTATGTGCCACTACTGCATGTCCTTAAACTTTTTCTTCTTTTTTCTTAGTTTGTGTTTTGTTCTTGTCTCACTGAGATCATCTCTTCTCTTTCCCCTCACCTGGCAACCAGTCATGGTAGATGCTCCTCCTGGAGCCTGTTCTAACTGGGATGCTCTTTGTGTCAATGGGAGTTCTTCCTTCCCACCGTCACCCAACGGTGATGCTGATCAGAGGATATAGTCTGATAGTTGGGGGTTTCTCTCTAATATTGTAGGCTGTTACCTTACACTGTTAAACAGCTGTTGTCTGTTGGGAATTCCACTTATAAATAAAGTTAAATTTAATGCATGTAAATGGATAGATGTTTTTGTATATGACAAACAGAAAATTATTGTTGACAGATGGATTGTTGTTTTGTGTGTCTGTAGTCTGTCAGGCTGTCTGATCACAAAGGAAGGCTGTACTTCTCTGGCCTTAGCTCTGAGCTCCAACCCCTCCCATCTGAGAGAGCTGGACCTGAGCTACAATCATCCAGGCCGCTTAGGAATGAAGCTGCTGTCGGCTGGACTGAGGGATCCATGCTGGAGACTGGACACTCTCAGGTATGGAGAGGATGTCTGATAGAGGAGGAAGAGCTGGAAACATTTCTCTGTCCTTCACTCACTTCCTGTTTGTTTCCTGCAGATGTGACATGAACAAATCAATAAGGCATACTAATGTAAGAGGTTTTCAGAGAGAAGTTTTCCAGGAAAAAGTTATGGATATCTCGGTATATTTAGTGTGGATTATATTAATTGTTCTATTCAGAGAGCAACAATTAATATTTATCCTAGATACAACAACCACTGTAAGCAGGGGAAACTGTTATCTTAGATTTATTAAAAGAAAAGGCTGTGGTACAAACTCTCAACTACAGGGAGATCTTTTCATAACATTTAAAAGCTGCTTGCCATTAAATGCACAGATATGTAACTGTATTAATGTATTTTAGTGCTTTTCAAATACAAAGGTCACAATTTGCTTTGAAAAGCCAACACACATTATGCAATAATGGAACAAAAACAATCCAGTAAATAAACAAATTTAGAGACAACCAAGGTGGAAGACATATAGGTATAATGTGACAAAAAAGAGGGTTTATTGAGCCAAATGCAAAACTCACGATGAGGAAACACGGAGTCAGGCACAGGAAAAGAGGACAGTATATACACTGGGATACCTGCAAAAGAGAGACAGGTTGGAGCAAAGTACAGGTGCAGATGCTGAGAGTGTGTTTGGTTGGTGAGAGATGAGCTGATTGGACGGTATGTACGTGTCAGGACTGGTGACTTTTTGAGTTGTTACTGGGTGGTATTGCTGCGGTTGGTTGTTCTCAGATTAAGTATTTGGATTAACCCTTTAAAACTGGTAACTAGTTTTAAGTAGTTTAAATAGTTACTGGTGTATTTCTATAAGTTTTCTGGGATGCTTAGAACTCAAATTACACTGTTGGAAATGCTTTGTCATGTTTCGACTGTGTGGAGGCAGGAGAAGGACCCAAACCCACAACTCACTACGTAGGAATGAAACTCAAAAAGCTGCTTTATTGCAGAATAGCACGAAAAATATAACAAAACTATACTGGGACATGGATAAACTGACACAAAGGGAAACGGCCATGAGGGAGACTACGACACTGACAAAGAGAAACACAGGGCTTAAATACACTGAGGGATAACAAGGGAATGAGACACAGAAGGAGAGCACAGCTGGGAGTAATCAGGCTGGATGAGACAAGGGAAGCAAAACTAGAAACACTGACATGAGACACGAACCTTCAAAGCAAAACAGCCAACACACTGACTGAACTCTAGACATGTAAACTTAAGAGAAAATGGGGAGACAGAACATAGGAACCTGAAACATGGTACAGAAAGGCACAGTAGACACAACATGGAACACAGTGAAGCCATATTTCAAGAACTAAACCTATGATAACCATAACTGAAACCTAGGGAAATAATAACTATAAAGATCAAAACAGCACAACCCACCTGAACATAATGAACTCGCAGGGAAAGAGTAAAACTAAATACAGTGACCATAGAAACGCAAGACCTCTTCAAAATAAAACAGGAAACATGAGACACAGACATGACAACCTGAACTTGACAACGCAAGACACAGACGTGGACCACATGAAGGGCAAGGGTGACTTAACAGGGGTTGGAAGACAAAAGGGGAATCTAATAACAAAGAACTATACCAACTATAAAATTAACTTAGAAAACCTAAAGGGCTTAAACATAACAGGAATGTAAATTAATACTCAAAACGCTGGGTCAAAAGCCCCAGGATCGTGACACTTTATTACAAATTTGGATTATAATATTTATTTTTATTTTTCCTGCAGTACATAAAAATTGGTGTATGTCAAAAATCAGACCCAAAAGCAGCGCACATTTCGGTGCTTTATTTTGGTGCCTTTTTTTCCCTGAGATGTCAGAATTCTAGCCAATAATTTTACCTTTGCAAGGATAGTAGGCGGGCCCAGGTACATATGTTATTTTAGAGCAGAGTTACAGATTAAAAATGCCCAAGGCAAAGCGGTCAAAAGTCTGGCTATACTTCACAGCAAAAGATGCAAACTCAGCAGCCTGCAACAAGTGCTTTAAGGTGATACTGTGATACTGTGCAAAGGAGGTAACACCTCAAATCTGATGACAAACCTTTAAAAAAAAAAAAAAGCTGAGGAATGAGTCTTTAGTTAGGAGTAAAGGATGAAGCTGCTAGGTGGGTTTTTGACTGGGGGATTTATAGAAATTAACATCTAGTTGAGCTGGACTATGGTCTGAGATAGAGTTGTATGGGCAATCTAAAACCTTGGGAAGAATTCTATTATCTACAACAACAAAAAATCTATCCGTGAGTATGACCAGTGTACTGGTGAGAAGAATGAGAATTGTTTAGATGTAGGATTTTTATTCCTCCAGGGGTCAAAAAAGTGTAAGATTGCAAAAAGAATTGCAGAACTTTTGCTGTCAGCTTTTGCATTTGATCTGTCAAGTTGAGGATTAAGCACACAGTTAAAGTCACCACCCAATATCAAATGGGACTCTGTTAAATCTGGGAGGTTCTTTAAAAAAGTACTATAAAATTTAGGTCATCCCAGTTTGGTCCTTATACATTTGAAAGAGTTACTTGTTTCCTATACAAACTGCCCTGTATAATAATACATCTCCCTCTGGTATCCGCTACAGTTGATAGTGGAATAAATGGAATGCCCTTCCTAATTAGAATAGCAACACCACGTGATCTATCCTCAAATTTTTATGCTAAATACTAAAGTTTAATTTGTTCACTTGATCGGAGGTGTGTTTCCTGCAGATATACAACAATGATTTTAAATGAATAAATACCCTTGTGCATTTAACCGGATTATTTATACCTTTAACATCCCAACTTAACCAAAAACAATGGTCTCTGAGCAAATACTCTATTTCTGAGAGACAAATCAAACCCAAGGAATGAAATTAACTCTTATGTGGGAGGCCTTAAAAGCCTATCTTCGAGGCCAGATAATTTCATATGCAACCTTTTAAAAAAAAAGAAATACTTAAAACAAATGAACAACCTAGCCAACAGTCTAAGCAGCTTGGAAAGAAAAGCGTCTGGACTTCTTTAAGTTGCTTGAAGATGTTTCACCTCTCATCCGAGAAGCTTCTTCAATTCTAAGATAAAATGGCGGAGAGTCCCAGATTTAAATGCAGTGGGAATAACCCTCCAAAGAGGGACAAAAGGACCCCTGATGATCCTCTACCTAATCACATGAGCCAAGATGTGAAACAGGGGGGTGTCACAATCAGCCAGGGTTTTGGGTGAAACCTGTCCCCACCCTATCATGCAAGCAACATAACGAAGTCCAGACGCTTTTCTTTCCAAGCTCCTTCTTATACTACGATGACTGAGAACCTTCACAGATAACCTAGCTAACAGTATAAAAGAGATTGATTGCTTATATGTAGAAAATCCAACACCAGACCTCTATAAGAGAAAATTATTACTAAACAAAATCCTGTCCATTCAGCAAAAGAGAGCATTTATTTTTCAAATCAAGGCAAAAGTTCTATGAGCATGGGGAAAGAGCCAGAAAAATCTTGACACATCAAATTAAGCAATCCATATCAGTTAACACAATTTCTGAAATCTGTAAAACCTCTGGAGAAAAGACGTCCGATCTGAAAACTATTAATGACCAGTTTAAAATGTTCTATTCCAATCTTAACGCTTCAGATCCGGTTGATATGCATGGGCAGGGGAACAATATGAGAACAATATGAAGAGTTGGACAGCACCAGGCCCTGGCACAAATGAACCAGCTGCTAGTTGACGAGAGACACCCGCAAAACGCAAAGCACCAGCTACTGGCAGACCAGTATCTCCCCCAGGTGCAGGCTGTGTAAAGATGTCTCTGAGACAATCCAGCATCTAACAGCAGGGTGCAAGATGCTAGCAGGCAGGGCATACATGCAACGCCATAACCAGGTGGCCGGCATAGTGTACAGGAACATCTGTGCCGAGTATAACCTGGAAGTCCCGGGGTCAAAATGGGAGATGCCCCCAAGGGTGGTGGAGAATGACCGAGCTAAGATCCTGTGGGACTTCCAGATACAGACAGACAAAATGGTGGTGGCTAACTAAGCGGACATAGTGGTGGTAGACAAACAGAAGAAGACGGCCGTAGTGATCGATGTAGCGGTTCGGAATGACAGCAACATCAGGAAGAAGGAACACGAGAAGCTGGAGAAATACGAAGGGCTCAGAGAAAAGCTCGAGAAGATGTGGAGGGTGAAGGTGGTCCCAGTGGTAATCAGAGCACTAGGTGCAATGACTCCCAAGCTAGGCGAGTGGCTCCAGCAGATCCCGGGAACAACATCGGAGATCTCTGTCCAGAAGAGCGCAGTCCTGGGAACAGCTAAGATACTGCGCAGGACCCTCAAGCTCCCAGGCCTCTGGTAGAGGACCCGAGCTTGAAGGATTGACTGCCCTTGACCGGCGGGTGGGGAATTTTATACATACAGTGGGGCAAAAAAGTATTTAGTCAGCCACCGATTGTGCAAGTTCCCCCACTTAAAATGATGACAGAGGTCAGTAATTTGCACCAGAGGTACACTTCAACTGTGAGAGACAGAATGTGAAAAAAAAAATCCATGAATTCACATGGTAGGATTTGTAAAGAATTTATTCGTAAATTAGGGTGGAAAATAAGTATTTGGTCACCTCAAACATGGAAAATCTCTGGCTCTCACAGACCTGTAACGTCTTCTGTAAGACGCTTTTCTGTCCCCCACTCGTTACCTGTATGAATGGCACCTGTTTGAACTCATCATCTGTATAAAAGACACCTGTCCACAGCCTCAAACAGTCAGACTCCAAACTCCGCCATGGCCAAGACCAAAGAGCTTTCAAAGGACACCAGGAAAAGTATTGTAGACCTGCACCAGACTGGGAAGAGTGACTCTACAATAGGCAAGCAGCTTGGCGTGAAAAAATCAACTGTGCGAGCAATCATCAGAAAATGGAAGACATACAAGACCACTGATAATCTCCCACGATCTGGGGCTCCACGCAAGATCTCATCCCGTGGGGTCAAAATGATCATGAGAACGGTGAGCAAAGATCCCAGAACCACACGGGGGGACCTGGTGAATGACCTGCAGAGAGCTGGGACCAAAGTAACAAAGGTCACCATCAGTAACACACTACAACGGCAGGGAATCAAATCCCGCAGTGCCAGACGTGTTCCGCTGCTGAAGCCAGTGCATGTCCAGGCCCGTCTGAAGTTTGCCAGAGAGCACATGGATGATACAGCAGAGGATTGGGAGAATGTCATGTGGTCAGATGAAACCAAAGTAGAACTTTTTGGTATAAACTCAACTCGTCGTGTTTGGAGGACGAAGAATACTGAGTTGCATCCCAAGAGCACCATACCTACTGTGAAGCATGGGGGTGGAAACATCATGCTATGGGGCTGTTTTTCTGCCAAGGGGACAGGACGACTGATCCGTGTTAAGGACAGAATGAATGGGGCCATGTATCGTGAGATTTTGAGCCAAAACCTCCTTCCATCAGTGAGAACTTTGAAGATGAAACCAGGCTGGGTCTTCCAACATGACAATGATCCAAAACACACCGCCCGGGCAACAAAGGAGTGGCTCCGTAAGAAGCATTTGAAAGTCCTGGAGTGGCCTAGCCAGTCTCCAGACCTCAACCCCATAGAAAATCTGTGGCGGGAGTTGAAAGTCCGTGTTGCTCGGCGACAGCCCCAAAACATCACTGCTCTCGAGAAGATCTGCATTGAGGAATCGGCCAAAATACCAGCTACTGTGTGTGCAAACCTGGTAAAGACCTATAGTAAACGTTTGACCTCTGTTATTGCCAACAAAGGTTATGTTACAAAGTATTGAGTTGTATTTTTGTTATTGACCAAATACTTATTTTCCACCCTGATTTACGAATAAATTCTTTACAAATCCTACCATGTGAATTCATGGATTTTTTTTTCACATTCTGTCTCTCACAGTTGAAGTGTACCTCTGGTGCAAATTACTGACCTCTGTCATCATTTTAGGTGGGGGAACTTGCACAATCGGTGGCTGACTAAATACTTTTTTGCCCCACTGTATATATATATATATATATATACACACAGACACACACAGTGGAACCCCGACTTACGCAAGTTTCACGCAAGTTACAAAGGCACTGAATGGCAATATTTCTGCTTGTGTTCCGGCAAAATGCCCGAGTAACGAAATCCGCTGGCTCTGATTGGCTGAGCCTAGAATGCCCATAATGCCTTCCGAATCATGTGACAATCCCTTGGTTTCCGTACTTGCGTTTTGCTGCGCCTTCGTAACTTGAATTTTTTGTTAAATGGGGTATTCGTAAGTCGGGGTTCCACTGTACACTAGTCCCTTAATAGTTTCAACATGAAATATTGAAAAAACAAATATATGGTCCACTGATCGTGTGACAGATGCAGACATTTCTCTGTGTGCACGTGGTGAAATCTGCTGTTAAATCAGAACATGAAAAGGTTATAGGTGACATTAAAACCCATGAAAACAAAGCTGCATTCACTCAGAGGTCAGGGGTTATGTACAGTACCCACACTGACACAAAGGATAAAAAAAGAGCAGCAAAGGCAAGGGGGGGGGGGGGGGGTCATTTCCAGCTAAATAGAACAATAGAAGAATATAAAGACAATGAAGGTCAGTTTGAATCACTCATATTTTGTTCAATTCAGTGTACTGACAGATCCAGGATCAGCCCAAATCATCAGCAGTTTGATCCACGTATGGGCTGAAGTGTATTTGTATATGAGAGCCATGTGTCCATGTGTGCATGCTGAAAGAGACTGTGCTGGTCTGACCCCCCTCCTCCTTTCAGGGTGGAGCCTGCTGGACTCCGATGGTTGAGACCAGGTCTGCGGAAGTGTAAGTGTGTTTTTAATGTGATTCATGAAAACAAAGCAGCACACATTCAACCATCTTCAAACTGTCACATCACTCATTCACATCTCTGATGTCAGGAGTCATCATCAAAGTGTCAATCAATGAACAGATGATGGATCAATAACTGCAGCTGGATTGTGTTTGTTCTCTCCATCAGATTCCTGCCAACTCACAATCGACACAAACACAGTTCACACAAACCTCCAACTATCTGACAACAACAGGAAGGTGACACATGTGAAGGAGGTTCAGTCATATCCTGATCATCCAGACAGATTTGATTATTTCTGCCAGCTGCTGTGTAGAAATGGTCTGACTGGTCGCTGTTACTGGGAGGTCGAGTGGAGAGGAAGGGTTGATATAGCAGTGAGTTACAGAAGAATTAGAAGGAAACGAGAGTGTCAATTATCAAAATCTGGTATGTTTGCTACGCTTGCCAGTTTCTATTCCCCATACTGTATGTTTGGACACAATGATCTGTCCTGGAGTCTGTGCTGCTCTGATGATGGTCCTCATTCCGTCTGGCACAATAAGTGGGATACATCCATCTCCTCCTCCTCCTCCTCCTCCTCCTCCTCTGTCTCTAACAGAGTAGCAGTGTATGTGGACTGTCCTGCTGGCACTCTGTCCTTCTACAGAGTCTCCTCTGACACTCTGATCCACCTCCACACCTTCAACACCACATTCACTGAAACTCTTTATCCTGGGTTTTGGTTCAGGTCCCCTTGTTCCTCAGTGTCCCTGTGCTGAGTTGAGTGTAAAGAGTGTCCTCCTGTTAGAGAAACATTGTTATCATTTTACAAAAAATAAAACGGCTAAACATGAGAGGCTTTTGGACAAAGTTTGTGCTCTCCATTCTTTAAGCACCGGCACAGTTTCAAAAGTACTGGTTTTGCACTGGTATCGGATAAAATCTAAACGATACCCGTCCCTACTCTCACCTAGTGATGGTGAGGTGAAGCCTCGTGATGAACTGAAGTTTTCCATCCAACTGGGGCCCGTTCTTCGTACCTCGCTAAGTAAGTTAGCTGGATTAGATTGTTGACGATTTCGCGTGATCTTGGATCGTTCGGTTCTCTGAAGCTCATCCGGGACTTGCTGTCATAGCAACAGATCCGTAAGCGTAAACCTGCTTGGGAGCAGGCTTACTTTATGTAAACAGGATTAGATCACGGGAACTCAGGTATGTCCACTTCATGTATACGAAAGCAACAGCGATATTTTACCACTGTTTTACCATAAATAAATATTATCAATGTAACTAAAGATAATGCATATTTGATTCTTTCATTGATGTCACACAGATACATACAGGTCATTTCCTAAAAAAGGGAAATGTACTATTAACATTCTATTACATGTATGTGATTATTACAGATGTAATTCATATTTTAGAGGAATGTATTTAGGAGATCAGGAGATTATTGATCAGAATTCAGTGTATACAAGCAGAAAAATGTTATTTTATAAATTACCGTGTTTTATTTTCCACAATAAAACACATTACCGTTTTGATGTTTTCTTTGTGAAATTGATTCATTTTACTCAGAAAATAAGTTAAATTCATTTCATTTTCTCTTATTATTCAGAGACTTATTTTATATCAATTATTTCTTTTGGTAAAGTTGGGCAATTTCAACCTTCAGTTTGAGATTTTGACCCTAAATCCAACACATATTTACAGTTTAAATCTATTAATATCTACTTTTGTTTTCTATTTGAATTTAATTAACATTTTCTCTACATTTTACATAAATCTTTTGAAATTAAAATCTACTTAATTATTTCAAGTGTCACTTTGTTGCCATAACTTTTTTAAGTAACCTCTAGTCACAGTTTTTACAGAGTAGTAATAGTAAATTACTTCGTGTAATCAAGATGAGAGACCACGGCTATAAAAGCGAAGGTGGATTTGGGAAGCCTGTCGCAGCCATGTCCTGTCCGTATACGCGAGCCACCCATTGAGGAAGGTGCAAGATTGATAAGGAGAGTCCTCAGAATTCAGCGTATATTGCGGGATAGACAGGATCCTTTAGCTCAGCGCGACAGTGTGCTCATAGAGAGATATCGATTTTCCCGTGAGGGTATTATTCACTTAACCAACTTGTTGACGAGGGGGTGCAGGACCACCACCTGTCTTTTGTTGCTCTGCCCTTTTCTTGGTTACTGTTATAAACAAACAAACAGATTATTTCAGGGTCTCTTTCCAAGAGACGAAAAGCAATATAAGTGATAAATATTACCATTCTGTAGAATATTCTTATATTTCACTTTTACTTGTTCCCATGTTCTAGTGGGTCCTGTCGTGGCTCTAATGTGAAAGAGGATATAATATAATATAATATAATATAATATAATATAATTTAGTATAATATAATAAATTTACCCTACCGCCTACTGGTGTTGGCCAGAGGGGCCGATGGCGCGATATGGCAGCCTGGCTTCTGTCAGTCTGTCCCAGGGCAGCTGTGGTTACAACCGTAGCTGCCTCCACCAGTGTGTGAATGTGAGAGTGAATGAATAGTGGCATTGTAAAGCGCTTTAGGTGCCTTGAAAAGCGCTATATAAATCCAATCCATTATTATTATTATTATTATTATTATTATTAAATTACCGACCAATCAAAGGGTTGCCGATCAATGTTTCTACTATCGATGCGTAGCCCCTGTTGAGCCACCCAGTGATCTCACATTACTTCATCCAGCTATACTAATCGTCAACAACAGGTGTGTTCGGAGAACCGGAATAGTGAGCTCAAAGTTGGCGCGATGATTTGATCTTGGATGTAGTAAGCGAGGTACGAAGAACGGACCCCTGGTTGACTCGTGGTTCGAAGCATTGTGATAATTCATTTGCTCTACTGCGCCATCAAGTGGATTCAAGTGAAATAGGCTCTGTGATTATAACGATATGATGTGTCAAGCTCTAAACTGAATAAATAAATTGTTTTCGTGGTTATTTATTCTGAATATTGTCTCAGAGAAAGTCAAAACTATCAGGACAGAGTTTTGGTATGATTGTGTAACTGTTAGGGCTCTGATTTCTAGAATTGATTCAAATCGGGGAAATGCCTCAGACAGTCAGAAATATTATAATTCACATCATGCATCAGTACATTTCCGTAATTTTGAATCTATAAAAATAAAGCTGACACTTTATCAAAGGTGTAAGCATGACAGCAGATGTCTTTGAGTCAAAGTAGCTGAGGATAAAACACAGAAAAACATGAAGGTGATTTTCCTGGCCTGGGATTTTATAAGAATATTCTGCAGTAGATCAAAAACGAAAGAAAACCATTAATCAACATAAACCATCAAGTTACAGTCAAAACGCATCAAAATGATTCAAGCTGCGTTCAAGCTGCGCTCAAGCTGCGCTCAAGCTGCGCTCAAGCTGCGGTTAACAGAAGGTTTTTAACTCATGCTCACCCTACCTTGATGTTCATCAACATCAGGTTGGAGAACAGGTGAGTGTAGTGATGATCCGCTTGAAGCTGAAGCTCCGGTGCGTGTGTCACAAAAATCAACACACTGCTTCAGAAGCACTGTGTCGAAGCTTGATTCGTTTGGCCAGAGTCACATGATCAGTGACGTCCGAAGCTTCATTTAGAACCTAACTGCTTCGGTGTCTGATTCAATGGTTTATAAGGAAGCGAATCATTCGCGGGATTTGTGGAGTGTTTTGATGGTGACAGATAGTGAACCACTGATCATTCCACTGAGAGATTTGGAGCCAGCGAGGAATAGAGGAGGTTCTGTTGTTTGGGAGAATTATGAGTTGATTTTTGTCAATCGGGTGGGTTTTCCAGCTTTGTGTTCTGGCCGTTTGCTTTTGTTTTGTGCGTGTTTATTATATCTGAAAACGGGAAAAAGGTAAAATGTCAAAAATCTGCTTCCATAATATAAATATCATTAAATAACTTTAGAAAAACTTCCACTTGACTCTTTACATGTAATGTTGTAAAAATATATATTTTATTGTTTAATTAATCTGAAAATGTTAGTCTGCCAAATGTGCAGCAATTGAATTTCTTTATTCTCTTTAGCTGATAGTTTGTGGGGCCCAGGTAGACTGTATAACTGCATCTCTACCAGTTTCTCTGCACTCCAGCCTCCTCTGGGCCATGTGAAGGGATTTTCCTTAAGGCAGGAGAAATGATCTCCACGAAAAGGAACAGGTTCGGCCATCGCACAGTGGAACAAATTCTCTTTTTAAATAAAAATGAAAAAGGGTTACCGTCAATGCATCATGTTTTTAATTTGCAAGTTCATAAGCATTTTCCTTTTCCATTTCACAATCAATTCTACCCCCAGGTCAAAAATATGTCTGGGAAAACTTCCTTAATATAATATTATTTATAAATGCGATTAATTGCATACGTGCATGGAGGCAAGACCTCACAGCAGAAGCCTACTCCATAATGTGTTTTACATTATTATATGTATATATATGTAACGTGGTATTTTTCAATTATTGTATTTACCAACATCAAGAAGTCACAAGCAAAGGAAGACCACACCATGGTGCATGTTTAAACAAGGAGAGTTTACTGGTCAAAACTATTTATTAAACAAATAAAACACATTTTCTTAACCACCAAAAAATACACGTTCAAAGCAACACAACGGAGGCCCAATATCAGACAGAACTCCACTCTGTAGAGTGGGCAATCATAATGAAGCGGTTGGTTTTATTTTGTGGATTCAAGCTGCTCTTCATATTTTTGGCCACCAGATGTCACCAGAGAGGACTGTGTTGAAAAGCTTCGAGTAATGAACCGTTTTTCAATACAAGCTTCAGAAAGCTTCATTTGGCCACCACTAGGTGAGTGCAACCACATTTATCACCTAACACACCCATGACTCACACCCCACACCCGTGCACCAATACAGTGAGTCCATTTAAACCCACCCACTTAATCAAAAAAGGAACAACTCATATGGGTCCTACAATCTGATTACGTTTCTGTGAGTATTATTATTTTTGAGTCTGCTAAATGACTTTAATAAAATCTCCTGCAGTTAAATTTTTTCCTTTTGAACGCTTTGTGAAACATGAATGAATGTGAGTATTAATGAGTTTTAGTGTAAATGGCTCTTACAGGTGACACCATCCTTTCAAAGTAAGAGTCAATCGGGGCGACTGGCCTCTAAAACCGTCCCAGGTAGCAAGTTGGTAAGTCCATTTAAAGCTTTGAATGTCAACCATTAAAAGGAAATTCTTTGATCAGCACCAGATTCCTGTTGATTTTCGGAATAAACTGATAAATCCTTTAATACAACGGCTGATAATTACCGGTATGATTATTTCAGTCAAAGCTGAAACTGCTCAGAGAAACGGGAAAGAAGAAGTGACACCAAGTTACTTTAATTCTGTCAGCACAAAGTTAAAAAGTCACAAACTGTCAGTGTGACGTTACTTTAGTTACAGAGTGCTTTTATTGTGAAAATCGGTCTGCACGTAGGTGAAGGCCTTCCTTTCCAGGAAGCAGCTAAACTGTCAGGAAGTAAGTGGAGCTTGTTGTTGGTGTGTGTGAAGAAACCGTAAGTTTGCTTTGTTTCCTCCTTTAACAGTTTGTTTTTAGGAACTTTACTGTTTGTTCAGCTCATGTTTGATTTCTTCTCACAACAAGCTGTGTGTTTTTATTTCCGGTCCCTCCATTCAAGAGAGAGACCGCTCGATAGTTCAGATAGTGATGGCTCGCTTGAAGCTGACGCTCCTGTGTCCCAATCCAGGGTCAACGCGCTTGAAGTACGCGCACTATGCGTACTACGTACGGTGCGTACTATCAGTACGAGAAGTGCGGAAGTGAGAGGCTCGTGAAATGGGACGGTATAGGGCTTTGGAGCGTGATGTCACGGGGGTGGGCGTTGAAAGGATTTTGGCCCGATCCGCCATTTTAGGGGTCTAGCGCAAGTGAAAAGGGAGCGAAGGCACACACAACAGCCATGGTTCGTATTTGCTGTGTGGTCGGCTGCAATGTTCGATCGCACGACCAGCAAGAAAATAAGCTTGAAAATGGTTTATCTTTTCATTCTTTCCCAACCTGGAAGCAACATGAGGCAGCTCGTGTATCGATGTTAGCAAACCATGATACTAACCGCGAGACACGTTACATACAGCTTTGTGTGAGAGAAATGAAGGAGAAAATGTTTTGTTAGTCATTCATTTTTGTTCTGACATCACTTTGATTAGTTGAGTATCTGAGGCTGAGACCACAGGACTGTAAAACATGATTGTTGGGCTTCATTTCTGTACTGAACAGTCATATAAGATTAGTTAGTAAATAACAATTAGTTAATGTTGTTCATGAGACTATATATATATATATATATATATATATATATATATATATATATATATATATATATATATATATACACACATATGAGAGATTACTAAATGGTTCTCATTTCCAGTAAATCCATGTGTGTCAGTGAATGCATCGTTTGTGCTTCAGGCTCCATCTAGTGGACTGATAGCAGAGCAGCTGATGGCAGCTTCCTCTGCCTCACACTGCTGTCTGACTGCATCCAGCTGACACTGAGATGAAGCAGGAAAGCAGCAGCTGATATCTGGACAGCACACATGATGGAAAGCAGGATTACAGTTGATGTGCATGTGAATGATTTGTGTTTCCTCTGCAGGTGAAGGTAGAAAGTGTGTGTGAGCTGATGTGAATTGAGCAGCATGGATCAGTGTGAGGACAGAGAGGAGGGAGTCCCTCCCTCTAAAAGCACTCTGTGTGGGGAACATGAGAGCCAGACCAAAGCTCAGAGGTGAGATGACCATCTCTAACTGTCCATGACTCTTCTCCATGTCACAGCTCAGCACTCACATCACTGCTCCATCATTATTCACAGGAAGAAACGAGGAACTAAACATAAACATGAACCTGGACCTTATTGAACCCAGATTCTTTTGTCCCCATGATAGAACAGAGAAAACCGACTCATAGTGGTCAAACATTTATAATTGTTTATTTAATTATCTTCCGGAAGAGAGAGCCCTGCACACCCCAAAGGCAGCCGCAGGATCTCTAACATTTGAATCATAAACTGTGTCTCATATAGGTATTATCTCCTGCAAAGAGGTAATGTGTGTGTAAATGTTGTTGTGAATAAATCCTCTATCATGTTTAATGTCAGCTCAGCTGTGTTTCACACACATTTCTATGTTCATATGTGTGTGTTGGAGTGTTTCCACGAACACAGCAGTCAGAGTGTAAAGGGTGATGTTGTAGGAGGTGTTTCTGTAGTGAAGAGGCTGAGTAGGACACCTGCAGATGCTCCAGCAGGTGTCTCCTTTGTGCTTTGCTTCAAACACAGTGTAGGGAGGAACTTCCACTCAGATGTCTCAGGTGGTGCTGGATAGACGAGGATGAATAGTTTGAGCGTCAGACATTTCCAACTGAAACCAGAAAAAAGATGTTCTGAGTTATTGGGATTTGTGTGAAACTTGTGTGTTTTAGAGCGAGTGGTCAGCTCCAGCCTGTGAGTGGCCTAAGTTTAAGCTCAGCTAATACTTGTGTTTGTCTGCTCTGACAGAGGAGAACTAGCTCATTAGATTCAACGGGAACCTGAGAATATCTCCAAGGAACAGAGTTAACCCATCATCAGATGATTATATTGTAAATGTTGTTATAATGATTTCCTTGGTACCAGATTCCTGATTTAGAAACCTCACGTTAAACATCCTCGGGTATAACTCTTTAACAGCAGTGTTAGGATTAAAGTTACATGTCACACTTATTTCTGCACAATTCTCTTTTAATGATTCTTTGGTTTTTTGGGGTTAGTTCTTATTGTATCAGGTCTTATTGTTGATTCTTTATTATTCAGTTTGTGATGTTATTCCCATCACAGAACAATCCATCCAGGAAAAAAAAATGTAAAACCTAAATAATCCAGATCAAACAGTTAATCAGCTGTGCAATATACAGTGGAACCCCGACTTAAGAATACCCGTTTCACAAAAAATTCAAGTTACGAAGGCACTGAACCCTCGGGAACTAATTAATTTCGTAAGTCGGGGTTCCACTGTACTACATTTCTTTAGTAAAATTCTTGCAGAAACTTGTAAATGCCAACTAGTCGTAAATTCTCTAATATTTAATAATTTTTTCCCCTCCTTTTGTCTTTTATTATTACCACTGGTAATTTCTGTTATTCTCTCCTTAATATAACTGCACACTCTCTCTCTGCTCATGTAGAGCTGAGGGGCACGAGCCAAAGAATTTCATTATGGATCTGTACATGACAATAAAACTTGAAACTAAATTAGTAAAATGTAGATGTGATAGAGACTGTGACTGTTCACATGATTTCATGTTTAACAGATCAAAGATGGAGAAGCCCTCACCAGTGCAGCTGCTGGAAATGTTGAAGAATTTGGGAGAAGAGGAGCTGAAGATTTTCCACTTTTACCTGCAGTATGAACCTGGAGCTGACTTCCCTAAAATCTATAAGTGCCAGCTGGAGAACGCAGACAGACTGAAAACAGTAGACGTGATGGTGCAGGTGTATTCAGACCATGTGATGGAGGTGGCGAGGTCGATTTTAGGGAGGCTGAAAGGAGGTCAGTAAGAGAAAAATGAAACATTAAACACTGCTGACACAATCAGAACCAGAAAGGATTTATTACCTAAAGTTGAGCAGGTTTACAAGATTAGGAAATTGCTGCAGTACTTAGTGCAAAACATGCTGTAAGACAAACACTTAAATAAAATTTAAAAGTGCTGAGATTGATATATACAGTGGAAAGCAAAAGTTTGGGCAACCTTGTTAATAGTCATTATTTTCCTGTATAAATCGTTGGTTGTTCCAATAAAAAATGTCAGTTAAATATATCATATAGGAGACACACACAGTGGTATTTGAGAAGTGAAATGAAGTTTATTGGATTTACAAAAAGTGTGCAATAATTGTTTAAACAAAATCAGGCAGGTGCATAAATTTGGGCACTGTTGTCATTTTATTGATTCCAAAACCTTTAGAAATGATTATTGGAACTGAAATTGGCTCGGTAAGCTCAGTGACCCCTGACCTACATGCACATGTGAATACAATAATGAGAAAGAGTATTTAAGGAGGTCAATTGTAAGTTTCCCTCCTCTTTTAGTTTTCTCTGAAGAGCAGCAACATGGGGGTCTCAAGACAACTCTAATGACCTGAAGACAAAGATTGTTCACCATCATGGTTTAGGGGAAGGACACAGAAAGCTGCCTCAGAGATTTAAGCCGTCTGTTTCCACTGTTAGGAACATATTGAGAAAATAGAAGTCCACAGACTCAGTTCAAGTTAAGGCTCGAAGTGTCAGGCCAAGAAAAATCTCGGATAGACAGAAGCGACGAAGGGTGAGAACAGTCAGAGTCGACCCACAGACCAGCACCAAAGACCTACAACATCATGTTGCAGCAGATGGAGTCGCTGTGCATCGTTCAACCATTCGGCGCACTTTACACAAGGAGATGCTGTATGCGAGAGTGATGCAGGGGAAGCCTTTTCTCCGTCCACAGCACAAACAGAGACACTTGAGGTTTGCTAAAGCACATTTGGACAAGCCAGCTTCATTCTGGAATAAGGTGCTGTGGTCTGAGGAAACTAAAATTGAGTTATTTGGGCATAACAAGGGGTGTTATGTCATGGAGGAAAAAGAACACAGCAGTCCAAGAAAAACACCTGCTACCTACAGTTTAATGTGGTGATGGTTCCATCATGCTGTGTGGCCAGTGCAGGGACTGGGAATCTTGTCAAAGTTGAAGGACACATGGATACCACTCAGTATCAGCAGATTCTAGAGACCAATGTCCAGGAATCAGTGACAAAGCTGAAGCTGCGCCAGAGATGCATCTTTCAACAAGACAATGACCCCAAAAACTGCTCAAAATCCACTAAGGCATTCATGCAGAAGAACAAGTACGTTCTGGAACGGCCATCTCAGTCCCCAGACCTGAATATTACTGAAAATCTGTGGTGTGAGTTAAAGAGAGCTGTCCATGCTCGGAAGCTATCAAACCTGAATGAACTAGAGATGTTTTGTAAAGAGGAATGGTCCAAAATATCTTCAACCACAATCCAGAATCTCATTGGAACCTACAGGAAGCGTTTAGAGGCTGTAATTTCTGCAAAAGACGGATCTACTAAATATTGATTTTATTTCTTTTTTTGTGGTGCCCAAATTTATGCACCTGCCTGATTTTGTTTAAGCAATTATTGCACACTTTCTGTAAATCCAATAACCTTCATTTCACTTCTCAAATACAGTGGAACCCCAACTTACGAATATCCCATCTAACGAAAAATTCAAGTTAAGAAGGCACTTAACGGCAATATTTCTGCCCGTGTTATGAGCAAATGCCCGCGTAACGAAATCCTCTGGCTCTGATTGGCTGAGCCCAGAATGCCTTCCGAATCATGTGACAACCCCTTTGCTTTTGTACTTGTGCTTCGCTGTTCCACTTTAACCATGTATTGTTGTTGCAGTTAGCAGTTATCCTATAGACCACCGGTGCGCGCACACACACACACATGCACGCACTAACACATCCTCCAACCACACACACCCATATTTTGCTCAATTGCGGTTTATTTCATACCTCAAACATTTAGTAAACAATTAAGCAAATACAAGTAATCTACAGGTAGTAAGAAAATAAACTACTAACTCTTTTACGCTATGTCCGCACCTACACGGGTATTTTTGAAAACGCAGCTGTTTCGTCCACGTAAACGGTGTTTTGAATCACCAAAAACAAAGATTTTTTAAAACTCATTTTTTGCGTTTATGTGTGGAGGAGGAATACAGAGTTCCTCACACAATGTTAAAGGTACGTGCCTTTTTTCACGTCAGCTGTGCGCCACGTTATTGTTTACATGAGAGGAATTGCAGAATGGCAGATAGTCGGATTAACAGTATTTTGTCTCTATCTTCAGGTTTTACAGGCTTACATATAGACACGCAGTTACTGTCCCTCCATTTACAAAGGCAGAGGCGTCACAGTGTGATTATTTTACATGTAGTTGTTTTTTCATGTGTAATAATATTCAACATTGCTATCAATACATTTTTCAAAAAATGCATCTCTGGGTTTAAAAACATAAACAGCTGTGAGAGACTGTGAGAGACTGTTTGTGATTTGAACCGAGGGAACAAACTGTGGCAGGATCAGCCTGATGTTATTTGTATCCCGCTGTAACTTTACTGTATAAAGAGCTAACATCTCCAAAATGTCAGGAGTAGTTAGTCATTACAAGAAGTGTTTGTGAACTAAAAATCAAGAATGTGGGATTCTGTTTGTCCGTGATTTGGAGAGCCCAGCGCTGCTCCCGATGCAGGGAAAACCAATCCTGCAGGGAGACCTACCTCGGCACTTGTGCAGGTGAAGCCAAAGGGCAGATATGCTTCACCATATTTTCTAGTCTTTGGCTTAGAATGAAGTTGGTTTGGAAACATATTCAGCGATGCTTCATCTCCTGCTTTGCGTTTGTGTGGGAGCCCCATGGTTGTTGTTTATTTCTTTTTTTTTTTTTTTTCCTTTTCATGCCGCGCACACCCTGCAATGGCTCTGCGCCCCCCACTTTGGGAAAGTCTGCTATAGACTATCGTTCATTCAAAGGCGCGATGGGTACTTAATTAGCTTGACAGACTGGTGTTTGGAGGTACAGCAGTTGGTGTACAGGGAGAAGAGCAGAGGACAAAGAGCACAGCCCTGGGGGGAGCCGGTGATGATGGTCCGGGAGTCCAAGACATTCTTCTTCAGTCAGGAAGTCAGTGAAACACCAGCAGATGGGATCAAGTATAATTATCTGGGAAAGTTTTTCTTGGAGATGGTCTGGAAGAATTGTGTTGAAGGCAGAGCTGAAGTCCACAAACAGGATTCTGGCATAGGTTGCTGGGAATTCCAGATGCTGCAGGTTAAGGCGTAGAGCCATCTTGATAGCATCGTCTACAGACCTGTTGGCACTGTATGCAAAAAGCAGGGGGACCGTGAGGGTCTTGACATAGGAGAGGATCAGGCACTCAAATTATTTTATGACCACGGATGTGAGAACCACAGGTCTGTAGTAATTTATTCAAGTAAACCTTGGCTTCTTGGGGACAGGGACTGTGGTGGAGGACTTGAAGCAGGCATATTTGCATTTGCACAGTCTCTGAGAGTGACAGGGGTCAGGAGCTTTCTGAGCATTCAGGCTCTTAAACTACTTCCTCACATCTGCTTCATGAATATGAAGGTTTGTAGTGGGAGAAGGTGGTGTGAGATCCTCATAGGTGTGGGATGAGAAGGGGGGTGTTGTGGGTGAAGTCTTTGGTTGTAGTGATGGCTCTGTGGTGGGGGAGAGGGGAAGGTGGGGTGATGAGTGTCCAAAGTGTCCCTATTGTTGGGGCTGGTGGGGGTATGAAAGGTGCTTGACGGCTCATCAAAACGACAGTAAAAGTCGTTGAGGGCGTTGTCCAAGAGCAAGTCATCAGTGGAGTGGGGGGTTTTAGGCCACGTCCACTTGTTTTCTCTCTGTTTTGGCCTCACATCCACATTGAGATGTCGTTTTCCCCGAAAGAAAACACAGCTTTTTGAAAATGCTCTCGAAAATGCATTCTTTTAAAACGGAGCTTTCGCATCGCAGTGTGGACAGCGAAAAATTGAGACTTTCTAAAATGATGACGCATGTTAGTCATATGATGCAGTCATGTGACCAATTAAACTAAGATAGCAGAGGGAATTATACAGCATTTGTTTTCTTTGCTGTCAATTTAGACAGCCCTATTAAAGATTAATATCAGTTTGTACATGCTTCAGATAGCTTTTCTTCACATTTTTTTAACTTTCACTCGTTTTTGCAACTTTGTACTTCTGTGTTTCTCGCAGCAACAACTCCACCTCATTGTTAGTCCATTTAAAAAAAAAAAACTCGGTGCTTTTCCTTGACATGTTGCCCCGACGTTTCAAAGAGCCAGAAAGTAAATAAGTGCCAGACAGAAATGAGGCAGGTTGAATCTTCTTGCATTTCACGCATGTGCAGTACTGGAACGTAAGCGTTTTCGGCCGTGTCAACGAGGACGCGCAATTCTGTGAAAACAACTGAAAATGACTGTGTGGATGTGGAGCGTTTTCATATCAAAACGTAGTTTTCAAATCTATCCGGGCTAGTGTGGACGTAGCCTTAGGCTTGTAGTTAGTGATATTCCTAAATTATTCCTTTTCCACACAGAGGCTGAGTCGTTATCTGAGATCTGATGTGTCTTTTCAAAATGCTGGTGTTTAGCAGTGTCCACTTCTTTACTGAACCTCTGTAGTAGTCCCTGACTCCGCATCTGAACGCCTTTCACTTTTCTAGCCACAGCTGTTTGATTTTAGGAGTAAACTAGTGTTTGTCATTATTATAACTCACCGTGGTGCATGATGGCACAATGCTATCCTCGCAGAAGTGGAGGTGACAGTGTCTCTAAACTCATCCAAGCTGTTAGAAGCAGCCCTCATTGTGTCCAAAGTCTGTAGTAAATCCATCGCAGATGTGACAAATACTGGAAAAAAAACAAAAGTGTGTTAGTCCTGTAGTTCTCTGGTGTAAGGATATCCAGAAGCATGTCCAGACACACAAATTATGCAGAAAAACAAGACGGCAGTAGCGCACTGAAGTACTAGGGCATCCATTTGTGACGCCATCTTGGATCTCATATTGTCATTCTTATTTTATAAATGTATTTTAGTCTTACTTTTTATTTTGTCTTTCCTTCTCAAATAATTGAGTACAAATATCATACTTACATTTTTTCGAAGACAAATTTATTACTCAAGCTGAACTTTCCTCCAACAGGAAGTCCTTCAGCCCAGGCAGCTTCATCACTTTCATCAGAAGGTAAGAATTCAGTAGTTGGTCTCAGGAAATACTGATAAGTCCATAACACATAAAGCCTGATGTGATTAAACAGAGCTCTGGTTTCTCTGTAGCCTCAGCTCTGCATTACGACAAAAGTCCGAGCTCTATTGAATGAACATCTGGTTGGTTTAATAGTCTCTTTAGTTCACTAGATTTCTTGATGGATACAGAGCTTCAGATGACACGTGAGGATGGTTCATATTCAATTAAATTTATGTATACAGCACCAAATCACAACATCAGTCACCTCAACTCGCTTTATATTGTGAGGTAGACCCTACAATAATACATACAGGGAAAAAGCCAACAATCATATGACCCCCTATGAGCAAGCACTTTGGCAACAGCGGGAAGAAAAAAACGTATGAATAGAACTCTCCATTTACATGAACAAACTATTAGATAGATAAGATACAAACTGCACTAAGGTCTAGCAGGACAAGCACAGAGATGAGTCCACTGTCAGAGGCCATAAGAAGATCATTTGTAACCTTCACTAAAGCTGTTTCTGTGCTGTGATGAGCTCTGAAACCTGACTGAAACTCTTCAAATAAACCATTCCTCTGCAGATGATCTGTTAGCTGTTTGACAACTACTCTTTCAAGGATATTTGAAATGACAGGAAGGTTGGAGATTGACCTATAATTAGCTAAGACAGCTGGGTCTATGGATGGCTTTTTGAGTAAAGGTTTAATTACAGCCAGCTAGAAGGCCTGTGGTACATAGCCCATTATTAGAGATAGGTAAATCATATTTAATATTGAAGAATGTTAATGTTAGAGCTAATGTTAAAGCTGAATCTTCGAGCTAATACTCATTAAAAAAAATACCTGAAATTAGCAAACTCAGCACTCTGCAAAACTCATACTGACTGAGTCAGTTAACAACAGATTAAAATGCAGCAGTTTGGATATATTCAGATTGCAGCTTCTGGTCTTGATAAATTTTCATTAGCTGAGAGCAACGTGGCAGTGACTTACCTTCGGTCAAGCTGAAAGGAGCTGTGACCGGGGCACACATGCTTGCACCTACATCACCACACAGCGCACACGAACACACACAGACTCAGATCACATAGGCAGGAGATTAAAACACAAAATAAAATATTTAATAAACAAAGCATGTTTTGGTGAAATTCAAAAGAACAACATATATTTAACCAAACATCTAATGAATTGAAACAAATTTAAGATGCAAATAAATAAATATAGAAATTATAGACCATAGTAGACTAATCATCTCAAATACTGTTTTTAATTCAGAGACTCTTCAGTGCTGTCAACTTAAACTCAAGTGTAACCTGAAGGATGAGTTTGAGTGTGTGTTTGAGGGGATCGCAAAAGCAGGGAACCCAACCCTTCTGAATCAGATCTACACGGAGCTCTACATCACAGAGGGAGGGACTGCAGAGGTCAGTGATGAACATGAGGTCAGACACATTGAAACAGCATCCAGGAAACCAGGCAGACTAGGAACTACAATCAGACGAGAAGACATCTTTAAAGCCTCACCTGGAAGAAATAAATCAATCAGAACAGTGCTGACAAAGGGAGTGGCTGGCATTGGGAAAACATTCTTAACACAGAAATACACCCTGGACTGGGCTGAAGACAAAGCCAACCAGGACATCAAGTTCATATTTCTATTCACTTTCAGAGAGCTGAATGTGCTGAAAGAGGAAAAGTTCAGCTTGGTGGAACTTGTTCATCACTTCTTTACTGAAACCAAAGAAGCAGGAATCTGCAGCTTTGAAGACTTCCTGGTTGTGTTCATCTTTGATGGTCTGGATGAGTGTCGACTTCCTCTGGACTTCCAAAAAACTACAATCCTAACTGACCCTAGAGAGTCCACCTCAGTGGATGTGCTGCTGATAAACCTCATCAGGGGGAAACTGCTTCCCTCTGCTCGCCTCTGGATAACCACACGACCTGCAGCAGCCAATCAGATCCCTCCACAGTGTGTTGGCAGAGTGACAGAGATCAGAGGGTTCATTGACCCACAGAAGGAGGAGTACTTCAGGAAGAGATTCATAGATGAGGAGCAGGCCAGCAGGATCATCTCCCACATCAAGACATCACGAAGCCTCCACATCATGTGCCACATCCCAGTCTTCTGCTGGATCACTGCTACAGTTCTGGAGGATGTGCTGAAAACCAGAGAGGGAGGACAGCTGCCCAAGACCCTGACTGAGATGTACATCCACTTCCTGGTGGTTCAGGCCAAAGTGAAGAAGGCCAAATATGATGGAGGAGCTGAGACAGATCCACACTGGAGTCCAGAGAGCAGGAAGATGATTGAGTCTCTGGGAAAACTGGCTTTTGATCAGCTGCAGAAAGGAAACCTGATCTTCTATGAATCAGACCTGACAGAGTGTGGCATCGATATCAGAGCAGCCTCAGTGTACTCAGGAGTGTTCACACAGATCTTTAAAGAGGAGAGAGGACTGTACCAGGACAAGGTGTTCTGCTTCATCCATCTGAGTGTTCAGGAGTTTCTGGCTGCTCTTCATGTCCATCTGACCTTCATCAACTCTGGAATTAATCTGCTGAATCTAGAAACAACTCACTTATTTAAAACCCTCAGAACAAAATACAAACTACATTTCTTCTACCAGAGTGCTGTGAACAAAGCCTTACAGAGTCCAAATGGACACCTGGACCTGTTCCTCCGCTTCCTCCTGGGCCTTTCATTGCAGACCAATCAGACTCTCCTACGAGGTCTGCTGACACAGACAGAAAGCAGCTCACAGACCAATCAGGAAACAGTCCAGTATATCAAGGAAAAGCTCCATGAGAATCTGTCTGCAGAGAAAAGCATCAATCTGCTCCACTGTCTGAACGAACTGAATGATCATTCTCTAGTGGAGGAGATCCAGCAGGGCAGGAGCTCAGGAAGTCTCTCCACAGGTAAATTGTCTCCTGCTCAGTGCTCAGCTCTGACCTTCATCTTACTGTCATCAGGAGATCTGGATGTGTTTGACTTCAAGAAATATTCTGCTTCAGAGGAGGCTCTTCTGAGAATGCTGCCAGTGGTCAAAGCCTCTAAAAAAGCTCTGTAAGTAAACATGAACTCATCACTTAAAATCCTATAATCAGTAAAAATCTTAAAATCATGGGAAATAAATCAGAAATGCCGAAAACATAAAAAATAGTAACAATTATTATTAGCTCAGTTGGTAGTGGTTTCCCTATGATCTTCTTTTCTCTTTTTTTCCTTTCTCTCTCAGCCTGAGCAGCTGTAACCTGTCAGAAAAAGGCATTGAAATTCTGTTGCCAGTGGTCAGCTCCCAGTCCTGTCGTTTGAGAGAGCTGGACCTGAGTACCAACAGTCTGAAGGCTTCAGCAGTAAAGCTTCTGTGTGCTGCACTGGAGAGTCCACACACCAAACTGAATATTCTGAGGTCAGATCAACTTGTTTAGTTTAATTCAACAGTTTAGTTCAACTGTTTAGTTCTGTTGCTTATATGTTTGATGTCTTTTTTGTTTATATAAACCGAAAAAAATAATCAACAATTTAACCAGTAAAGGTAAACTTTATCCAGTTATCCTTGTTTCATAGCATTTTTAATCATTTTTAAGTTAAAGTTTTACTAACCTGCTCAGCACAAGACAATACGCTATTGCACCTTGATTACTGTTTAATAATAATCTTTATTCATGTTTTTATCTTCAGACTTAACATCTGTGAACTCTCAGAGGAAAACTGTGAAGCTCTGTCCTCAGTTCTCAGCTCACAGTCATTGAGACTGACAGAGCTGGACCTAAGTATCAAAAACCTGCGGAAATCAGGAGTGAAGCTTCTGTCTGCTGGACTACAAAGTTTAAACTGTAAACTGAATACTCTGAGGTCAGATCAAATTACATTTTGTTTTTAGATTTATTAATTAAATATTTAAGCTAAGTTCATCCATATGATGTTGTATCTTAGTATGTTAATGTTTCCTATGAAAATTGAAAGACAAGATTTAATGTGAAAAGTATTAACAAGCTTTACAGAGTATTTGTTTTATAGACTGTCTTTTATTTTTCAGACTGAGTGGATGTAACTTCTCAGAGAGAATCTGTGAAGATCTGTCCTCAGTTCTCAGCTCCCAGTTATCTAGTCTGAGAGAGCTTGATCTGAGTAACTGTGACCTGCAGGATTCAGGAGTAAAGCTTCTGTCTGCTAGACTAAAGAGTTCACAGTGTGCAGTGGAAACTCTCAGGTGAGGATTCCAACTTTTCCACAGATGATCATTTTTCCTTGATTTCCTGCAAGATTCTTTGTAATACAGGTTCCAGAATTGTCCAGAATTATTTGTAGAATTCTGCAGGAAAGTCATCTGGAACTCGAGGCTTATTATTAGCAGTGTTGGTCAAGTTACTTGAAAAAAGTAATCAGTAACTAATTACTGATTACTCCCCCAAAAAAAGTAATCCCGTTACTTTACTGATTACTTATTTTCAAAAGTAATTAATTACTTAGTTACTTAGTTACTTAGTTACTTTTTAAAAACACGATTTACAACCTGAAGAGGTGATAAAGTGATAGATCTTTCAGCCCAATTCTACTTTTTCTACATAATCCATCATACAAAATGTAATCAAATGGAAAAGTCTCTTTTTTTTAACTTGTTTTATCAGTTTTAATCTTTTAACTTTATGCATCAAGCAAAACATTTAATTATATGCAACATTCTCTGACTTGAATAAATTAGTTTAACATTTAAACCTATTTTCTACACATTCCAGCACATAAAATAAAATATTTTTTGTGTTTTCACTCACTCTTTCAAACAGATGCAAGTAAAACACAGCAGAAAATAAATAAAGTCAAAGACTCAGCGGTCCTTTTGCTCTATTTTCACCTGTAAAGCAGGAGCAGGGTAGGCGGAGGGTTACCCTGGTGCAGGTGTGCTGCGGTCAGTTGAAGAATCCGCGCGAGTGTCTCTGTGAGTTTCCCATTACGTCGTAGCTACTCGGTGCTTGCTCGGAAGTTTAGGGTTTTTTTTCGCTGTAAAAAGAAGTTTTCTTCCCACGCACGATGGACGCTAATGTTTTTGTCACTTTTTATGGAATCAAACTCAAAGTAAGGTCAGTACTTCCACACTTTAAACGCTGCACGCTCATACTCTCTCCCGCACTCGATATATTATCCATTGTTGATCTGCACACAGCTGCTGTCACCAACGTCGCACTTGCTTACGTCACTGTCATGAGACATTCTCGCAAAAAAAATCACGGTTTTAGTAACGCAGTAACGCAGCGTTCCTACGGGAAAGTAACGGTAATCTAATTACTGATTTTGCAATAGTAATCCCTTACTTTACTCGTTACTTGAAAAAAGTAATCAGATTACAGTAACGCGTTACAAGTAACGCGTTACTGCCCATCTCTGATTATTAGGCATACTTATCAGGGCTTCCTGGAGTTCCCCTGGTGTCACAGGCAAATCCAGTGCTATTGCTTCACTGTCTAGTAATTTTGGAAGAATTACATTGTCAAGAAACTGATGAATTTCATTTTTAGTGGTAAACATAAAGTTTCGTAGAAATCCCTAAAATATTGTTTGTTTGATTATCTAAGAATAACAAAATTGTTATTGTGTTCGAAATTCTGCAAGGGAAGTCTTTGCTTAGGAATTTATTCATTTTTAAATTAATAATTTAATTTAATTCTAATTTTGTTTCGCGTGTTTTGTTCAGTATTTCCTGATCTTGGTCTGACATGTAGGGTTTTCTTTCTTTTTTTTAAGGATTTGATGTTTTTTTTCTAGTTCCTGTATATTTTTGTTTTCTTTTTTCTTTTTATGTGATGAGAAAGAAATTATTTTACCTCTCATCACAGCTTTCCCTGCTTCCCATAGAACAGATGCTGATGTTCCAGGAGTGTCACTATAGTCTAAATATAAAGACCACTCTTTTTTAAAATATTTAATAAAGTCTTTATGTTTGAGTACTGATGTATTAAACCTCCAGCTTTTACTTCTTCTTAGTGTTCTTCTTATGTATTAGTGTTAAAGATACAGGAGCATGATGGCTGACAGCGATAGGGTGAAGTTTAGTGTCTGAATTTTTACTTAACAGTGAGCTGCTGACTAGAAAATAATCCAGACGAGAGTAGGAGTGATAACCATGTGAGAAGAAAGTATATTCCTTACTGTTGGGGTGATGGGAGCGCCATACATCGCAAAGACCAAAGGCGCTTATATACTGTTTGATTATATTTGTGGACTGCCAATTGCGCTGAGTTCCTGCTGTGTTTAGCCTGTCCATTTCTTCATTCAGTCCAAGGTTGAGTTCGCTTCCTAGAAAAAGCAGTCTAGGTGTTCAGAGAATGCACTAAAAAATCTGTGAAAGAATGAGCGATCATCAACATTTGGGCCATATAGACTTAAAATACATAACTTTTTGTTAAGTATAGATGGTTAATATTTAAGAATCTGTACTCTGGATCTATAACTGTATCGCATACTATAAAATCAACAATTTTACTCTACTCCCCTTTGTCTAGATTTAAAACAGGCAAACACATTATGAAACTCAGGTGTTTTAAGTTCTTTTAAACTTGTGACACATCTGTGAGTCTCTTGTAATAAAACAACATCTGCCTTTAGTTTTTTGAGCTGCTTAAATATCTTTAACCTCTTTTCTCTGGTGCCATCTTCATTTACATTTACCAATTTATAAAACTTAGTGTGCCCATATTTGTGTGTATATGGCTAATGATGTACGCTGGATATTTTGTTTTACGGGTGAAGAGAATCTAGACACTTGTTTAAAGAGGAAAAAAGATATGTGGTGTAACGCTTCATAATTCTGACTATGTGTGTGCATATTAACTAATATTAGCAGGCGTGTATGAGCTTGAGTGTGTGTGACCTATATGTCTATGTGCACTGTGAGGGTGTTGTAAATGTGCTGACATTGAGCGCATATGGGTGTGTTCCACTATTCACACACTGTTAGAGGCAGCTACAGTTGTAGCCACAGCTGCCCTGGGGCAGACTGACAGACGTGAGGGTGCTGTATCACCCCTCTGGCGATACGGCAGCCGAGTAAGCTTCTCGGATGAGAGGTGAAGCTTCTTTCTGACAGAACTGAAGAAGCTTCTCGGATGAGAGGTGAAACGTCTTCAAGCAACTTAAAGAGGTCCAGACACTTTTCTTTCCATGCTCTACGACTACGATGACCTGGATGACTGAGAACCTTCACAGACATAAGATACCATTTACTTTTCTTTTCCACCTGACGTGACCTACAGCGTGACACATGTACCTTTTGCCTCACTTCCATCACTTCCCTCTCTGTATGTGTTTTCTTTCTTTCTAAAACAGTAAGCATTTGTCACATTCTCAGATGCTAATTCTGACCAATCATAAGCGTCAATTTCACGCATATCTTTAAGTCGTCCTCTGCTGAATATCTTCTGAACTAGGGATGGGCGATATGACCCAAAATTCATATCTCGATATTTTTTTAGCTGGATGGCGATATAAGATATGTCTCGATATTTTTTTTTTTTAAAGCCATAAAGTAGGAACAAAAAGAGTTCTTATTCAAAGCTGTGTCCCAGATGTCACACAGGCACTTTTATTAACATACAGCATAGATGTACATGAAAAAAACTACTCAAAAATAAACTAAGCATTTATTAAACAATAATGCTCCATAAATAAAAGAAAACATTGTTTTTGTGCATAACAAAAAGCTCACAATTCAAAATGTAAACTAAGAAACGCTGAGCATAATAACAAAGATACAGATTTCACAGCTGCTCTGTTCCTGACTTTAACTGCGTGACTGACAGCCTGGAGTTTGAAATCCGCTTCGTAACCATGTCTCTTAACAGGTGCCATTTATGGTCCTTAAACACACACAATACTGTAATATTACGTTGAAGCACAGTACGTATTACTACTCGAGGCGCCTCAGTAGCCGTAATGCTCCGACAAGCCATCAAGCGGTGCAGCTCTGTAGCTTACCAAAGTCGTATTAAATTTTTTTTGACAGATTGCTGAGCGCATTGTTCCACATAAAATCGTTTCGCAGTCATCAAGCACAACCAGAATTCATGCATAAGGCGCGCTGTCAACTTTTGAGAGAATGAAAGGATTTGAGGCTGCACGGCATTGGCATGGTTAGCTCGTTAACACGTTGACGCCGTCCAGCCACACGCACGGGGCAATGCGCGGAAACTTGTTAACAGAGATTTGCCGTGTCCATCTTGTCACTGCCTGCAGGTGAAGCGATGGGAGAAGAGGGGGAGTTGTGTTTAGTTAAGGAGAGAGTGATTTTCTGACGTTTTTAATTTGGTTCTGCCTGCTTCTAATGATGTTGATTTATTAACAAATCTTTTTAATAATTAATGTCTTTCTATTATCGATAATATTTGCATTATTAAAACTAGACTAGCCCCTGTTACAAAACCCTCGCCCTGGATAAACGACAGCATTCGCTGTTTAAAGCGTGTCTGTCGTAAAGCTGAGCGTTTGTGAAGAAAGACTTGTTTACCGGTTCATCTCTTTCATTTAAAAGACCTTTTAGTTTCTTTTAACGCTTCAATTCGTGATGCAAGGGCTGCTTATTTTTCAAACCTAGTCTCTAGGAGAAGAGGTAACCCTAAGGTTTTATTTGACACTATTAGGGATATTGTTGCTCCAGCTTCTGCTGCTGTCCCCATTTCTTCGAATGAAGACTGTGAAAAATTTCTTTCCTTCTTTGTTGAAAAGGTTAGCAATGTAAGGAGCAAAATCTCTCCCTCCATGTACCATTTGCCTGTTCCGATTTTACTTAAGCCTGTCAGATTTGAAAGATTTTCACCAGTGTCTTTACCTGAGTTGTTGAAGCTGGTCACTTCAATGAGATCATCCTCTTGCCCCCTTGATATTTTATCCGGGTCTTTACTTAAAAAAATTTTTGAGTCTATTGGTCCTAGTGTTCTTAAAATTATTAATGCATCTCTGCTCTCTGGTCAGGTCCCTGTTTACTGTAAAAGTGCTGTCATTCACCCACTTTTGAAAAACCTAAACTAGATCCTTCTTTGCTTTCCAGTTACAGACCCATCTCAAAATTGCCTTTTATTGCCAAAATTTTAGAAAAGGTTGTGGCCAAGCAACTCACGGATTTTCTAGATGAGCACAACTTTCTTGATAAACTTCAATCTGGCTTTCGTAAGGCTCACTCTACCGAAACTGCACTTCTTAGAGTGTTTAATGATATTTTGATGAATTATGATGCTGGAGAGTGCACTGTTTTGATGTTGCTGGATCTGACCTCTGCTTTTGACACTGTTGATCATCTTATTTTGTTAGATAGATTAAACCACTGGGTGGGCGTATTGGGTACCGCATTGGAATGGTTTAAATCCTATTTGTCAAATCGATCTTTCTCTGTGGCTACCTCTAAGTTCAGATCCTCCGTCAGCTCTCTTGCCTATGGGGTGCCTCAGGGCTCTGTCTTGGGACCATTATTGTTTTTGTTGTATTTACTCCCTCTTCTGAAACTTCTCAGCTGTTTCTCTGATATTTCATATCATTGTTATGCAGATGATATTCAGCTATATATCTCTTTTAGGCCACCTGATGTTTCTAAGCTCTAAATCCTGCAGTCCTGCTTAGATTCCGTTAGAGATTGGCTGGCTGGTAATTACCTTCAACTAAATGCTAATAAAACGGAAGTCATTGTCTTTGCTCCTGAGAAATTTGTTCCCCTCGTGGTTAAAAATCTAGGCCCTCTTGCTTCTTATATTAAATCATCCATTAGGAACCTTGGTGTGACCAGGGGTTGCTGGCTGTCCCGCATACAACGTTAAAAACAAAAGGTGACAGAGCGTTTGTATCAGTGGCTCCCAGACTCTGGAACTCGCTCCCTCTAAGTTTGAGATCTGTGGACTCAGGTTTTTAACTGCTTTTTTTTCTATCTGTTTAAACTCGCTTTTGGTTGATTTTGTTTTGTTTTAGATTTTAATGTCTGTTTTCTGCCTCTGTAAAGCACTTTGTGATTTTATCTTGAAAGGTGCTATATAAATAAAATTTTACTTTACTTACTTTACTTTACTTAGTATCAATATTTTCTTTATTTCTACTCACACACTGTGTGTAGAAATAAACTGCTGACAGTGAGGATGATATCCCTGATTGCAGTAAATCATATTTTCTGTTGAAAGTAGAAAAGAAGAAAGTAGAAAGAAGTAGAGCGCAGACAGAGCTGAAAACTGGTGCCTGTTTGATTTAGTCCTTGAAGGAGAGGTGGTGTTTTTACTGAGATATTCTAATGATGTTACAGACAGTGTGTGGCTCTCTCTCTGAATGAAAAGCATTCATTCAGTCATTACAAGGCCCAAAAAGTCCAAAAGACCAGCCAATCAAAAATTGGAATTCCTGAGCCTGGCAATGCCTGAAAGCAGCAGGTATGCTACCTGTGGCAGCCGGAATCACGTGATCTGACTGTTTGAACCACGGCGCAGCGTTTCCAAACATCTGCACTTTAGAAGCTCCAAACTGTGGAAACGTCAGTGTTGAGTGTCTCATCCCTATTTAAGAGATCTTCTTGGCACTGCAAAGCTAAGCTTGCAAACAGCACCATAGTTTGTGAATCCCAACTAATCAGAGCGCTCCTTATGTCACGTCACATGACCCGTGTGTTTTCTCCTTTGATTAGCACCCAAAGAACTAAAGAAAGGCCAGAAGGATGTTCAGCTAATCAAATCCCTCATAGGAACAGGAAGTCTAGAGACGAAATGGAGCAGAGAAGGAGAATCACCAGTTTAAAAGTCTGAGTTTTAAACTGGTGACCCTCTAAAGAGCCTTTTATCGACTCTCTTTTTTTAATTGACTTTCTCTTTTCTTTACAGTTTTTTTTCACCATTTAAACTGTTTAATATCAGATTTAGAAATAACTTTTGGATAGTTTTTCTACATTTCCACTAAAATGTGACACAAATAATGACTTTCTGACTTTACTTTGGACTAATATAACGACTCAGCCTGGCTATGTTGGACTTGGTGTGGAAGCAGCTCCCAGTTTGAGTTCAGGAGACAGACACCCTCTCTACTTTGAAGATCAGCTTCAAGCTTTCCTTTTTGATAAAGCTTATAGTTCGAGCTGGATCAGGTGACCCTGAACCATCCCTTAGTTATTCTGCTATCGGCTAAGGCTGTTGGTGGACTTCCCATGATGCTCTGCTTTCTTCTCCACTCCCCTCTTTTCACTCCTGATGCTTTTATATGTCACTACTGCATGTCCTTAACTTTTGTCTCCTCTCTCCCTAGTTTGTATTTTGTTCTTGTCTCTCTGAGCTCATCTCTTCTCTTTCCCCTCACCCTGCAACCAGTCATGGTAGATGCTCCTCCTGGAGCCTGTATTCACAGGGAGGATCTTTGTGTCAAAGGGAGTTCTTCCTTCCCACCATCACCAAGTACTGCTCAAAGTAGATAGTCTGATAGTTGGGGCTTTCTCTCTAATATTGTAGTATATTGCTGTTACCTTACACTGTTAAACAGCTTGAGATGACTGCTGTTGTCTTTTGGGAATTGTCACTTATAAATAAAGTTAAATTTAATGCATGTAAATGGACAGATGTTATTATATGTGACAAACAGAAAATGATTGTTGACAGATGGATTGTTGTTTTGTGTGTCTGCAGTCTGTCTGATCACAGAGGAAGCCTGTACTTCTCTGGCCTCAGCTCTGAGCTCCAACCCCTCCCATCTGAGAGAGCTGGACCTGAGCTACAATCATCCAGGGACTTCAGGAATTGAGCTTCTGTCGGCTGGACTGAAGGATCCAGGCTGGAGACTGGACACTCTCAGGTATGGAGAGAATGTCTGATAGAGGAGAAAGAGCTGGAAACATTTCCTGTGTCCTTCACTCACTTCCTGTTTGTTTCCTGCAGATGAGACATGAACAATCACACATGCAGGAATATTTTCAGGGACAGACACACTAGTCTAGCTGGATAGTACATGGATATTTGTGTAGGGGGTCTCCAAGGAGCCTGTTTGCAGGAACATGATAACAGATAAGTCATGTTGTGAGTTTCATTAAAAGTAGACCTACAAATAGGTCCATAAATATTTGGACAGAGACAACAGTTTGCAATTTTGGGTTACCACGGTGAACTTTAAATAAAAAAACTCAGATGCAGTTGAAGTTCAGACTTTCAGCTTTAATTCATTGGTTTAAACAAAAAGCTTGCATAAAAATGTGACAAACGAAAGCATTTTCTTAACATAATCCCTTCATTTTAGGGTATGTAACATTAATGACTCAATGGTAGGGAAGTGGAAGGAGCGCAGTTTTTGGCTTTCCACATATTCCAAAACTTGCTTTGTCGCTTTGCCATTACTGTGGCCTGGCATAATTTGCAGATGATGCGATGCTTTGAACCAAAACAGGCGCAGCTTGATGACACCATCAACATACGCTATCGAGGCAGAGCGGTATAGTCAAAAGCTCTACCGCCAAATTTATATCGTTTCTACAGTTTACCGTTTATACCACCCACCCCTAGTTTACAGCAAACTCTTCCAAATGCAAGCACCACACCTCAAATCCACCCCTGCCTTTTTTGTACTTAATTGATAATGACATAACAAAGGAATTTTCCTTTCCTGCCCACGAAATGGACGTTGTATCAGTTGTGTGTGCTACAGTTAGTGTGTAGTGTAGTCATTCTTTGGTTTTGTGTGTCAGTTCTACTAGTTGTGACAGCCAGTGGGCTGGCCTTGTGTTTTGCTTTTCTTGTTGCCTGTCTTTTTCAGGTAAGTGGTAGGTTGAGCTGACCCAATTATAGACGCAGCACACCTGAGAAGGCCAGTCCCAGCATATAAAGCCACCTTGATTGAATCTCTCTCTGTCTGGCATCCATCGTGTTCATTCGGCGCTTTTGTTATGGCTGCTATATCATTTAAATTGTGTTAAACTTTCTTCACCTTATTTTCATTAAAAATATCTGACAGCCTTTAAAAGACTGTATGTGTTATCCCACTTGCTTGTCACGTCCTTGAGCCGGGTTGTGACATAGTGAAGTTTGAAATGCTTATATAAAACCACCTGAGGCCTTGGCTGCATTTTTAGGGAAATAGTTGCATGTTGTTTGCAAAACGTATGCATCACTTTTTAAAATGCACAAATTCTATGAGCATTTCAAGTTCTGAAAATGATTGGTTAAACATGTTTGTGGTTTTTACAGTAAAAATCTGACCTTTTTCTACTCAGATATTTTCTCCAATGACTCGAGATATGGTGTTGATGAATGTGTCAGAACTAATACAAAGATATAACCCTGTGCAGTCTGGAGAAATTGGCCATCATCCACTCCTGTCCTGTTTCCGTCACTGTCTTGTTGGCCTCAGTCATGAAGCAACAGACAATAAGGTCTTTAGAGAGGCTCATCTGTGCTGTCTTTCCTCCATCCAGGACCTGGAAAGGTCCAGAATGAGGAAATGGGACAAACATCTCTATAGACCTTTCACATCATGGAGATAAACTGTTCGCATTTCTTTCTTCAGGCAGATGATACAGAGTGTTGTTAACAAAAACAGACACCACAGACAATTCATTCCTCCGAGCTTTCACTTTGATGAACACTGTGAATGTTCATGTGTATGAGAGCCATGTAATGTCCATGTGTGCATGCTGACTGTGCTGGTCTGACCCCCCTCCTCCTTTCAGGGTGGAGCCTGCTGGAGTCCGATGGTTGACACCAGGTCTGAAGAAGTGTAAGTGTGTTTTTATTGTGATTCATGAAAACAAAGCAGCACACATTCAACCATCTTCAAACTGTCACATCACTCATTCACATCTCTGATGTCAGGAGTCATCATCAAAGTGTCAATTAGACACGATAGAACAGAGAAAACCTGAGTCATAGTGGTCAAAACATTTATATTTCTGTTTTATTCAATCATCTTCTGGAAGAGAGACCCCTGCACAGCCCCCAAAGGCCAGTTGTCTCAAAGCTGGCCCTTTTTTTTATACATAAAACAATATAATCAGCAAATAAGCCTTAAAATATATATTTAAATCTCAACACAATCAATGAACAGATGATGGATCAATAACTGCAGCTGGATTGTGTTTGTTCTCTCCGTCAGATTCCTGCCAACTCACAATTGACACAAACACAGTAAACAAAAGGCTCCAACTGTCTGACAACAACAGGAAGGTGACACATGTGGAGAAGGTTCAGTCATATCCTGATCATCCAGACAGATTTGATGTCAAGTGGCAGCTGCTGTGTAGAAATGGTCTGACTGGTCGCTGTTACTGGGAGGTCGAGTGGAGAGAAAACGTTGATATATCAGTGAGTTACAGAAGAATCAGAAGGGAAGGAAGCAGTAATGACTGTGTGTTTGGACTCAATGACCAGTCCTGGAGTCTGAGCTGCTCTGATGATGGTCCTCAGTCTGTCAGGCACAATAAGATAAAAACATCCATCTCCTCCTCCTCCTCCTCCTCCTCCTCTGTCTCTAACAGAGCAGCAGTGTATGTGGACTGTCCTGCTGGCACTCTGTCCTTCTACAGAGTCTCCTCTGACACTCTGATCCACCTCCACACCTTCAACACCACATTCACTGAACCTCTTTATCCTGGGTTTTGGGTTAATCCTGATTCCTCAGTGAGTCTGTGCTGAGTTGAGTGTAAAGAGTGTCCTCCTGTTAGAGAAACACTGACTGTTGAAGAGATCAGTTCAATCTGTACATTTCTGACTCTTTCACTCATGGATTCAACCAGTTTTTAACTGATTTTAATGTTTTAAACTGTTCTAAAGGATTCCTTGTAAAGCTCTTCCTCTTCAGTCCTTTAAAGATGGAAGCTCCGATTATTGCAGGATCCACGTGTTGTTTTTGTGTCTTGTTCCACTCAAAGCTTCACAGTGAATATCAGTATGTTGTGTTTCTCTGAAGCTCAGTTCACAACCAGCTCCTCTGCAGTCTGAGCTCATTAAAATGAATCAAAATGTTTTATTTCTCTTTCTTAGTGGGATGTTTCCAAACTCTCCACATGCTCTTACTCTTTCACTTATTGTTGAAAGCTTATCATTTGAAAATGTTTCAGCCTGTGACAAAGTGGCTAGGACAGAATTCATTTGCCATTTGTCACTTGCATATATTGTTATTTTGTGTTCTGTTATTTTACAGTCAGCCATAATGCTTTGATTTAGACATTGCTGGTGTAACTTCTCTTAACACACACTATCCCGGGTTTTGTTTGTGGTAGCAGTAGTTACATCCTTTACATCCATGCATGTGTTTTAAAGCAAACACTACTAACCATCAGATCATCTGAATTCTCTTCTGTTTACAGGCACATGTCTGGTAAATTATGTTTCTTTATGTTGCTTTGAGTTATACTTACCATGGTGTCCATGTTGTGCACTCAGGTCCTATATGTGAGACAGGTGTAGGGGAAGGGCCGCCCACTACTTCCTGTTTATATAGAGTCATGAGGTCAATGATTGCATCACTGGGTGTAACCAAATGGAGGGTTTTTCATTTTGTATAGTATTGTTTGTTTTCTTTAAAGTAGCCTTTTGAGTTTATTAGTGTTAAAATAGTGTGAACACACTTAATTGGAAGTGCTCTTGTGTCGATTAAGCTAACAAACAAACATTAAGCTAAGATATTGTATGCAGTGTTTTACTTTACCATTTAGTTGAGTAAATGAGTTTGTCAGTTTCATGCATGACTTTATTCCTGTTCTTTGTTTAGAATTGTATTATTTGGTTTGACCTATTTGTTTCAATGGTAGGGACTAACGAGGTCAGGTGTGGGCAAAGTCCTGTATAAAGCCAGTGGGATTTTTGCATGTGTGATTGTTTTATGTTAAATGGAGATGCCAGCAATAAAGTATGCTTAAAAGAACTTCAATCGTCTGCTAATCCTATTTACTAGTGATGGCCAAATGAAGCTTTCTGAAGCTTGTATTGAAAAACGGTTCATTACTCGAAGCTTTTCAACACGGTCCTCTCTGGTGACATCTGGTGGCCAAAAATATGAAGAGCAGCTTGAATCCACAAAATAAACCCAA
This sequence comes from Mchenga conophoros, assembly GCF_057382185.1. Taxonomy (NCBI): domain Eukaryota; kingdom Metazoa; phylum Chordata; class Actinopteri; order Cichliformes; family Cichlidae; genus Mchenga; species Mchenga conophoros. The sequence continues at coordinate 30,684,992 of NC_140528.1, forward strand.
CCACTTCATTATGATTGCCCACTCTACAGAGTGGAATCCTGTCTGATACTGGGCCGCTGTTGTGTTGCTTTGAACGTGTATTTTTTGGTGGTTAAAAAAATGTGTTTTATTTCTTTAATAAATAGTTTTGACCAGTAAACTCTCCTTGTTTAAACATGCACCATGGTGTGGTCTTTCTTTGCTTGCGACTTCTTGATGTTGGTAAATACAATAATTGAAAAATACCACATTACATATAGTATATACATATAATAATGTACAACACATTATGGGGTATGTTACTGCTCTGAGGTCTTGCCTCCATGCACTTATGCAATTAACCGCTAGACGGGTATATTTATAAATAATATATTAGGGAAATTTTCCCAGACATATTTTTGACCTGGGGGTAGAATTGATTGTGAAATGGAAACGGAAAATGCTTATGAACTTGCAAATTAAAAACATGATGCATTTAAAGTAGCCCTTTTTCATTTTTATTTAAGAAGAGAATTTGTTCCACTGTGCGATGGCCGAACCTGTTCCTTTTCGTGGAGATCATTTCTCCTGCCTTAAGGAAAATCCCTTTACATGGAACAGAAGAGGCTGGAGTGCAGAGAAACTGGTAGAGATGCAGTTATACAGTCTACCTGGGCCTCACAAACTATCAGCTAAAGAGAATAAAGAAATTCAATTGCTGCACATTTGGCAGACTAACATTTTCAGATTAATTAAACAATAAAATATATATTTTTACAACATTACATGTAAAGAATCAAGTGGAAGTTTTTCTAAAGTTATTTAATGATATTTATATTATGGAAGCAGATTTTTGACATTTTACCTTTTTCCCGTTTTCAGATAAAATAAACACGCACAAAACAAAAGCAAACGGCCAGAACACAAAGCTGGAAAACCCACCCGATTGACAAAAATCAACTCAAAATACTCCCACACAACAGAACCTCCTCTATTCCTCGCTGGCTCCAAATCTCTCAGTGGTTCGCTATCTGTCACCATCACAACACTCCACAAATCCCGCGAATGATTCGCTTCCTTATAAACCATTGAATCAGACACCGAAGCAGTTAGGTTCTAAATGAAGCTTCGGACGTCACTGATCATGTGACTCTGGCCAAACGAATCAAGCTTCGACACAGTGCTTCTGAAGCAGTGTGTTGATTTTTGTGACACACGCACCGGAGCGTCAGCTTCAAGCTGACCATCACTACTATTTACTTATCACCTTCCTTGCTGCTTAAGTTATGCTACATCACACAGCCATATAAGCTGAAAATATTGGCTCAATAATTTTTAAACCTGGTTGCTTTCTCACAGTGTTGTGTTCATATGTTACACAAATATTGCATTCCTTGTATTTTATGTTTACATGCTGTAATGTTGGCAGTGAACCTCTGAAAGTCTGTCCTGATGTCAATTATGGTGAAGTGGTGTGTTGACAGTGTAACGGCAGCATTGGTGTGGTGTGAGAGTCCAGCGTCAGCCTTTATGTTGGACACTAATCTTGTATACAGAAACACTAATAAAGAATCAATCATGAATAATTGTTGTTCAGACATTAGCTCCTGATGGAGAAACTCCTTCTTTATCACAGCTCTGATGGGGCTACAGCTCACTTTCACACTAATCAAGCTCTTTGTTTCAATTCTGTGATTCTTATTTGCAAACCTCTGCCTGCTAAACCCCCTGCTTCTTTTTCTGTTACACCAGCTCGACTGTGCAACAAGCGTTTTCATAGATTTCTTTTAACAGCTGATTTTGGGCTAAGTCCAGCTGTTAAAATGCGGTGGCTGTCCCCTTACATTTACTCTGTTTGTGTCAGAACAATAAATGGACCGTAAGTGGCGCTCCATAAGGGAGCACACTTATTCCTCCTACAGTTTATTAAAGCTTGACAAATGAAACATGAGCCACACACTGAGACAAGTCTGAGGGCGGAGCTTGTGCAGCATAATCAGAGCTGTCCCCATGGAGACAAAATCCATCCTACAGTTTGGGAAGTTAGGGGATCATCTTTCCTGTGGCTTCTGGCTTTCCTATATAATGCACCATTACATTGCTAACATGCTTGTCTTTAACTACTGCAGCTTCTACTATTGTGTTTCTGTAAAAAACTGTTCAATGTTTTGTTTTTCAGCTAAGTTTAACAGATGCATGAAGCTGTTGGAATCATTCACAAGCCTGAGTTTTGAAGCATTTTCAAATATGCTGATGTCCTCAATGACATGTCACAAACTTGATTTGTGTCTGTAATACTTGGTGTTAAATGATTTAACTTAATGCTTCAGATATTAATCAGATACCTTCTTTTCAGTTTAAGGCTTTCGTTTCTTTGTTAAGACAACAAAATTGGTTGTAACTCAATGCATATCATCATTGATTTACAACTTACTTTTTTGTCAGTAAATGTGTGTTTGTAATTAAAATGTAATGATCATCTTACTGTTTCCCACTTGTGAATATTTTTCTATACTGATTGAAATAATCCCATAAGGAGAGATGGTGTGGAAAAACGAAACCTGATTTATTGGGATACAGATATTCATGAAGCTATTTGACGGTTAGACTCCCACAGAGTCTGGATGCTGATGGTGCTGTAGTTGAAGATAGAGGCATGCTTCAAAGAAGGCAGCTGAGAAAATGATTGGACCGTGGAAGTGATTTGAAGTATTGTTGAGTATGACAGTGCAGGGAAATGGAAGTGATGGCAAGAATAAAGAGCAAGGAAGCAGCAGGAAAAAAATGGTGTCCAGCTTGTGTCACTGAATAATGCGAGTTTGATTGATGACCCTAGCCTTGACCTTTTGACCCTACCGGAAGTACTCCGGAAGTGACTAATCGAATCCAGATGTGTGTAATATGATCCATAAGCGTGATGAATTGTATCCAGTGAGGGGAGGAGGGTACTCTGGAAGTCTCTAATCGATTCCATATGTGTGACTAATCACATCCGGTGGGAGAAAAAGGAGGTGTGGTTCCTGGGGGGGATGCTTCAGGGATAATTCTGATCAGAGAGGGGGGGGTATGGTTACTGGGGAGGGAGAAAAAGTTCAGGGGGGTAACGCAGCAGATAACCATTTTCTCGGTAAAAAGCTATTTCTTTTTTCAATAGCGGCTTTATTTTGCTTTCTTACGTTAATCTTATTACAGGCGCAATAAAATAAAAACCTTTAAGATTATCTGACTAGTAACGGATTGCATTATATATATATATATATATATATATATATATATATATATATATATATATATATATATATATAGATATATATATATATAGATATATATATAGATATATATATAGTGCCGGGGGGAGGCAAGCTACACCATTGCTTGTATGTGTAAAAATAACCCAGAGTTTAAAAAAAAAAAAAAAAGCACCGCGCCCATATTCAAAACTCGGTCCTATTTAGAAATTGGCCCCAAACAATTTTACACGCTCGGATGAGGTATTGTGTGGGAAAGACTTGTCTGTTTTTAGAGTCACTTTTCCAACGGGTTTTCTCATTAGTTGGAAACTCTCGACAGACAGAAATCCTAAAAGAAAACGGTCTTGTTTTACAAACATCAAGGAGGAGTCAACTACCCCTCTAATCGAAATTAGTATTTCTCAATACTTGTAACCTAGCAAATAATTTCATACAGGTCTCAAGTCCTTGTATGTTTAAAAAACACAAAAACAAAACAAAAAAAACCCTTACTTAAAAAAAGCACCGCGCACATATTCAGAACTCAATCCTAAATAATTTTATTGAATCACCCCGATCAGGTATTTCTGGTTTTGTGCAGCCACTCCTTCTCAGACCAAAGTAAAGAGTTTTTCTTCATTTTTGAGCTACTTTTACAACAGGTTTTCTCATTAGCAGAAACGCTCAATAGACAGAAAAACAGAAACCCTAAAAGAAAACGGCCATGTTTTACGCACATCAAGGAGTCAGATGACCGTCGGTTCATCCCGGTCAATTACCTCCGAGAGCTCGGGATGCTTCCTCCATCGGGTACCATAAGCGTATAAGAAAAAAAACCAAAAAACCTCCTGACCACTCTGGGTCAGGAGGGGCGATATAGCATGGAACGGTCAGATGACTACGCCGGATGGAAGCATAACCGGAAGCGTCCCAGGGACTTTCTATTTGACCTTCATCCTGCTCCATGATCAACCGTAAAATGTTTCCTCAATATTGCTGTAATGTAACAACAAAGTTAGTTTTTTAAGATCAGACAGGGGTACAGTCCCAAAACATTCCTTACACATTCCCGCAGTCACCAAATTAGCATGTGTGGCACCCTCGGAAACTAGTTAAAAGAAAAACACGATACTGTTTAGTTATGGTGAACACTTACCTCAACTTTGATGCTTTTTTTCTCAGCTATTTAATCTGAAAAAAGTAAACGTGCTACAAGGACAGTTTCGACACAATGCACATTGCAGAGTACATGAATGGGAAGTAGGAATTCCTCCTCTCTATACTTACACTCCTCCCTAACAAAGGCCAAGTCATCATCTCCAAATTGTGTGACCTACTATTTGAGTTTCATTGGAGTGTATCCAAGTGCACGAGATGTAAAACAATGTATTAGTTTGTTTAAGCCATTCACCGAGTCCACGTCAAGATGCCATTCATTTAAGAGACTAATATTTTTTTGAATTTAAATTGTGCTTACTTCAACGCAGTAACATTAAAAATAAAACATATTAGAACTAATTTTTGCTGGACACAAGAACAACTCGAGCATCTTTTTCAGGAGCTGAACTAGGGCTTACAAGTTTGCCGTGCCCCTGGGGACCAGTGCGAGGTTGTGCGGCAGATCCCGGCGTGGAGGGTCCAGACACTCCCACAGCGCAGACTTTGCTATCCGCACAGAGCGTTTCTGGTGTGGCTTATGCAGAAGAGACAATACAGCGTGTTTCTCTGCTCCCGGTAAGCATGTCTGTTGTAGCCTGCCCTTTATAAATATCTCTTTTATTTCATGTCTATTTAAGCGTAATTTATGACAGTATGTTTGCACTGAAGCACCGCAGCAATTTCCTAATGTTGTAAACCTGCTCAACATTTGGCAATAAAACCCTTTCTGATTCTGATTCTGATTCTTTGATTATTCAAACAGTGTTTAAAATGTGACTCGTTTGTTATCCAAAAACTTTTTATCTGTGCTACTGATTTAAAATATACAGATATATATTTCAAGTCTTTAGCTCAAATAGACTCTTGAGCATATTCATATAGCAAAATCCACATAACCAGTGTGCACCCTAATGTACATCTTTGAACTGTATGTTAATCAGTACATGAAGCGTACCTCTGAAAAGAGTCCATCATTTGTGAATCTATTGATTTGTTTTTCTAGCTGCAGTTTTCACAAACTGCGGATGATGAAATCTTCTTTATTTTAGAAAATGTCTTTAAACTATCACTGCTCCTACACAGTAAAAAATGGAGTGTCAATATTTCAGAGTAAACCTATTTTAACCTAGATAGAGTATTTACAACTCTATGAGGAGTAAACCAGCTCTATCAGAGTTAAAAGTCAGTGTAAAGTTTGTTAGTCACGCAGTGAAGACTTAACTCCACACAGTGTTGATTATTACCAGTCCGCAGGCGTGTGCGGCCTCAGAGCTCTAATGCACATGGAATTTTCTCCAAAGAGCTGCCACAATCAGGTAAGTGAAGTTAACATTCCCATACTGGTAACATTGTTTAAAAGGTATTTTTAAACTAAATAGCTCTTTATAGTTTCACTGATGTCGAGTGAGGACATGTTAGCAGCATTTACCCATAGGTTTAATGACATTCCAGTAGCTACATGCTAGCAGTTGCTAAAAGTTCAGATGTTCGTTATCTTCTCACTGCGTTAATATGAACCTAAAACATTTTAACTATGTATTTCTTCTAAATGCTGTCTAAATAATATCATTGTCACATGTCAAATCGCACAGTTTGAACAACTAAATTACCGTTTATCAGTAAGCTAATAATTGCTAATTAGCTTACATAAGCGAACATACTTTCAGAAAAAGTGGGTAACATTACTATAAAGTTAACTTTACTGGTTTATATTATTTTAAGCAAATGCCAAAGGCATACACTACTTTAGAGTTTTGGTCATTATTTAGTAAGAAATATGTATTTTGTGTAAATTAACTGATAGCAATGTTAATGACATGTTAAGTAATATTAAGTAATGTTTCTATTTTATAGAAAAGTTTAAGAGTAGGCAAAAACCAAATCTCTGAGAGATGCAACCAGAAGACGGATGAGAAACATACTTGAGGCTGAGATGACAGAATAACGTGGGTAAGAATCAAAAATGTAAGATATAAAGAAACATTTTTAACATTGTATTATTTTTAATTGTGATGTTTAATGCCAATTATTGAATTTATACATTAGGACATCTCCCCCTAAAAGCGTAAGAGTGATGTATGCGCAGGGCATTGTTGCTCTGTCTCCATATCTGGAAGACCCATATTCACAACATGGATATGTAAGTAAAGGGAACTTTTCAACATTAAATACATAATTGCCCTCAGAAATGTTGATAACATAGTCCTTCTTCGTTTATTTAATTACATAGAAACATTACTACGATCCAGAGAGCAGTTCAGGATACATTGCATGGCGGTTGAAGACCATTCAAAGAAAAGCTGTGGAGGAAAGAAGCGTCTGAGTTTGCAAATCTCCCAAAAGTAAGTTCACTTATCACTTAAATGATACTGATGTAATTTGTAGGCAGGATTCAATCAAACACTTCTCTATGTTCTGTATTTTTGAATTACAGATAGAACAAGATTTCCGACTCCTTTTTTGTGAGGTCACTGGGAGCAAATTCTTGGAGAGGTGGCTCACCAATCTCAAAGCAAAGGTTGTAAAGGAAAGTCATGGACTTGTCCCCACCTCAGAGCTCTTGGAGTTAATGTGCAATGCTGAGTCAGGTACTGAAGTTGAGAATGGTATGATTGTGACTGTTTTTATTTGCCATTGTTGGTTATATAGGTAATTCTGTCAATGTATTTTTGGAATAATTCTTTGTTTATTCGTCTGTAGGCTGGGACAGTGACTTGTCTACTATCTTGCTGCTGCTACATCTGCTACCACCATCTGCACAAGGGCGAAAGGGACCAGGAAAGATGTCTGCATCTCAAGCTGTCAATAACCTCATCAAATTCCCAAAGGTATGTTGTTTAAAATATACTTTCCATCACCTCTATTTTCATGGACAGTGAGCTAATCTACTGTCAGAGGATAGTCACTTAATACTGTTGTTTAATGTGTTGTTGTAGGCTGGAACCAGTGTACAGCAGCATCTAGACTGTGGCTAAGGGGGTTGGGAAGCGCATCTGTAAATGGAAGGTCGCCGGTTCGATCCCCGGCCTCATTATTATTATTATTATTATTATTATTATTATTAACATCACTCGAAGCAGTCAGCCCTACCTTCTCACTCAGGGATCCACAAGAAGCAGCATTCACACCTTCATTGTGATTGAGAAGCTTGCACTTCCATGTAAAGCGACAGGTTCAGTAGGAGCCTCAATTCCGATTCACAAGGTCCCGAATCGATTCGATCCACGATTCGATTTAATTCGATTTAATTCGATTCGATTTAATTCCATTTAATTCGATTCGATTCTATTTAAATCTGGGAAATTTTGACAGTCAGAAATATAATTCAGATCAGTACATTTACATATTTTTGTATCAATAAAAAGGAAGCTGACACACGCAAGACTTTATCACAGGTGTGAGCGTCACAGCAGAGGCCTTTGTGTCAAAGTAGCTGAGGATAAAACACAGAAAAACATGAAGGTGATTTTCCTGGCCTGGGATTTTATAAAAATATTCTGCAGTAGATCAAAAACGAAAGAAAACCATTAATCAACATATGAACATTACCTCTGACGTTACAGCGGTTTTATTAGAGACACGGCTAAGCATTTTGCATTTTGAATAATTTTAAAAAGTTTAAATTTGTTCAGTATTGAACAGCAGAAATGAGGTTTTCTTTTTGGAAGAATGTAAAAGGGAAAAAAACAGCGGCCGACAGCGCTGTAAACAACGGTAGACTTGTGCGTAACAAGCAAGCGAATAATGAAGAAAGGGAAACTGTTCTTGAAAAGAGAGAGAGAGAGGGAGAGAGAGAGAGGGAGGGAGAGAGAGAGAGGGGGAGAGAGGGAGAGAGAGAGGGAGAGAGGGAGAGAGAGAGAGAGGGAGAGAGGGGGAGAGAGAGAGAGAGAGAGAGAGAGAGGGAGAGAGAGAGGGAGAGAGAGAGAGAGAGAGAGAGAGAGAGAGAGACAGAGAGAGAGAGCTGTGCATCGCGATGGAAGCAAAACAGTAAAAGTCAGAGTGAATCCATGACGATGTTTATGTGAAGCGTTTGGATCTTCTTTTGCTGCTGGTTCGGTCAATATTGTTGGAGAGACATCAAACTAACAGCTTTAGAATCAGCGCATAAAGGGCGTGAACACAAAGCGCGGACCCACCCACAGATCAGAATCAGCGAGCTGTCGGCTTTCAGCCCCGACCGTGAGAAAGGCGACATCTAACTGATTCTGATCCGCGGGTCGCACTGTGTGTTTAAGTCTATGTGCAGAATCCGTGTTCCTGCTCCATTTACTGTCTTAACTGTTTGGTGGTTCTTGAAATTTTGTGAGATGTCACCAGAGATTCTGGCATTTCGGGCAAAATAAATTTATATTAAAAAATCGATTCAGGATTTTAATGAATCGATTTTACGTTATCCAAGCCAGAATCGATTTTAATCGATGAATCGATTATAAAAACCCAGCCCTAGTATGAACCATAAAGTCAGTTTGGACTGAGGAGCAGTTGGTAAACACAGAAGTACATTGAGTGTTGACAAAATTACTTTTTTATCCAAAGCATGCACAAGAATCCAAATCTCTGTATCACAATGATTTCATTAAAGCCTTATTATTTTATGGGGGCAATATTGCAAATTACCGTAGATCATTAATAGGGAACAAAAAAAGGAGGATCACATCAGCAATGTTGCTGGGAGACAGAAGTCTTGACACGTGCTTATAACTTAAACTTAAAACACAAAACTCAGTTACAGCTGGTATGATTTATGGTATAAACCAGACTTTCACAGTCTGCGTCTTTACAGGGGTTTTTTTCTGCTTTTGTTCACTCCTAGTGTGATCAACAAACAACAACCCACAGACATCCACAAACACAGAGCCCACTAACTATTAGCCGCTTTCCCCCCCTAAACAGTCAGTTGACTGAGAGAAATGCAATCCATCATCGTGAAAGCTCCATAGTCAAACTTATATTTCCTTAACTTACATCCTGTTCTGTTTAAATCCGGCATCCCTGTATGGTTTGATAGAAAATTGGTTAAACCATTGCTCAACTTATGTTTGAATGACGGCAGATAATTCTATCTAGCCCGCCTACTATCCTTGGAAACGTAAAATCACTGGCTAGAATCTAAAGTGTATGACATCTTAGGGAAAAAAAGCACCGAAATAAAGCACAGAAATGTGCGCTGCTTTTCAGTCTGGTTACTACCGTTTATGTCAGAACCGGTGCCATAATGGCAGCAGATACCGGTACCCATCCCTAATGTTGAGGCGATGTTATACCTGCTGCTTGGGGCTGTGACTGACTCATCAGTCTGTTTCTGTGGAGCCATTTCCATTTCCTTCAGTGGTCACTGTCAGTAACTATAACTGTCCACATACAATAATACTGACATTAGGACACATTCACTGCAGCGTTTCAGCACTAATATTCATCAGTGTGATAATGACACTCTATATGTGAACACAGATATTATTAAACTGATAAAAACACTGTCAACAGAGATATACTGACTGATGAGAGCTTACTGGCCTCAGGTGGCCACAGTGAGGAACTGCATCATATTAAACCAGTGACAGGTGTCGTCCTTAATGAAGAGCATTTCCAACCAATACATATACATTCCAACAAGGAGCAATAAGAATCATTAATAACACTGGCTTCAATCAATCTGAGATAGCAAAAACCAAAAACAGGAGGGTTTGGAGAGGTGTGCTAACATGTGGCTGTCATACTCTATGCCCTACTGGCAGCGCTAAATAAATGCCGATTAGTGCATCCAATAGCAAAGCAACTATCTGGCATTTTGGTTCAGTTCAACTGAAAGACATTCAAAGGATGGCTAAAGACATTACACATACACAAACACATGGAAACACTGGAAACCTGTTTTTGGTGCAGCAGCGGTCCCAGCTGCTCGCCTTTATCTAGACTGGGTTGGCTGCTTATCTCAGTATAATCAATGTTTAAAGTTCTCAGTGTTTCTGTATTGCTTTGTATAGGATCTCCCAGCATCATCACTGTGCTGTCCAATCATTGTGTGCGAGGTTACCCTTATAGTGCAATGTGTGTTTGCACAAAGAGAAGCATGTGTGTCAAATATAAATAAGCACAGAACAGAAACAGCTGCTCGTTTCTTCTGTTTAGAGTCAAGTTAGTGTTTTGTGTCTTTGTTTGAGGCCTGATGTCGAGCAGAGGTGTGTGTAACTGCACTGGTCTGTTATATGTGTGAAGTGTGTGCTTCTCTTCAGCATCATCTTTGTCACTGCTGATTCCTTTGTGTCATCATGTGTTGAGAAGAGAGAACAGTTATAACTGAGGAGCAAAAGGAAGCCCTGAAATCTGCATCCAACAAGGAAGTGTTGGCTCACCAGTGATCCCAGCAGAGCCACTGGTTTTCCTCCAGTTGTTACAGATTCAATGATGTTGTTCCTACAGAAACACGTTAGCATCTTTATTGTAGTAAAGTCTTGTAATGTGAAGATAGAAACAAGGCAGCAAACAGCTCCATGATCTGATCTTAATGATGTTGTTTTTATTCCTGTCTGTCAGAACTGGATTGGAAACTATCAAAGGTCTAAAAACAGCCTCGACCCTCCCACAGAGCAAACTTTACACACGTCATCTTTCAGCTACAATCTTTGTTGCAGGGATCTTCTGCCAAACAAGGCTGAGAGAAGATTTCTTACAGCTGTCATGTTGATGCTGTTTCAGTCTTTGGGCAAACACACTCATATATTAGGGCTGATATCAGGGCTGCACAAGTTCTTTGTGTTTGTGATCATGAATAATAGAAGTGTGCCTGTTGAAGATCATGTTTGCTGCATTATTATATGTCCTGTTATTGTTCTGTGTTATATTCAGCTTTCAGCATCCTTTCCCAGCCCCCTGTTACACCATCCATACAAAGCCAGTCTGACTGTGAGCCAATGTGTTTGTTTGTGTTGGATCAATAGATTTGACAGACTTGGTTCATCCAGAGGGAAACAGTCCAAATTCAGATCTAATGAAATGATGGAGGCTGTTTCCTACCACGGTGCTGATGTGTGACTAACAAGGCTCATGGTCTCCAGCAGACAAGCGCCTGGAATGAGGTGAGCTGAGTGTTGCTGTGGTGGGTCTGTGCCCACGTCATGCATCAGGATTCATATTGGCAATAGTTCATATCTCTGTTCTTCAGCCTTCATCACAAAGCTGTGAAGGAAAAACAAACATCTAACAGGATTTGATGGATGCAAAGTCCACTGAGCTCTTTGTCATTTACAAACTTGTCCAACCAACAAGAGCACAGATGAAAAACACAGTGACAGTCAAAGGATTTTGCCATATATGAGCATAGATTACTTTCATATAGATTTTCAATGCAGGCTTTTGGTGAGCCGCTGGGTTCTGTCTAATAATCATCTCAGCATTTTACAATAGAACAGCTCTTTATTAGCTCTTCATTTATTGTTATTGGACATGAAACAAGGAAGCTGTGTTTCTCATTGGATGTTAGTTTCATGTTCATCAGGATCATTTTCTAAAGAGCTGATATTGAGACCATTTACTGCACTGGCTGCACATCCTGTCTACATTTCTCTGTGTGTGCTGTGTTTGTCTTTTCATATTTCTCCATATTAATACAAACAGTGAACAGCAGCAGATCTACTCTTCATCTGTTTTAGGCCCAGTGAAAGATATGAAGCAGAAATGGTGTCATTAGGAGAAGAAGAGGAGAACAAGTCCGGCGAGGAGGCAGCAGCTCTTAAAGATGAAACACAGCAGCTCAGCCCTGAGCTCAGAGAGCTGCACATGAAAAGGCTCCTCAAGCAGATCATGTCAGAGGTTTGTCATCAACAGGAGGAACTGTTCACATCATAGGATGAAGATGCTGTCAGCTGGATGAAGAAGGTTATTTAATGGCAAACGTTCACATTGAAGTCAAATTGTTGTCGTGTTGAACTACGGAAGCATAGAGCTGCCACTCAGGCAAAAGAAAAATACAAGTGTATCACGTTATAACGTGAAAGGTTTATTGTTCTAACAAGATACTTTTCCTGTTTGTACAACATAATATCACGTTATTACAATATACATAATCATCACGTTCGTACAATATAGGATCACGTTCATACAATATAAATATTATATTGTACGAACATGATAATTATATTGTACAATTATATTGTATTAGTTTGAACCAATCCTGTGTCAGCTGCAGCCACATCATTGCAAACGCATACAAATGGGTGCGTTCCTGTTTAGACCTGCTCGCTGTCAGTGGGCTTCATTCCATTTCAGACTGCCGGTGGTCGGCTGTGATCTAAACTCAACATGGCTCCTGTGTTAGAAGAGACGATGATTTTAAACTTTGCACATTTAATCGTTTCTTTCCAACACTATGGAGCTACCAGCCCAGTATATGTAGCCCACAGTAGATGGAGTTATCAAGCTGACTGACAGACATTTCTCATGGCTCATGTCCACAAATGTCTGGCTGCATATTTTTATCATCTATATTTTCCAGTCTTCATACAGCCTATATTTCATATGAACTCCAATCTGCCAGCTGCCATCACGTTTTCAGGGTTCATTCAGTGTTGTAAATGTAGGACAAACAGCAGCACATGTTCGCTAAATGTTTGCAGTCATTTTAAATGAAGCTGATACTACATGAGACATTTTCCACATTTATTGTCTTTGAACAGAGAATAATAAAGCCATCAAACATATACAGACTTGTGCAAATACAAACTTCTGTGGTGCATTTGATGACCTGCAAAGGAGAACAAGTCAGGGTTTTCAGCCCTAACACAACCTCTTTGTTCTCAATACAACAAAACCTTAAAAGGCTGATATGCAAGTTTGCATGAATCACCAACACAGTTGTATTTTTTTCTAGTATAGTTATAAATAAGGTGATAAAATATCTGCTCACTGATTAGATCCAGTATCTATTAAAGATGAACTGCGCATGTTGTTAATCTGTGAAGAGGCAGAAAAGCATAGGCGTGGTGTCACAGTTTGAAAAGGTAAGAATAATGTCTTTTGATTCATCTACGTGGAAATATAGAACCAAAAACCAAACAAATAATACAACCAAATCACTCCCAGTTTATTTACAACATTTGAAACATACAGTGTAGCTCAGTCAAAACACCCCAAGGCCAAGTGAATGTGCCGAGAGGGAAAAGATCATGATTGATGATTTATTTAAACTCATAACTGGGTGCAGCAGCTGAGCTTTAACCTGTGAGCTGCAGCTTAAGACTCTTTTATAGTTCCGTGTTTAATGTTTAAACTGTTTATGGCTGCAGAGATGCCCACAGTCAGGCTGTATACTGTTGAAATGTTATATACAGTGTGGCAGCTGACCTTTGACCTTTAACCTGCGAGCTTCAGACTCATTGCTGGTGTGAGGTGTTTAATACTATTGAAGCTTGCAGACACACCCACATCATCTGATTTGTTCTCAGGGTTGTTCAGAGTGTTGGAGCAGAAACCTGCTGCAGGTTAATTATTGATCAAATTAATATCACATAAGGTGCAGCAGCTGACCTTTGACCTGTGAGCTTCAGACTCTTTGCTGGTGTGAAGCGTTTAGTGTGACACAGCCTGCAGACACAGAGGACTGATGACGGAGGAGAAGCAGAGGATTTTCTCTGTTTCTACACAGACCTGGTCCAGACAGCAGAGAGCTGCAGAGTGAAGACGTTCATGGGAAGAAGCTGAGTAAGTTCAACATCCTCTTTTATTCCTGGATCAAGAAGTGACGCCGGTGAATATCTGGTGTTTAAATTATCTTTGACTCAGTCTGCTGACGTTTGTTTTAGAGAGAGAAAGAGATTTCAGATTAACTGAACAGATTCCTCCTGCTGCAGCACTAAAGGACAGTATAGGTGACCGCGCTGATGCCTGTTCATAATTTACCAAAGTTAATAAACTGTTGGCTAAATGTTCTTGTTGTCAGAGGTAAACAGAGGTGACAGGAGCAGGTTTGACACTTCATTTAGAACCTAACTGCTTCGGTATCTGATTCCATGGTTTAAAAGGAAGCGAATCATTCGCGGGATTTGTGGAGTGTTTTGATGGTGACAGATAGCGAACCACTGATATTTCTACTGAGAGATTTGGAGCCAGCGAGGAATAGAGGAGGTTCTGTTGTGTGGGAGTATTTTGGGTTGATTTTGGTCAATCGGGTGGGTTTTCCAGCTTTGTGTTCTGGCCGTTTGCTTTTGTTTTGTGCGTGTTTATTTTATCTGAAAACGGGAAAAACTTCAAATGTCAAAAATCTGCTTCCATAATATAAATATCATTAAATAACTTTAGAAAGACTTCTATTTGACTCTTTAAATTTAATGTTGTAAAAAGATATATTTTATGATTTAAATAATCTTAAACTGTTAGTCTGCAAAATGTGCAGCAATTGAATTTCTTTATTCTCTTTAGCTGATAGTTTGTGGGGCCCAGGTAGACTGTATAACTGCATCTCTACCAGTTTCTCTGCACTCCAGCCTCTTCTGTTCCATGTGAGGGGATTTTCCTTAATGCAGGAGAAATTATCTCCACGAAAAGGAACAGGTTCGGCCATCGCACAGTGGAACAAATTCTCTTCTTAAATAAAAATGAAAAAGGGTTACCTTAAATGCATCATGTTTTTAATTTGCAAGTTCATAAGCATTTTCCGTTTCCATTTCACAATCAATTCTACCCCCAGGTCAAAAATATGTATAGGAAAATTACCCTAATGTAATATTATTTATAAAAATACCCGTCTAGCGATTAACTGCATGAGTACATGGAGGCGGGACCTCACAGCAGAAGCATACTCCACAATGTGTTGTACATTATTATATGTATATATATGTAACGTGGTATTTTCCAATTATTGTATTTACCAACATCAAGAAGTCGCAAGCAAAGAAAGACCACACCATGGTGCATGTTTAAACAAGAAGAGTTTACTGGTCAAAACTATTTATTAAAGAAATAAACAACATTTTTGTCACCCCAAAAAAATACACGTTCAAAGCAACACAACGGCGGCCCAATATCAGCAGAATTGCTTTATTTTATAATAAAGTTATTTGCTGTGCAGCAGTTGAAATACTGACAAGTATAGCTGGATTATTTCTTTTAACTATTTTAAACCAGAGGCTTCAGAGGCAGGTTCAGCAGCCTCTGCACTGCTGTGCCATCAGTCTGTTGGACAGTATTTGATAGATTTCATCAGGGAAAAATGAAGGAACATCAGCAACTGGTCAGAAACACTTATGCTTTATACATCATGCTTTTCTTATGCAACATCCTCACATGAATCATGAAACTTGGACAACATTTAAAGTATCGTAGCTCTGTTGCTACATTTACTTACTGTTGTTTTAATGGTAATAGTCAAAGTGTGATTGGTGATTTGTGAACAGCAGAAAGGAGGAAAGCACTAATGCTGGCACAAGGGGCCACATGCCAGTGTACTCCAAGTGCCAGCCTGGGTAAATCAGACTGAAGATGGACTCATGGGATACTTACTGAATATGATTTTGAAATATCATAGAATCACTACAGAACAATTACCAAACTCAACTTTGATATTTGTATGCAGCAGCAGCAGCAATGACAGAGAAATCATTTCTTGAAGAAACTATGATGTTCATTTCTTCACATTTGACTTCAAATGTCACAAATCGAGTATTTCAAGTCCATTTTGGGGGTTTTGATGAGTTAAATCAATGAACTGGATCACTGATTAGAGATCATACAGTTAAATGTACATTAGAAATGGTCCAGCAGTACAACAGCTAACACATGGATGTGAATGATTCCACTGTGAAAGTTCCACATGAATTGTGGGTAACATGCAATAATGTTTGCGCTAACATAAGATCTAACCACAGACTGAACAGCTGACTGAGGACATTTATAATCTGACCTCACATAAACACATGTTCATCAATGAATTATTGTCAACGTTTATCATCTGCAGTCTCTCATGTAGAGTCCACTCTGCTCTTCCTTAGTCTGCAGCTCCGCCTCCTCAGCCCTGAACCCGTCTGATTGGCTGCTCTGCTCTCACTTCTCTCTGTATTTGCTCTCATTGGTTCCCCACACTCTGGACTCTGTTCAGCTTTTTATTGCAATGATAAAGCCGTTAAAAAAGGAGCTTCAAGATCTTCAGCGCAGAGGGATCATTACACCAGTAGAATGCAGCACAGACTGGATCAGTGGGATGGTTGTGGTCCAAAAGCAGAGTGGGGACTTAAGGGTGTGCATAGATCCAAAACCCTTAAACAAAGCCCATACTACGGAGCCACTTCCCATTGCCCACCATTGAGGACATTTTGCCAGATCTGTCAAAGGCTAAAGTGTTCTCTGTCTGCGACGTGAAGAGTGGATTCTGGCACGTGAAACTGGAGGAGGAGTCGAGCTACCTGACAACATTTTAGACTCCGTTTGGACGCTACAGATGGCTGAGGATGCCAATGGGGATAAGTCCAGCTCCGGAAGTGTTCCAGAGGAAGCTCACACAAGCTTTGGATGGTCTGGCAGGGATCTACATCGTTGCAGATGGTGTGCTGATCACGGGTCAGGGGGACACAGATGCTGGAGCAGTACGTGACCATGACGAGAAGCTGAGACAGTTTTTGACTCGTTGCAGGCAGAAAAAACATTAAGTTAAACGCAGACAAATTTAAACTTAAATAGAAGCAGACTACGTACATTGGACATCAGCTGACATGCAACAGTCTGAAAGTAGACCCAGAGAAGGTTAGCTCTATAGAACAAATGCCCAGACCTACAGACGTGAAGGCAGTACAGAGACTGTTAGGTATGGTGAACTACTTAGCAAAGTTTTGCCCACATCTGTCTGACCACTGCGACATATTGAGACAACTGACACACAAAGACAGTGAGTGGAACTGGACAACTCGACATGAAGACGCATTCCAGAGACTGAAAGAGACTATAGCAGAGGCTCCAGTCCTGAAATACTACTGCCCAGAGGAAGAGCTGACAGTACAATGTGACGCTTCTGACAAAGGGTTAGGTGCAGCACTCATGCAGACGGGTAAGCCTGTGGCTTTTGTGAGTAGAGCACTTACACGTACAGAGCAAGGTTATGCCCAGATCGAAAAGGAGCTTTTGGCTGTAGTTTTCAGCATGGAGAAGTTTCATCAGTACACATATGGTCGTAAAGTGGTGGTACACAGTGATCACAAACCCTTAGAGACCATTGTAAGAAAACCGCTGTTGAGTGCACCCAAACGGTTGCAAAGGATGCTTATGCGCATTCACAAATATGACATAGATGTGGTGTATGTGCCAGGCAAAGACATGTTATTAGCAGACACGTTGAGCAGGGCATATCTTCCAGAGTGCTCACCACAGGGCTCCATAGAGGAGGAGACCCATCTCACCTGACAGACTAAACAGCATAAGGACTGCTACACAAGAGGACAAAGCACTACAGATCCTCATAGATACAATTCACAGAGGTTGGCCGACAGACAAAAGAGACACTGACGGTGACATCAGACCATACTTCTCATTCCAGGATGAACTGAGTAGTCAGGATGGACTTGTGTTTAGAGGTGAACGTGTTGTTGTCCCGACTACCATGAGACAGGAGATCATAACTAGACTACACTCGACACACCTAGGTGTAGAAGGTTGTCTAAGGAGAGCCAGAGAGTGTGTGTATTGGTTAGGCATGAACGAACAAATTAAGACTTATATGACTAAGTGTGACATCTGCAGGTCAGTTGACTACAGACAGCAGAAAGAGACTTTGGTCTCACCTGAGATCCCGACTAGACCATGGGCTAAGGTGGGCTCAGACCTGTTCATGTTTGACAACAAGGACTACCTTATCACAGTGGACTACTATTCAAACTTCTGGGAAATTGACTATCTCCCGGAAACTAAGTCCAGCACAGTGAATAGAAAGCTGAAGGCTCACTTTGCCAGACAGGGCATCCCGGACATTGTTGTTTCAGATAATGGACCACAGTATACGTCCGGTGAGTTTCTGAGATTTAGTCGACTGTGGGATTTCCAGCACAAAACGTCTTCACCAGGTTACCCCCAGAGTAACGGGAAGGCTGAATCAGCAGTGAAGACAGCAAAGAGGCTGCTGATTTTCAGCTTTTCAGACCTTTGTCTGGGTGCTAATCCAGCTGTGTGTGTTTGTGATGACAGTAAATAAATGTCCTTTTTACTGCATTAAAGTGATGACTTCAGCGCTTTGACATGGATGGCAGTGAAAGCAGGAAATGACAAATGTAGCACAGCAGCAGCGTTTAACACGTATGAGCTGGAAACAGAAACTCTGGTATGAACATCAGTCATAGAACAGCTTACAGCGTCTTTTGCTCTGCTACAGTTTAGATGGATTTGCATTAAAGAGGCAAAGAGACTAAAATCGTTAGGGTTAGGAGGTCAAAAGTCAGAACTGCTGTGGGTCTGAGGGCAGCTTCACGCTGGAGAAGGATGGAGTCTGACCTGAGCCAGTGTTTGACATGAACGCATCAGCATTGCTATCAGTGAGCCCAACAACAGCCGTTAGCATCATTTCAGTGTTTCAGTCATTTAAAAACACTTCCTGTCACTGTGGTGGTTACAGTGACATCATGCAGTTTGTATTTTCACCTCCAGAGGGCGACAAATCAGCACAGACAGAGAGCTCCATTCAAACTTTGCTGCCATCAGTAATAATGCTTCAAATATAATCATCAGTGTTTGAGCAGTTATGATATCAGGGACAATCTAGACATGTGTGACAATACTGAACATGTCACATGACCCTCCTTAAACTGCACTTTCATTCATGACTTCAACATGTTGAAATGAGCTTGAAGAAACGTCAGTTTACTGCTGAAATATTCAACCGCTGCAGGAAAAAGAACAACAAAGTGATGACAGATGTTTGTGTTTCAAACAGGAAAACCAACAGAAAAAAATCACAACCTGTCAGAGATTAGGGAGTTTCCGAGGTTCACCTGAACGCAGCATATAGGGTTTCGATGGACCTGAGTGTCCTCAAACGCCTCTTTGGGTGTTTCTCCTTCTTTCCAAGATTCGTCTTTCCTGAAATTCGTGGAGCTTGTTGTTGGTGTGTGTGTTTGAAGAAACTGTAAGTTTGCTTTGTTTCCTCCTTTAACAGTTTGTCTTTAGGAACTTTACTGTTTGTTCAGCTCACGTTTGGTTTCTTCACACAACAAACTGTGTTTTTATTTCTGTTCTCTCCATT
Source organism: Mchenga conophoros (assembly GCF_057382185.1). Taxonomy (NCBI): domain Eukaryota; kingdom Metazoa; phylum Chordata; class Actinopteri; order Cichliformes; family Cichlidae; genus Mchenga; species Mchenga conophoros. The sequence continues at coordinate 30,704,549 of NC_140528.1, forward strand.
AAAGTCAGCGTGTAACGTTTTCCTGGCTAACAGGGACACACCAAACGAGCAACAGCTAATGGAGAGAGTCTGAGCTCCGCTTTTTATATTCACAGAGACAGCGGGAGATAGTCAACTTATTATTATTATTATTTTATATCGTTATAGCTTATATTTAGATCACTGACCTTACTCACTCACTGGCTTAAAACGACTGCGTCATAAACTGTTGGCTCTGTTCCAACAGCCTATTCACTCCAAAGCAGAGACAGGACTGTGGAGCAGGGTTTGCATTTCAAGTGTGACTGACTGGATTATGCTGGGCAGACACTGGGCGATTTTTGACTCATTTTGAGCCGATTTTTCAGTCGTGCGACCGTTTTGGTGATCGGCCCGAGTTTCGCCTTCATCGTGCGTCGTGCATCGTGTAGTATACGTGGGGTAGCGAGAAGCGATTAACACCTCACGACCACCTCCCGATCATCAATCGCTTGGTCATAAAAAATTAAACCTGTTTGAAATCCTGTCATGAGCGTGTCACCGCAGCATCTCACACTGCGCACGCGCAAAAACAGAAATGAAAGTGAAAAGACGGAGCAGCACGGCAGTGCGGCGTGTGATCTGGACACAAGAGATGGAGGCACAACTTGTAGGACTATGGCTCATCCGAGCCTTTTCGATGTGTCCTCACAAAATCATCACGACCACAACAACCGTGAAAATAATTGGATGGACATCGCTGCTCAATCACAGCTGATCAATGTTTTTCATTAGTAATTTAGCAAAGTTGATGGTGGTGGCGTGTCTGTGTGAGTGAAAGACAGAGAGAGCGAGCGACAGAATTTCTGTTATAACCTTCATGTTATGGAGGCACAGTGTGAGCACTCAGGTCGATCAGAGCATCGGGCGGTATAGTGTGAGACCTGCATCGGGACCTATGAACTTCTAACCCCTGCGAGTCAATCTTACAGTTCGAGCAGAAGCTGAGACTGAAAAAATCGCACAGTGTCTGCCCAGCTTTAGACGAAACAAAAGTTGCTATATTTGACTTAATGTGTTTGGTTAATCACTCAAACTATTTAGAAATGATATGCACATCAGTAATCAATTTTAATTTTAATAGACGTCACAATAAAGTTTTGCATTTTTTCTTAAGGGGAATTATATTTAGAAAATATTTTTACATTTAAAAATGACATTGTAGGGATGTAAAAGCATTGACTTGTAGAATAATGTTATGGCATCTATTTGAATAGTAAGACTCACCAATAAAAGACACTTATATCTGTACAAATTAGACATAATTTGGGCCAAATTACAGATGTTATTCAGTCTGTGTATTTCAGTGTAAAATAACATTTGTTAACATGTAGATTTTTTGTAAGTTTTTCTTTATTAAAATTTGGGGAATTAAACTGAATTGAGTTCTGTCCTTTTTTCATAGGACAGATATATTTTTGTTGAAACAGAACAACAGTTACTGTAAAAATGAAAGAAATGCAGCAAACAATTGATTTGGGGATTATATTTTGTTTTTTCACCTCTTATGATCTTGCATTTACTTAATTCAGAATAGATCCATTGTTTCTAATGAATGTTAAAAAATACGAATGCAAGCTCTGTTTGAATGGCGGAGTGACTCAGATGGTTGGATCCAGTTGTGCTGAACGTTCTTTATCCACTGCGTGATAATCCTGACAGTATGGACAAACATGTATATCTCTGTATTTTTACAATTCTGGAGGTTTCATTGTATGTAACAGTGCTGCTATGATCGAATATTTCTGCACAACTGGGCTGTTTGAATTTAAAAAAAGCTGAGAAAATGCACTTTAAGCTCATGGTCACTGTAAAACTGTAACATAAATATAGTTTGGCTAAATAGCTGAACTATTAAAAACTGTGTGGTATTGGTCAAATGTTCTAAGCTCTAAGCTGCATTTCAATGTTAATATCACCCAGTAGTTTCCCGTGTGAGTACATGTAGTTAATAGCAGTTTAAAATAAGGAGTTTGACTTAAAAAGACTTTGATCAGTGTTTCTACAGCAGCTCTGAGAACCTTTTTTTCTAAATCCTCTAAATTCCAGATCTCAATCATCTTTATGTAGCCTGTTGTACTGTTCATGGTCTCAGTAAAGTTTATTTGAAAATAAAAGAGACTGAAGTCATGCAGAAAACTGAAGAGGCGAAAGTCCCTCTGTGTGCTGTATTCAGGATCAACACTCCTAGATTAATTCAGAAATTAATCTAATCTAAAATCTCCTCCTCCCACCTGTCCTGCTTCAGGTGGAGTCCCGCCTCCTTCCAGGAAGCCGCCCACCTGTGTGTCCGTGTTTAGTGTCCAGGTGTGGAGCTTGTTGTTGGTGTGCGTGTTTGAAGAAACTGTAAGTTTGCGTTGTTTCCTCCTTTAACAGTTTGACTGTTTGTCTCTGTGATGTTTGGACCTGATGTTCAGCTCTTATTTCAGGACAAACTTTGATCACTCTTGTGTTTGAAGACAAATCCACATGATTATAGATTATTGATTGAATCAGACAATTTGATGAACAGCTGATGTTTCATTGATTTCTTTACTTTTTTTATTCGGAAGAAAACTGTCGTCTCTCCATTAAAGTCAAACACACAGCAGTGTATTTCTGTTTCCTGCTAGTCTTTTCAAAATAAAATATCAGTATTGTACCAGCACAGGCATCCTTTCACTCCCACTACCTCTGCCTGGCTGAATCAGCTCCTTGTTGGCGTTGGTGTTTAGTCCCATTCATACACTCATTCAGACTCTGCACAGTGATTTGCTGACAGACACACACTACTTTGTGGTTTCTTGGCTTCATTAAAACTGTGAGCATCATCTACAGACTGTGTGCTCTACCTCCTTTGTCACAGACTTTGGAGCTGGGCTGTGACAGAAATAGACAAAGGTTTTATGTCTTTACAAGTCAGCATGTAAACTTTCCTTCGCCTTAAACTCCGTCTGAGCAGTCAGACAGCATATTTTGAGTGAAGACATGAAGGTGTGGCCTGCGCGCGCACAGATATGCAAAGACAAGAAGCTACAGTTAATTCCAGTTTGAAGTAAGACTCTAAGATCAGTTTGTACACAGACAGTAAAAAGCTGCATTAAGATGAAGGAAAAGCTGTGAGTGAAGCTCCTCGTTCATGTGATTTGTTTTCATTAAAGGGACATTTTTTCTGCTTCCGTTGGAGACACTTTTACTCTGTGTTTGATGGAGTGTTTGTTGTTTCTGAATCATGAGCTGCAGTAAAGATGACTTCTGTTTATCACGTTCATTGTTCACATGTTGTTCAATGAACTTGACTCTTGCTTTAAAAAGGAATGCTTCTATTTTCCTTTTTGTCTTTTTACTTCCTCTTACTGTGAAAATCTGCCTCCTCTCCTCCCTGTCTCTTTTGTCATTAAGCTTGAGCTCTGACTCCTGATAGTAGCTCTGTTTTTCAGTAAGAGGTACAGAAGCTTGGAGTTTCATACTTGTTTGTAGATACGTGAATTTCAGTCAGCAGTACACACTACTGAGGATGGGAAGATGTTGAATTGTGAAAATGTGACAAAGCTCAGCTCCATCTTATTACATACAGGACTAATTACAGTATTTTCATCCATCTATCCATGCTACAATAGGGCGAGAGGCAAAGTATTTGCTAGATACACAGAAGTCAGAGCTCATCAAACACAGAGAAACAGAAACCTTCTCAGTATCAGCAAGCAGCTGAACAAACAGGTCAATCAGAAAAAAGAATAATAGGAAAACAATAGGGAGGACAAGAGTCCACAAATGAAGAGACAGTTCTGGGGGAGTGTCCAACAATGGTGCAAGACCAGGAGAGAGAGGCCAGCAACAGAGTGAAGCAATTCAGGGGACTTGGTATGGGAACAGCACTGGCTGAGGAGATGGGACTCCCTGGGAGAAAGACGAGGGAGCCAGCGGCAGACCTGTTCAGGGGACCAAAGGCCAGTATTGGAGTGCCCCGTTTACTGAGGAGGTGGCCAGTCAAGACAGCAGTGGTGGAACACTTCTGGTGATGCAGGCAACTGAAACCATCTGGAGGGTGATGGAAGTGAGTCTGAGAGGGCAGAAAGCTTGTGTGTGGGGCTGTTCAGCAATATACACAATCTCACCGTAAGAGCAGGGTCCTCAGTCTCGGTGGAGACACCCAGTGGCTGATAGTCTCTTAGGGGACCCTGGGCAGAGCAACAGTATCTTGGAAAGCAAGCACAGGTCTACAACTGGCAGTCTGTGAGTCAGCTGGCTCAGGAACACAAGAAGAGGTTTCTGGGACCCAACCAAAAGACAAAACGTTATGCAGGCCCAGACACAGGCTCTAGCTGCAGTGTGTAAAACCGACAACACGAGCCCCACTTTCACCTGGAAGAGATAGCTTGGGGCCCAGTGGTGGCAGGCTCTATATTCTCAGTCCACATCTCCACCAAAAACTAAGCTGTTGAGGAGCACACTGGGGAGCTGGAGAGTTGGACCTCTAAGGCTGGTGAAGAGCCAGCAGGCTAAGGGAGTGGCCAGTGAAAAGCTGAGCAATCATGGAGAGCTCAGATGAAGACAATCAGGCTCACAGGAGGAAGAAAGGTTCCTAGTAAACTTCAAATCAAATCTGCTGAAAATAAGTCAACATTTATTCAATACGTGGGAAGTTACAAATTTTTATTTAACATGTCTGTGCTTGTGTTATTTTATAAACAATTTTCCAAATGCTTTGTGGGACAAAACAAAACAAAAAACACAAACACCCCCAAAGGGTGTTTGGAGGTAGAAAAACACACGCCAAGGCAGAAACCCTCTGTCGTGGATTGTGGATGTGTGGCAGGCAGAGAGTGGACCCAGGATGCAGGACTCACAGATGAAAGTAAACCCAAAATCAAAGTTTTATTGGCTGGTAAAAGGTAGAACAAACAAAACCTTAATAATAACAAGGCGAGGCAGTGCTTGTCAAAAACTAACTTGCAAACAGATGGATGGACACTCTCACACCATAAAGGAGGACGAAACAAAACACAGAGGGAGACGCAGACCTTATATGGGGGGGGGACTTGGTACACTTGGGGAATACAGCAGAACAGAACAGACACACACAAGACAAGTGGTTGTCAAAAGAGGAAGTGAGTAACACACAGATATATGAACTTGACATTGATAGAAAGGTAAACAAACATAGAGACATGACTGACTGAGGAAACAAGATGAACTATAGAGGCAGACAAACCTTGTAGGTAGGTAAGAACACATGGAGGAAAGGCTGACGTCCACAGGAGACTGACAACAAGACACAAAGATAAGATGAGGACAAACAAGACACAAAAGGGAACCAAGACCATAAGAGCATGGAGAACAAAACTCAGAAGTAGCAGGGAACAATATAATACTCAAATAACAGCAATATATTGAACTAAAACACGAGTCATCTCAAATCCAATTTCCTGTTAGTGTGTGATCAGAGTCCGGGACTGAGAGCAGCAGCAGAGTTAGTTGACGGTGAGCAGTTGAATTCTGTGGATTACTGTGGATCCACTTCCTGATGACTAAAGGCAGCTTTTCCTGCCTCCATCAGTCTGTGGAGGAGGCGGAGTGGAGCTGCTGCTCTCCCCTCACTGACACAACAACAGCCGCTCGAGAGACTCAGAGATCCACTTGTGTTAAGGAGAAAGCAGGAGATATTATTATTATTGCTATTATTGATGTTATTATAGATGTAGCTTAGATATAGATTAAACACGTAGGCCTGATTTAAAATACTGCGTCACAAACTAACTTCATCTAAACAGAAACTCGTGTCAGAAAACACAGTTGTTGCTGCACTTGTTGCATGTTGGTAATAAAACTGACTGGATAACGCTGGTTTTAAAACAGTTTGTTTTGTGAAATGTTATATGATAAACCACATTGCTTGGCTGAATGTTTCGGTGTGGAGCAGACGGGATGATTTGGGTTTACGTGGGACTTTATGAAGTAATATTTAAATCAGATGTAGCACTGATTGAGCTTGCATCACAAAGTCTGTGCTCCAACAAAGGGTTTTCACAAGGAAAGGTGGCTGGTGCATTAGGTGTTGCATTTCTTATGTAATATTCACGGCATGAGACTGAAGAAAACTTATGTTCAGCCTCTAATCCTTAAACCATTTACAAATGGCTACATATCACAAACAACTGAATTAAAATAAGTCAGATGTTAAACTGCAACATGCAAAAACGAATTTTTCAGCTTGTTTTGATGACCAAGTACTTTGAAAATACTATTTGTATTAAAATAATAGCGATGATGTTGATGCACAATAAAGTATTTATACAATAATATGCAGCATCAATTTCTATCTGTTAAAAAAAGAAAGAAATTCACTTCAGTCAAACTGTAGATTTTATAGATGTTATTTAACTCTCAGTATTTCGGTTTGAAACAGGAAAAATTGGGGAAAATGCTCCGAAATACAAATTACAAATTAAGCTGACAAAGAAATAAAGTTGCTGATATTTGAAGAAAATGAGGATTTCAGTTGATGTGCACATGAATGATTTGTGTTTCCTCTGCAGGTAGAAAGTGTGTGTGAGCTGAGCAGCATGGATCAGTGTGAGGACAGAGAGGAGGGAGCCCCTCCCTCTAAAAGCACTCTGTGTGGGGAACATGAGAGCCAGACCAAAGCTCAGAGGTGAGATGACCATCTCTAACTGTCCATGACTCTTCTCCATGTCACAGCTCAGCACTCACATCACTGCTGCATCATTATTCACAGGAAGAAACGAGGAACTAAACATAAATCAATTATCTCCACTCAAAGGAAGTCACTGAGCGAGGAATCTATTTATTCTATAAAACGTATCCAACATGTACATTCATCAATAGTCCTGCACAGTGTAAATGACTGTGTTTACCTCTGGGTGGCGCTCTGTTCTTACACTGCCAACACTAGCTTGGAGTTTCCTTCTGCTCATGCTCATCCTGAAAACCTGTTTCTCTTTGGGATGATGAAGATATTCTAATTCTTCATCAGCTTCTCTGGCTGCAAATGAAAAACACAACTTTTCCTCTCCAGCAGGATCAAGGAGAGACCTGCTGGACGTGAACCTGGACCCAGCTGTGTGTCCGTAAAGAGTGACCAGTCTAAATATGACCTTATTGATTTTAAAGGACTGCAGTCGTCTGCTGCAGAGAGGTGAGCTGTTAGTAACATAAACTCTTTGAGAGGTGATTAACTGCTTGATGTAGTTAGAAATGTTGGATGTTGTCTTTGCTGGAGAGACTTTCCTATTTCTGATGTAAGTATAAGATGCCAAGTTTGCAGCTAATAACCCTTTGGGATCACCTTGTTGGCACGAAAATGCCATTTTATATGTTTTTGTGTTTTATGTGTATTTAAATCAGGGTGCTAGTAACAACATTCTCAGAGATACAAGTTAAAATTGGTTCTTTGTGTAGGCACAACACTTGTTCATCCATTGAGTTTGGCGCTTTTTTTAATAGGTCAGTGTTAAGTAGCCTAACCACCCCCGATGGTTCAAGGACTGAACTGAAACTTAAAAAGAAAAGTCAGAAAGGCCTTCTAAAAGCCAAAGTTATAATAAAGAAGCAAAATAAAAGCATCCATATCAAGCATCTTGTTACTAGAGATGGCACGATACCACTTTTTGATGTCCGATACCGATATCATAAATTTGGATATCTGCCGATACCGATATGAATCCGATATAGTGTTTTTTAATCAACAAAACTGTTTTTTTTAAATATCTTGCTGCATTTTGCAAGTCTGCAAGTTCATACTCAAGTTTAAAACAACAACTACACTAAAGCTATTCTGTTATACCTGTATACAAAAAAAATATTTCATAGTTCAGCAATACTGATCAATCTAATAAACTTAAACCTACACCATCCTCCCTATTCTGGTATTTTAAAGAGTACTTAGCGTAAATATTAAGCAACCTAACTAATAGGGTTCCAACTCCCAGCAACAACAAAAATAAATAAATAAAAAATAGGGAACCACCCCTCACGCGCCACCTCATGATGCTTAATCGACGTAATCAACCTTAATTTGATGCAGTGTGAAAAAAAATGCACAGAAATCAATTATTTTTCAAGAAATATTAAATAGATTCAACATCTTTCTTCAACAAAATTGCAGACTGCACAATTATTTATTAAAAGCTCGACATTTTAAATGAGAATAAGAAAGAAAAGTATGTCTTTGTGCCCCCTTTTCCCTGTTAATGCCCTATCGGCCCCCCTGGCTAAACTTTGCTAGATCCGCCCCTGCACAGTTACCAGCGTCAGCTATGTAGAAAAAGATCCTGGTGTAGAAAGTAATATTAAATAAATTCTAACAACAGCTTATCAAGCTTAAACGTGCTGCTGTTGTTCAGCCGCTGGTTTCCTCTTTCTGGTGCAAAGTGGGCCAAAAACAAACAAGAGAGACGGACTCGCGACAGAAAAGCCGATCAGCTGATCATTAAGCAGTTTCATGATTGAAGTAGCAGCAAGAAGAGGCAGTCGCTTGTTAAGCTTAACGTGGGAATGCTTTACAAACATTCAGAGATGGACTTACACACTTGCTTTACTTCTCTCGGGGATAACTTTGTCGGAGATGAAATGCCGGGTTGCTAGCGAAGCTCCACATGCTATCCAGACCACCGACAGGTCCCGCATGCCACAGCCGCTCTATCACGTGATGCATACTGCTCCGACGTGCTAACGTTCTGAGGCGAGTTACGGCGTGTTGCAAGTTTTGTGAGGTGCTTTCGTGATATTTAATGGATCGGATATCTAACCAAGATGGCGCCGCGTATGGATGCCCTGGTGCTTCAGTGCGTTACTTTTGTCTTGTTTTTGTGCATTTCTTCTGTGTCTGGGCACTCCTCTGGATATTCTTACACCAGAGAAGAGCTCCTTAACTGCTGGACTACAACGCCTGTGGATTTATTTCCAATATTTGTCGCATCTGCGGCAGATTTACTGCTGACTCTGATCAGGAAAGTGAGACGTCGAAAGAGAGGTAAGCGAGCCGGCGTACTCGTGCGTCTGAGGAGACGCGGACTGAGAACGGTCCTTCCTGGGATCTTCCTTTCTAATGTACGCTCACTCTGGAATAAGATAGACGAACTGGCCCTGATGAGAAGCATGAACAGAGACTTTGCCTCCTCCTGTGTCTTATGTTTTACGGAGTCGTGGCTCAGTGAGGACATCCCGGACTGCGTGCTCAAGCTGGAGGGCTTTCATCTGCTGCGCGCGGACCGGCAGGCTGCTCTCTCCGGTAAAACCAAAGGTGGAGGTGTCTGCTTCTACATCAATAGTGGCTGGTGCACAGATGTAACAGTGATTGCTCAGCACTGCTCTCCCTCTCTGGAATATCTTTTTATTCACTGCAAACCATTTTATTCTCCGCGGGAGTTTGCTTCATTCATCCTGGCCGCTGTTTACATCCCGCCAGACGCGGATGCGCAAGCAGCTCAGTGCGCACTCGCGGAGCAGATTCTCCACATGGAGCGGACATACCCGGACTCTCTCATCATTGCTCTTGGGGACTTTAACAAAGCCAATCTGAGCCATGAGCTTCCGAAATACAAGCAGTATATTAAATGCCCGACCAGAGAGGAGAGGACATTGGACCACTGCTACAGCACGATCAGCGGGGCCTATCGCGCGGTGCCCCGCGCTTCACTCGGACTTTCTTACCACGTCATGATCCACCTAATCCCCGCGTACAGACAGAGGCTGAAGCTCTCCAAACCTGTCGTGAGGACCAAAAAACTGTGGAGCAACGAGGCTGTGGAGGAGCTTCGCACGTGTTTGGAGACCACAGACTGGGACACAATGAAGGCTGCTTCTAACAGCTTGGACGAGTTTACGGACACTGTCACCTCCTATATCCACTTCTGTGAGGACAGCATTGTGCCATCACGCACCAGGGTGAGTTATAACAATGACAAACCCTGGTTTACTCCTAAACTCAAAAAGCTGTGGCTGGAAAAGAGAAAGGCGTTCAGAAGCGGAGACAGGGACTGCTACAGAGAGGCCAAGTACAGGTTCACTAAAGAAGTGGACATTGCTAAACATCAGCACTCTGAGAAGATGCAGCAGCAGATCTCAGAGAATGACTCGGCCTCTGTGTGGAAAGGTTTTAGGAATATAACAAACTACAAGCCTAAAACCCCCCACTCCACTGATGACTTGCTCTTAGCCAACACCCTCAACGACTTTTACTGCCGTTTTGACGAGCCATCAGGCAGCCTTCACACCTCCAACGACCCCAACAATAGAGGCACTTTGGACACTCATTCCCCCACCTCTCCCCCCTCCATAGAGCCATCACCACCTTCAAACTGTTCACCTGCAACACCCGCCCCCTCACCCCACACAAAAGAGGATTTCACACCACCTCCTCCGACCACAACTCTTCATATTCATGAAGCAGATGTGAGGAAGCAGTTTAGGAGTCTGAATGCTCGGAAAGCTCCCGGCCCAGACGGTGTGTCTCCTGCCACCCTCAGACACTGTGCAAACGAGCTGGCCCCAGTGTTTTCTGGCATCTTCAACTCCTCACTGCAGGCATGTCATGTGCCTGCCTGCTTCAAGTCCTCTACCATAATCCCTGTCCCCAAGAAACCTAGGATCACTGGACTAAATGACTACAGACCCGTGGCTCTGACATCTGTGGTCATGAAGTCTTTTGAGCGCCTAGTTCTCTCCTATCTCAAGACCCTCACGGCCCCCCTCCTGGACCCCCTGCAGTTTGCATATAGAGCCAACAGGTCTGTAGACGACGCCATCAACATGGCCCTACACTTCATCCTGCAGCATCTGGACTCCCCAGGAACCTACGCCAGGATCCTGTTTGTGGACTTCAGCTCTGCCTTCAACACCATCCTTCCAGACCATCTCCGAGGCAAGCTTTCCCAGATGAATGTGCCTGATCCCATCTGCCGGTGGATCACTGACTTCCTGACGGACAGGAAGCAGCACGTGAGGCTGGGAAAGAATGTCTCGGACTCCCGGACCATCAGCACCGGCTCCCCTCAGGGCTGTGTTCTTTCTCCTCTGCTCTTCTCCCTGTACACCAACTGCTGCACCTCCACCCACCAGTCTGTCAAGCTAATCAAGTTCGCAGATGACACCACCGTCATTGGGCTCATCTCGGACGGGGACGAGTCTGCCTACAGGAGGGAGGTTGAACGTCTGGTGTCCTGGTGCAGCCACAACAACCTGGTGCTGAATGCCCAGAAGACAGTGGAGATTATTGTGGACTTCAGGAAGCACACAGCCCCACTCCCCCCCATCATCCTGACTGACACCCCCATCACCTCTGTGGACTCATTCCGCTTCCTGGGTACCACCATCACCCAGGACCTGAAGTGGGAGCCCACCATCACCTCCGTCATCAAGAAAGCCCAGCAGAGGATGTACTTCCTGAGGCAGCTGAAGAAATTCAACCTGCCAACACGGACGATGATGCAATTCTACACTGCAATCATCGAGTCCATCCTCACCTCCTCCATCACCGTGTGGTACGCTGGAGCCACTATCAGGGACAAACAGAGACTGCAGCGTGTTGTGCGCTCTGCTGAGAAGGTGATTGGCTGCAGACTCCCATCTCTGCAGGACCTGTACACCTCCAGGACACTGCGGCGTGCAGCCCGGATCTCAGCTGACCCTTCTCACCCTGGACACAGTCTGTTTGACCTGCTCCCCTCAGGCAGGAGGCTCCGGTCCATTCGCACCAGAACCTCTCGCCACAAGAACAGTTTCTTCCCCTCTGCTGTTGGACACATGAACAATAACCGTATGACTGTCCCCGCCACTAACACATGACCCTACGCTGTGTTCACTGCATCATTCCATGTTTGGCACTGATCACCACCTGCACTCATGTATATATCTTTCTACGTAGCACTCATAATTCTTATTCTCATGTATATATCTCATGTATATCTCATGCACATATCTTTCTTTCTACATAGCACTTTAATTCTTATTGTCTGCACTGAAGCACCGCAGCAATTTCCTAATGTTGTAAACCTCAACATCTGGCAATAAACCCCATTCTGATTCTGATTCTGATCGGATTACATTTTTTATTTTTCTCCAATATCCGATCCAGTAATTTAGGTCAGTATCGGACCGATACCGATACGTAATATCGGATCGGTCCATCTCTACTTGTTACACACTTGTACCTACACTGACTGTGAGCTGAGCTAAAACACAGGTGACCTACACTAAATGGTGCACTTGAATGCATTCTTTGTGAACCACAGTTCTGCACTGCCCAGTACACGGCTACTAATGTAGAGCTTTGTGTTAATTGATAGTTTTATGAATATTTCCAGATTCTGCAAAGGAAAACAAACTAAACAAAAACAACAATTGACATGGCTCTTTCTCACTCACGGTGCCTTGTAAAAGTAGTCATACCCTTGAACCTTTCCATATTGTACAAACACAAACTTAAGTATATTTCACTGGGATTTTATGTTGTACATCAACAGAAATGAATGCGTAAATTAAAATCCATTTTTATACAAATACAAATCTAAAAAGTGTCGAATGCATACAGGATGTATGCAGCCCCCCATCCCTGAATCAGTACTTTTATTGAACCACCCTTGATTTGCAGTTAAAGCAAATCAAAGCTACAAAAGTTGTTGCGATAAATCTCTACAAGCTTTGCACACCTGGAGACCATCCATTCTCTCCCGCTTAACCTTATCAGAGCCTTATCCTCTTTAATGTGTTTTTGTTGTCTGTCAATAACACTAAAAAGTTTGAGCATACTCTTTAGTGTTATTGACAGAAACTGATACTAGGTTGTTTTAATTTCACATTTAGGATGTTAAGTTTTACTTGCATCCTTAGTGTAGTTTATGAGGTAACTTATTTAATTAAAGGTAAAATCCCATAAGGAGGAGAACCACCTGGCTCATACCTGAGGAGAAAGGATTTACTTCAATAAACTTTAAATACCCAAGCAAACCATTACAACAGTGCAAACTGACAAAACAAGAGCTGAAAACTATGAGAGCATAAAAATTCTTCAGCAAGCACTGACAGTTCTTAGTTGTCAGTCCAATTTCGCTGCAGGTAACTGCAAGTGACAAAATAAAAGGGCTTCATCAATTAGTGAGTTAAAATTACAAACTTATTTTGATGCAAAAAATCATGGGTACAAGATGAGCCTGACATCAACATGTATGTAAAAATGACACTTGAGATATCTTCTAACCTGTTTTGAGCATCACCTTGTCCCACGTAGTGGTATGGCCAGTTTTAAAGTTTACCCAGAATGCATTTCATGAAGTTTTTTTCCAGTTAATTATCAGAAAAACAGGTCAAACATCCAGGATACCAGTGCATGTTTCTGCTCCTCTTCATCTTAGACATTAAATTGGTGGAGTTTATTGGAACTGTAGTATACTACTGAATACTAATACTGGATAAAAATAAGTGTTCAGTCCAGGCTTAAATAATTCTTTGACAATGTTTTATCAGATGTATGGCTAGTACGTTGAATGTTTTAGTGACTATTGAATACAATGCAGGTTGGAAAGTGACTTTAATTGTGAGATGAGTTGTTTCTTACATGGAATAAAGCCATTACTGTTTTTAAGAAATCCCTGAAATAGCTGCTACTCATCAAACTGTTTAATTTCAGTTAAACCGTTAGTGATAGGGTTTAAATAGTTTAAATAGTTTCTTGGGAAAGGCTGATGAGCTCTACTGTCAAAGGCCAGTCCCACCAAATCGTAGAGCCAGATTGAGGCAGGATTTGTATATATAGACTGAGGACCAGAGGGGGAGTCTATGAGATGTGTCCCACTCCTGAAATGCAGATCAATTATCTCCACTCAAAGGAAGTCACTGAGCGAGGAATCTATTTATTCTATAAAACGTATCCAACATGTACATTCATCAATAGTCCTGCACAGTGTAAATGACTGTGTTTACCTCTGGGTGGCGCTCTGTTCTTACACTGCCAACACTAGCTTGGAGTTTCCTTCTGCTCATGCTCATCCTGAAAACCTGTTTCTCTTTGGGATGATGAAGATATTCTAATTCTTCATCAGCTTCTCTGGCTGCAAATGAAAAACACAACTTTTCCTCTCCAGCAGGATCAAGGAGAGACCTGCTGGACGTGAACCTGGACCCAGCTGTGTGTCCGTAAAGAGTGACCAGTCTAAATATGACCTTATTGATTTTAAAGGACTGCAGTCGTCTGCTGCAGAGAGGTGAGCTGTTAGTAACATAAACTCTTTGAGAGGTGATTAACTGCTTGATGTAGTTAGAAATGTTGGATGTTGTCTTTGCTGGAGAGACTTTCCTATTTCTGATGTAAGTATAAGATGCCAAGTTTTCAGCTAATAACCCTTTGGGATCACCTTGTTGGCACGAAAATGCCATTTTATATGTTTTTGTGTTTTATGTGTATTTAAATCAGGGTGCTAGTAACAACATTCTCAGAGATACAAGTTAAAATTGGTTCTTTGTGTAGGCACAACACTTGTTCATCCATTGAGTTTGGCGCTTTTTTTAATAGGTCAGTGTTAAGTAGCCTAACCACCCCCGATGGTTCAAGGACTGAACTGAAACTTAAAAAGAAAAGTCAGAAAGGCCTTCTAAAAGCCAAAGTTATAATAAAGAAGCAAAATAAAAGCATCCATATCAAGCATCTTGTTACTAGAGATGGCACGATACCACTTTTTGATGTCCGATACCGATATCATAAATTTGGATATCTGCCGATACCGATATGAATCCGATATAGTGTTTTTTAATCAACAAAACTGTTTTTTTAAATATCTTGCTGCATTTTGCAAGTCTGCAAGTTCATACTCAAGTTTAAAACAACAACTACACTAAAGCTATTCTGTTATACCTGTATACAAAAAAAATATTTCATAGTTCAGCAATACTGATCAATCTAATAAACTTAAACCTACACCATCCTCCCTATTCTGGTATTTTAAAGAGTACTTAGCGTAAATATTAAGCAACCTAACTAATAGGGTTCCAACTCCCAGCAACAACAAAAATAAATAAATAAAAAATAGGGAACCACCCCTCACGCTCCACCTCATGATGCTTAATCGACGTAATCAACCTTAATTTGATGCAGTGTGAAAAAAAATGCACAGAAATCAATTATTTTTCAAGAAATATTAAATAGATTCAACATCTTTCTTCAACAAAATTGCAGACTGCACAATTATTTATTAAAAGCTCGACATTTTAAATGAGAATAAGAAAGAAAAGTATGTCTTTGTGCCCCCTTTTCCCCTGTTAATGCCCTATCGGCCCCCCTGGCTAAACTTTGCTAGATCCGCCCCTGCACAGTTACCAGCGTCAGCTATGTAGAAAAAGATCCTGGTGTAGAAAGTAATATTAAATAAATTCTAACAACAGCTTATCAAGCTTAAACTTGCTGCTGTTGTTCAGCCGCTGGTTTCCTCTTTCTGGTGCAAAGTGGGCCAAAAACAAACAACAGAGACGGACTCGCGACAGAAAAGCCGATCAGCTGATCATTAAGCAGTTTCATGATTGAAGTAGCAGCAAGAAGAGGCAGTCGCTCCATATATCGCTTGTTAAGCTTAACGTGGGAATGCTTTACAAACATTCAGAGATGGACTTACACACTTGCTTTACTTCTCTCGGGGATAACTTTGTCGGAGATGAAATGCCAGGTTGCTAGCGAAGCTCCACATGCTATCCAGACCACCGACAGGTCCCGCATGCCACAGCCGCTCTATCACGTGATGCATACTGCTCCGACGTGCTAACGTTCTGAGGTGAGTTACGGCGTGTTGCAAGTTTTGTGAGGTGCTTTCGTGATATTTAATGGATCGGATTACATTTTTTATTTTTCTCCGATATCCGATCCAGTAATTTAGGTCAGTATCGGACCGATACCGATACGTAATATCGGATCGGTCCATCTCTACTTGTTACACACTTGTACCTACACTGACTGTGAGCTGAGCTAAAACACAGGTGACCTACACTAAATGGTGCACTTGAATGCATTCTTTGTGAACCACAGTTCTGCACTGCCCAGTACACGGCTACTAATGTAGAGCTTTGTGTTAATTGATAGTTTTACAAATATTTCCAGATTCTGCAAAGGAAAACAAACTAAACAAAAACAACAATTGACATGGCTCTTTCTCACTCACAGTGCCTTGTAAAAGTAGTCATACCCTTGAACCTTTCCATATTGTACAAACACAAACTTAAGTATATTTCACTGGGATTTTATGTTGTACATCAACAGAAATGAATGCGTAAATTAAAATCCATTTTTATACAAATACAAATCTAAAAAGTGTCGAATGCATACAGGATGTATGCAGCCCCCCATCCCTGAATCAGTACTTTTATTGAACCACCCTTGATTTGCAGTTAAAGCAAATCAAAGCTACAAAAGTTGTTGCGATAAATCTCTACAAGCTTTGCACACCTGGAGACCATCCATTCTCTCCCGCTTAACCTTATCAGAGCCTTATCCTCTTTAATGTGTTTTTGTTGTCTGTCAATAACACTAAAAAGTTTGAGCATACTCTTTAGTGTTATTGACAGAAACTGATACTAGGTTTTAATTTCACATTTAGGATGTTAAGTTTTACTTGCATCCTTAGTGTAGTTTATGAGGTAACTTATTTAATTAAAGGTAAAATCCCATAAGGAGGAGAACCACCTGGCTCATACCTGAGGAGAAAGGATTTACTTCAATAAACTTTAAATACCCAAGCAAACCATTACAACAGTGCAAACTGACAAAACAAGAGCTGAAAACTATGAGAGCATAAAAATTCTTCAGCAAGCACTGACAGTTCTTAGTTGTCAGTCCAATTTCGCTGCAGGTAACTGCAAGTGACAAAATAAAAGGGCTTCATCAATTAGTGAGTTAAAATTACAAACTTATTTTGATGCAAAAAATCATGGGTACAAGATGAGCCTGACATCAACATGTATGTAAAAATGACACTTGAGATATCTTCTAACCTGTTTTGAGCATCAACTTGTCCCACGTAGTGGTATGGCCAGTTTTAAAGTTTACCCAGAATGCATTTCATGAAGTTTTTTTCCAGTTAATTATCAGAAAAACAGGTCAAACATCCAGGATACCAGTGCATGTTTCTGCTCCTCTTCATCTTAGACATTAAATTGGTGGAGTTTATTGGAACTGTAGTATACTACTGAATACTAATACTGGATAAAAATAAGTGTTCAGTCCAGGCTTAAATAATTCTTTGACAATGTTTTATCAGATATATGGCTAGTACGTTGAATGTTTTAGTGACTATTGTATACAATGCAGGTTGGAAAGTGACTTTAATTGTGAGATGAGTTGTTTCTTACATGGAATAAAGCCATTACTGTTTTTAAGAAATCCCTCAAATAGCTGCTACTCATCAAACTGTTTAATTTCAGTTAAACCGTTAGTGATAGGGTTTAAATAGTTTAAATAGTTTCTTGGGAAAGGCTGATGAGCTCTACTGTCAAAGGCCAGTCCCACCAAATCGTAGAGCCAGATTGAGGCAGGATTTGTATATATAGACTGAGGACCAGAGGGGGAGTCTATGAGATGTGTCCCACTCCTGAAATGCAGATCAATTATCTCCACTCAAAGGAAGTCACTGAGCGAGGAATCTATTTATTCTATAAAACGTATCCAACATGTACATTCATCAATAGTCCTGCACAGTGTAAATGACTGTGTTTACCTCTGGGTGGCGCTCTGTTCTTACACTGCCAACACTAGCTTGGAGTTTCCTTCTGCTCATGCTCATCCTGAAAACCTGTTTCTCTTTGGGATGATGAAGATATTCTAATTCTTCATCAGCTTCTCTGGCTGCAAATGAAAAACACAACTTTTCCTCTCCAGCAGGATCAAGGAGAGACCTGCTGGACGTGAACCTGGACCCAGCTGTGTGTCCGTAAAGAGTGACCAGTCTAAATATGACCTTATTGATTTTAAAGGACTGCAGTCGTCTGCTGCAGAGAGGTGAGCTGTTAGTAACATAAACTCTTTGAGAGGTGATTAACTGCTTGATGTAGTTAGAAATGTTGGATGTTGTCTTTGCTGGAGAGACTTTCCTATTTCTGATGTAAGTATAAGATGCCAAGTTTTCAGCTAATAACCCTTTGGGATCACCTTGTTGGCACGAAAATGCCATTTTATATGTTTTTGTGTTTTATGTGTATTTAAATCAGGGTGCTAGTAACAACATTCTCAGAGATACAAGTTAAAATTGGTTCTTTGTGTAGGCACAACACTTGTTCATCCATTGAGTTTGGCGCTTTTTTTAATAGGTCAGTGTTAAGTAGCCTAACCACCCCCGATGGTTCAAGGACTGAACTGAAACTTAAAAAGAAAAGTCAGAAAGGCCTTCTAAAAGCCAAAGTTATAATAAAGAAGCAAAATAAAAGCATCCATATCAACTTCCATATCAAGCATCTTGTTACACACATGTGAATGTTTTAGTGACTACTGTATACAATGCAGGTTGGTTAGTGAAAGCTGGAAACGTAAAACACTCATGGAATCCATCTTTGTCCGTGAACAGTGACCAGATAGGAAAATATACTTTCCGTTCAAGGAAGTGTCAGCCTATTGGACATAAGTAAGGAACTCAAACACCCTGAATAAAGCTATCTGATTTTTTAAAAGTGAGATTCAGTTTAAACCCTGAAATACTTCCACTGACTGAGATTAATTTCTCCGAGTGCTGACCCTAAAACTCAAAACTGCCATTCAGTCTCACAGAAAAACACTAAGCTGAGCTCTTAATTCGGTCAATTTGCAAGACCGTTAAATTTTACCATCTCCAGGGAAATTCAGGCTTGACCTAATTCTTCATGATTCCTCCACAGAGTGGACCAGCAGAGCTCAGAGGTTCACAGTGGTCAGTCTGTCCAGCAGCATCAAACACACCTGGACTTCATATTTAAGGTCTGTACATGTACAACAACTACTTTTTACATCTATTCTGTTCACAGTCATCTCCATGCGGCTCTTTGTAGACCAGTGGATTGTCAGTGTGTCCAACATGGATCTGATGTTTGGCTCCATGATTTCAGTCTGTTTGGGTCATTCATAAAGTATTCTGTTCCAGCTGCTGGAGGACAACATCATCACTTTTGTGAAGAACGAGCTGAAGAAGATCCAGAAGGTTCTGAGTCCAGATTACCCAGAATGGTTACAGAGTCAGACAGAGGATGATGAGCAGAGGAAGAGCAACAGAGAGGCATTTGAGAAGATCACACTTAACTTCCTGAGGAGAATGAACCAGGAGGAGCTGGCTAATCGTCTGCAGAGCAGTAAGAAGATTTCTCTAAAGATTTGGTGCCAGATTTGCTAAATGGGGCAAAATAGTACATGAGTGCAGTCCCCAAACAGTGATAGTGTAGTTAGTTTTGCAGTATAGTGTCTAGTGACATTCTGATGGCAGCAGACACTGGAGAGTACACCATTCTGGTTATGTTGGATCTCAGCTCTGCTTTTGATACTGTTGATCACAGCATCATGATAAATAGGCTGAAGGACTTGTTTGCTGTTGTTTTAAAATGGTTTATGTCGTATCTATCTGAGAGATCCTTTACTGTCTGTATGAATCATGTGTTGTCGGAAACATCAGTTCTGCCTTCTGGGGTACCTCAAGGATCTGTTTTAGGTCCTATTCTCTCTTTGCTGTATATACTCCCTCTAGGCCAGATTATCAGATGTTACAATAATATTTCTTATCATCTCTATGCTGATGACATTCAGTTATACTGTTCTTTCAAAACTTCTGAGTTTTATAAATTGTCTTGTTTAAATAATTGTCTGTCAGAAATCAAACAATGGTTAAATGACAATTTCCTTCAGTTAAATGCAGATAAAACAGAAACTTTGATTATTGCACCTGATCACATGCTCTCAGAAATTAGGCAGCATATCAGTTTTTTAGACCCTTCATTTCAGTCGAGTCTCAGAAACTTAGGTGTTATAATTGACAGTTCAATGTCTCTTGAGGTACACTCTAAACAACTTGTCCGGAACTGTTTTTATCATCTAAGAAACATTTCTAAACTCAGACTACTGGTGTCAAAGGCAGAACTTGAGATAATTCTTCATGCTTTTATCTCTTCTCGTTTGGATTATTGTAACGGTCTTTTTACGTGTCTCAACAAATCAGCTCTGGATCGCCTTCAGTCTGTACAGAATGCAGCGGCAAGACTTTTAACTGGTACAAACAAGAGGTTACACATTACTCCAGTTTTGGCTTCTCTTCATTGGTTGCCAGTAAATTTTAGGGTTCATTTTAAAATTTTAGTTGTAACTTTTAGAGCTCTGCGTGGTGAAGCTCCCCAGTATATCTCTGACCTGTTGAAACCTCATGCTTCATCCCGAGCACTTAGGTCTTCAGGTCAGAGGCTACTGGTGGTCCCATGTACTAGGTTTAAAACACGTGGGGATCAGGCTTTTCAGGCACTGGCACCCAGGCTGTGGAAATCTCTGCCGTTGTCTTTACGCTGTCTAGACTCTACTGACTCCTTTAAAAAGCAGCTGAAGACATTTTTATACAAACGGGCTTTTAATTAATTTTAACTTGTATGTCCGATCTTATTGTGAAGCACTTTGTGATTTTTATCTGTGAAAATGTGCTATATAAATAAATTTTACTTACTTACTTAGATGACCAAGATGTATTCAGTCCTTCTTGACAGAAATCAAATTATCATGTGCACTTCATTGATATTTTTATTTCTTTATTCTTTTAGGAACTTTGAGTGGAATTTGTCAATCTACACTTAAATCTGCACTGAAGAAGAAGTTCCAGTGTGTGTTTGAGGGGATCGCTAAAGCAGGGAACCCAACCCTTCTGAATCAGATCTACACAGAGCTCTACATTACAGAGGGAGGGACTGCAGAGGTCAATGATGAACATGAGGTCAGACAGATTGAAAAAGCATTCAGGAAACCAGACAGACCAGAAACAACAATCAGACAAGAAGACATCTTTAAAGCCTCACCTGGAAGAGATGAACCAATCAGAACAGTGCTGACAAAGGGAGTGGCTGGCATTGGGAAAACAGTCCTAACACAGAAATACACCCTGGACTGGGCTGAAGACAAAGCCAACCAGGACATCCAGTTCATATTTCCATTCACTTTCAGAGAGCTGAATGTGCTGAAAGAGGAAAAGTTCAGCTTGGTGGGACTTGTTCATCACTTCTTTACTGAAACCAAAGAAGCAGGAATCTGCAGCTTTGAAGACTTCCAGGTTGTGTTCATCTTTGATGGTCTGGATGAGTGTCGACTTCCTCTGGACTTCCACAAAACTACAATCCTAAGTGACCCTAGAAAGTCCACCTCAGTGGATGTGCTGCTGATAAACATCATCAGGGGGAAACTGCTTCCCTCTGCTCGCCTCTGGATAACCACACGACCTGCAGCAGCCAATCAGATCCCTCTTGCATATATTGACATGGTAACAGAGGTCAGAGGGTTCACTGACCCACAGATGGAGGAGTACTTCCTGAAGAGATTCAGCAATGAGATGAAGGCCAGCAGGGTCATCGCCCACATAAAGACATCACGAAGCCTCCACATCATGTGTTGCATCCCAGTCTTCTGCTGGATCACTGCTACAGTTCTGGAGGATGTGCTGAAAACCAGAGAGGGTGGAAAGTTTACCCTGACCTTGACTGACATGTACAGCCACTTCCTGGCGGTTCAGGCCAAAGTGAAGAAGGTCAAGTATGATGGAGGCGCTGAGACAGATCAACACTGGAGTCCAGAGAGCAGGAAGATGATTGAGTCACTGGGAAAACTGGCTTTTGATCAGCTGCAGAAAGGAAACCTGAACTTCTATGAATCAGACCTGACAGAGTGTGGCATCGATATCAGAGCAGCCTCAGTTTACTCAGGAGTGTTCACACAGATCTTTAAAGAGGAGAGAGGACTGTACCAGGACAAGGTGTTCTGCTTCATCCATCTGAGTGTTCAGGAGTTTCTGGCTGCTCTTCATGTCCATCTGAACTTCATCAACTTTGGACTCAATCTGCTGGAAGAACAGCAATTGACTTCCAAGACTTTTAAGCGGAGTAATTCTTTAGAGTGGCTGACTTTATTTCAGAGTGCTGTGGACAAGGCCTTACAGAGTCCAAATGGACACTTGGACTTGTTCCTCCGCTTCCTCCTGGGTCTTTCACTGCAGACCAATCAGACTCTCCTACAAGGCCTGCTGACACAGAAAGGAAGTAGCTCACAGACCAATCAGGAAACAGTCCAGTACATCAAGAAGAAGCTCAGTGAGAATCTGTCCGCAGAGAAAAGCATCAATCTGTTCCACTGTCTGAATGAACTGAATGATCGTTCTCTAGTAGAGGAGATCCAACAGTCCCTGAGTTCAGGAAGTCTCTCCACAGACAAACTGTCTCCTGCTCAGTGGTCAGCTCTGGTCTTTAACTTACTGTCATCAGAAAAAGATCTGGATGTGTTTGACCTGAAGAAATACTCTGCTTCAGAGGAGGCTCTTCTGAGGCTGCTGCCCGTGGTCCAAGCCTCCAACAAAGCTCTGTAATTAAATGTGTACTTATACCTTTCTATAAATACAAATAATGATTTAACTAGCAATCGAACTTGGAGAGATCCATCGATTAATTGAATCAGCGATTTTATTCAGCCACAGGGCTATATCTTCACACATTAATCCATTTTGATTTGTCAGGTGATATAAAATGTAACCAGTATGCACAATTTTGGTATGATTTTATCTCGGTCATTGTCAACCAACCGTGGGTGCAATTTGGATTTCAGCCTTGGAAATTCTAGGCTCTATTCCCGACAGGTGTTCCTGTATACTATGCTGGCCACTTGGTTATGGCTTCCCATGTATGGTAAAATCCTCCATGCATGTTACGAAGCTTTCTTGTTTTGATTCCAGTGACTTACTCTCTGCAGGTATTTGGTGATTGCAGGTTTCCTAGTGACCCCTCACTTCTCCCGCCCCTGAGATTACACCGTAGATGGTTAAGTGGAGAATATTTGATCAAATTTGATTTATTCTCCTGGCTTCAATATCTCTGGTATACTTCTTCAAGCGGTTAACCAAAGTTTTTGGTCTTTGCTTGGCATGGTCTGAGATATAGACAGCTTGTTGTGCTTATTAGCTGCTTCCTTGTCTTTGTCACACTTTTCTACAGTTCTAAGGCAGTTTCTCTGTGAAGTTCACATTCCAGTTGCAGCGTATTCAGTAGTGATGTGTCGGTTGCGAACGAAACGGCTCTTAGAGCTGGATCTTTGACGTGAACGACGGGAGCCGGCTCCTTATCGCGAGCCGTGGGTTTTTTTCTTTTTCTTTCTCTCACCCTCTCTGTCGCACTTTTTTCCGCTTCACTCCGCATGCGAGCCTTGTGCTTTACGCTGGGAAGAGGGGGGAGGGGCGGTAGTTACACTCGCAGTAGCACAGGAACAGAGCGGGAGGGAAAGAGAGAGAAAGAGAGCCAGGGACAACAACGTCACATTAGAAGTTTATTCGTGCAGGCCCATATGACAGAGAATGTGCATCTTCTTTTTGTTTTCATATTTAAATTTATATTTAATTGTGTTGTGGTTTGCAGTGTTTTGCGTTGCTTCACTTTAAATTTGTTTTAAAGGAAAAAGCTGAAAATTTAAATAGCTAAAGGTTGAAATGTGAATAGTTGGTTTTTGTATTATATCATTTATTTATTACATTTTATGTGGAGTGAATAAATAAAAGTATATTTACGGTGGCCCCTAGAGACAAAGCCCATACAAACTTCAAAACACGTACGAACCCTGAAGCACGTACAAACTCCAAAACATGTAAAAACTCCAAAACACGTAAAAAGTCCATAGCACGTACAAACGCCGAAGCACGTACAAACTCCAAAACACGTACAAAAGACAAAAGAAGTGCTCCAGAATGCTAGGCCCAGTGTTGAGCTGTTGTTACTTAGTGGCTACACAAGCCAGCAAGTACCAACGACCGGATTTGGTGTGTGGTAGTAACAGGTAAATGAACATTTTTTAAAATTATTTTAATATATATGTATGCTTGTGTATAAGTACACAAACAATACACATATGCTTTCAACTGTGTAATTTAATTCTAGGTAGCTCTGTTTTGGAAGTTCAGTTAATGCTAGAAATGTTTTTTGGAGTTTGTACGTGCTTTGGAATTTGTACGTGCTTCTTGGAGTTTGTACGTGTTTTGTCTCTAGGAGCTACCGCATATATTTATATATAAACATATATAAATAAAACTACTTTTTTTAACATTAGTAATTCCTTTTGTGCATAATTTTATATTATTGTTAATAATAAATTAATTAAAGCAACAAAACAACCTGAAGAGCCGGTTCGGAGCCAAAAGAACCGGCTCTTTTTAGTGAGCCAAGCTGAAAGAGCCGGTTCTCTAAAAAGAGCCAGAAGTCCCATCACTAATATTCAGTGCTTGCTCTGAAGTTTAGGGGGTTTTTTTCGCTTTAAAAATAGTTTTACTTCCCATGCAGTGAACAGCGGACACTAATGTTTTTGTCACTTTATACGGAATCAAACTCAAAGTAAAGTCAGTACTTCCACGCTTTAAACACTGCACAGTCATATGCTCTCCTGCACTCGATATATTATCCATTGTTGATCTGCACACAGCTTTTGCCACGAACGTTGCACTCGCTTACGTCATTGTCATGAGACACTCTCGCAAAAAAATCACGGTTTTAGTAATGCAGTAACGCAGCGTGCTTTCGGGAAAGTAACAGTAATCACCTTTATTGCAATAGTAATCCCTTACTTTACTCCTTACTTGAAAAAAGTAATCAGGTTACAGTAACACGTTACATGTAACACGTTACATGTAACATTGCTTGTAACACGTTACTTGTAATGTTACTTGTAATGCGTTACCCATCTCTGGTCAGTAGGGATGGGTATCATTTAGGTTTTATCCGATACCAGTACCAAACCAGTACTTTTGAAATGTGTCGGTGCTTAAACAGTGCTTGAACCGGTGCTTAAAGAATGAAGAACACAAACTTTGTCCAAAAAACTCTCATGTTTAGCTGTTTTTTTGTAAAAAGATAACAATGTTAGCCTTTTCTGCAGCTATAGGGGATTTCTGGTATCACTCTTGGCTGGAAGCAGTGCTTAATCAATGAAAAAAACACGAACTTTATCCAAAAACCTCTCATGTTTAGCTGTTTCCCACTTTTTCTTTTGTCATTTTAGCCTTTTAGCCAGGGTGAAAGGAGTATCTGCCATCAAACAAGAAGACAGCCGCATGTAATTACGACGGTGTTTGCTAGTTCACCTTACATGCATTAATTTAATAACGTGGTTAGCCCACTCAGCGTAAATTACACACGAACAACATTAAGCTACTCACGCAGAGAAGAACGGCTGCTGCTGCCATCATCATCATCCGTCATCATTTCTGCTACACTGGCAGGGCTAGGGGCCAGGACTCTGCTCTTCAGGTTTTTGGGGGATGTTGCTAACTCCGGGACCGATAACAGGCACCACCCGCAGTATATGTGCTCAATGTGAGGTCTCGCAGCAAGCTATCAAGTACGGTGCATTTCTCGGCTTTTAAAAAAACGCTATGCGTCGCCAGGTGTTTCATCAGATTCGAGGAGTTACCTCCTTTGCACAGTATCACCTTAAAGCACTTGTTGCTGGCTGCTGAGTTTGCATCTTTTGCTGTGAAGTACAGCCAGACTTTGACTGCTTTGCCTTGGGCGTGTTTAATCTGTATTTCTGCTCTAAAAGAATGTACGTACCTGGGCTCGCCTACTACGCTTGCAAAGGTAAAATGATTGGCTAGAATCCAAAGTGTATGACATCTCAGTAAAAAAAAAAGCACCGAAGCACAGAACTGGTGCCATAATGGCACCGGATACCGGTACCCATCCCTACTGGTCAGGATGATCAGTTTTGTTGTAGTGTACATCAGCTGGTTGGTTTCAGTGATGGTCACTGTAGGGATTGTCCCTGATGCTGCATTCACATCTTCTAGTAGACTTTAAGAGGATATTTCACACATTGTCCTTTTTCATTAGTACATACTCGGCTCGACTCAATGCAACTTGACTTGACACAGTTTTAGTTGTTTTCCATTACAAATAAGTATTACTTCATGTGCTTGGGTTGATATAGCAACGCGGCTGAAAGTCCTGTACCATTATTGGTATCAGACACAAATAATACAACAAAGGAGGATGTTGAGGGCATGGTGTGCCTGCTGCTCGATGTTTGCCATTTTGTCAGACTCTAGGATCACGATGTTAGTTTTTTTGCAAACATTTCGTTGTTATCAGGTTTCAAAAATGTGGGTTTTGATTTTTATGAAGGAGACACTCTTGTAACTCATCGAGTGATGCCACTCACTGGCCACTGTGTGGCATGCAGTCTGTTCCATCCATCTGTGGTTCGGGCATCCTTGTCAGATGCCTAAACCACCTCAACTGGCTCCTTTCGATGTGGAGGAGCAGCGGCTCTACTTTGAGCCCCTCCCGGATGGTTGAACTTCTCACTCTATCTCTAAGGGAGAGGCCAGCCACCCTTCGGTGGAAGTTCATTTCCGCCACTTGTATGCGCGATCTCGTTCTTTCGGTCACTACCCACAGCTCATGACCATAGGTGAGGGTAGGGACATAGATTGACCGGTAAATTGAGAACTTCACTTTTACACTCAGCTCTCTCTTCACCACGATGAACCGGTACAGCGTACGCATCACTGCAGCCACAGCACGAATCCATCTGTCGATCTCTGGCTCCCTTCTCCCGTCACTCGTGAACAAGACCCCAAAATTCTTAAACTCCTCCACTTGGGGAAGGAACTCCTCCCCGACCCGGAGTGGGCACTCCACTCTTTTCCGGCTGAGAACCATGGCCTCAGATTTGGAGGTGCTGATCCTCATTCCCGCCGCTTTACACTCGGCTGTGAATCATTCCAGTGCGAGCTGGAGGCCATCACCCGATGAAGCCAACAGAACCACATCATCCACAAAAAGCAGAGATGAGATTCTGAGACCACCCAAGTTAAAGCCCTCCGCCACTTGGCTGTGCCTAGAAATCCTGTCCATAAAAGTTATGAACAGAATCAGTGACAAAGGGCAGTCCTGGCGGAGCCCATTACCCACCGAGAACGAGTTCGACTTATGTGTACCAAGCTCTTGCAATGGTTGTATAGGGATCGAATGGCCCGTAGCAATAGGCCAGACACCCTATACTCCCATAGCACTTCCCACAGGACACTCCGAGGGACACGGTCGAATGCTTTCTCCAAGTCCACAAAACACATGTAGACTGGATGGGAAAACTCCCATGTGCCCTCCAGTATCCTCGAGAGGATAAAGAGCTGGTCCAGTGTTCCACAACAGGACGAAAACCGCATTTTTCCTCCTGTATCTAAGGTTTGACTAGCGGATGGACTCTCCTCTCCAGCACCCTGGCATAGACTTTCCCAGGGAGGCTGAGGAGTGTGAGCCCCCTGTAGTTGGAACACACCCTCCAGTCCCCCTTCTTAAAAATAGGGACCACCACCCCGGTCTGCCAGTCCAGGGGTACTGCCCCTGATCTCCACATTGCAGAGGCGTGTCAGCCAGGACAGCCCTACAACATCCAGAGCCTTCAGGAACTCAGGGCGGACCTCATGCACACCTGGGAATATGTTCTAGTCTATATTTATATTTAACCTATGATTACTGTTGACTAGTAACAGAATAAGTTAGTGACCAGTAGTAATATCATTGTTTGTTTTGGGGTTTTGTTTTTTTTCAGATTGAGTGGCTGTAACCTTTCCGAGAGAAGCTGTGAAGCTCTGTCCTCAGTTCTCAGATCCCAGTCCTCTAATGTGAGAGAGCTGAACCTGAACAATAATAACCTGCAAGATTCAGGAGTGAAGTTTCTGTCTCTTGGAGTGGAGATTCCACATTGTAAACTGGAATCTCTCAGGTCAGATCAAGTCCTATTTTGTTTTTTAACAAGCAACAACAATAAACAGTAATAATTGTTGCTAATTAAATGTGCTAAATAAATTGACTTCTTCCAAAAAATGCTACCTTTGAATTTTTAGTAATGGAGTAGAAGTCACTGTTTAATATTATGTCTGTAAGAATTCCAGCCAGTCCTGCTATTAGAAATACTGGATAATCTCAGATCTTGTCTCATGAATACACTTTATCACCAGGTTTTTTTTGTCTTCTTGTTTGTTTGTTTTTCCTTAGACTTAGAGGTTGTAACCTTTCAGAAAGAAGTTGTGAAGCTTTGTCCCCAGTTCTCATATCCGACTGCTATAGTCTCAAAGAACTGGACCTGAGTGACAACAATCTGCAGGACACAGGTGTGAAGCTTCTGTCGCTTGCAGCAAAGAGTCCACACTGTAAACTACGGACTCTAAGGTCAGATCAAGTGTTTGTTCTCTCTTAAAAAATAAAAGATATAACCAATAAGAACTGCCAATAGTTAAGTGAACTTCACACTCATGTTGTTTTGCCTTTGAATTCTTATATTTTAGTATAAATTACAGTAAACTACTACATTTGTCATGTTGTTAGGTCTAGGTATGAGTCACCAATGTACACTAAGAAGGTGATTTCCACAAAGAAATATTAGTTTTTTTAGGTTGGATAAACAATCTAAGAAAATCTAAGAGCAGTCAAAATCTACAACATTAAACTCTGGCTACTTTTGTGAAAATACTCTGTGGACTGATGAGACAAAAGTTGAACTTTTTGGACAGTGTGTATTCCATTACATCTGGTGTAAAAGTAACACAGCATTTCATAAAAGTAACATCACACCAGCAGTTAAATATGGTGGTGGTAGTGTGATGATCTGAGGCTGCTTTGCTGCCACAGGACCTGGAAGACTTGCTGTGGTAAATGGAACCATGAATTCTGCTGTGTACCAAAGCATCTTGAAGGAGAAGGTCTGAGTTCTGTAACAGGACAATAATTCAAAACGCAGCAATTCCGCCTTTAAATGGCTTAAGAAAAACAAAATGAAAACTTTGGAGTGACCTAGTCCAAGTCCTGACCTGAATCTGTTTGAGATGCTGTGGCATGACCTTAAAAAGGTAGTTCATGCTTGGAAGCCTACCAATATTGTTTAATTAAATGAGTGGGCCACAGTTCCTCCACAGTGCTGTTAAAGACTCATTGCCAGTTTTTGCAAATGTTTGATTGCATTTGTTGCTGCTAAGGGTGGTACAACCTGCATTTAGAAACTGCTTTTTGTGTTTACTTGTGTCATCTTTTTCTAATATTTAAATTTGTTTGATGATCTGAAACATTTAAGCGTGACAAATGTACAAAGAATCTCTAATCTTTGGATTTCTTTAGGTCCTGTTTTATTTTAGTGCTCTTTTGTCTCCTGTGTCTTGCATTTAGTCATTACCCTCCAGCTTTACATTAAAGGAAACGACAAGGACTGCAAAAGCATTCATGACACCACTTTATATCTTTATTTTTATGATGTAAACCATAGTACAAGACAGAGTGGCAGGTTCTGTACAATCTTGCAATGTGTGTGCTTTGCACAGGTTATCACTTCAGATGATGCAAAACGATTGGTATTACCTGGAACATGCTTTTTACACAGTTGAAGTTTGTTATTATGCTTCTTTGTTGGGTTTTAATTCCTCAGATAACGCCTGCCCACTGCTCCTCCTGCTTGTTTGTCAACCCTAATATGATATTGCTCTAGCACTATTCAAACCACATGATTCATTTGCTGCTGGGCTCTTCTAAATGACAGTTTTTGTTTTAGTCTGTCAAAACATTGATGGAATGAGTTCTATGAATGGTAAAGCTTTAAGGACTCCAGTCGGTCGTAAAATAGAATAAAATATTGCCAATTCAAGTAACTCTTCAATGAAGCATAAAAAACTTTTTTTGTCGTCTTAAAAATTTTGAGTGCAGCTGTTGTGGTATTAATAAGATGGAATTTAACTGAATTATTGTTTATAATTTTTTAGAGTGAGTCATGGTAATCTCACAGAGAGAAGTTGTGAAGCTCTGTCCTCGGTTCTCAACTGCCAGTCCTCTAGTCTGAGGGTGTTGGACCTGAGTAACAACAACCTGCAGGATTCAGGCATAAAGCTTCTGTCTGCTGGACTGAAGAGTCCACACTGTAAACTAGAAGTTCTTGTGTGAGTTGAAGTGGTAATGTGTTTATCTGTTTACATAAATATTTATGTCCCATATTTAATATTTGAATGTTTTACACATTAAAAATTTTTTTTTGATGAGTTTAAGACAATAGTGAGCTCTATTTCTAAACTAGCATTAAATATTGCAAAATCTAGTAGCTCCCTTAGTAAGCATGATTCATCTTTAACACCTGTGTTATTTGTCTTCCTAATTTTTCAGACTGAGTGACTGTGACCTCTCAGAAAGAAGTTGTGAAGATCTGTCCACACTTTTCAGTTCGAACTCATCTAGTCTGACTGAGCTGGACATGAGTAACAATAACTTTCAGGATACAGGAGTGAAGCATCTCTGTAGTGCACTGCACAGTCCACACTGTACACTCAAAAGTCTCAGGTCAGACGAACTGATACTGCTTATTCATTTATTTTTGTTTTTGTGTTTCTATCAATTGAAAAAAAAAATACATTACAAAATGTTGGTAAGTCGATTTCATTCACACTTTGTTTTATATTTGTATTTTAAGCATTTTAATTTAATTCTTGATTTGTTTAACATAAAATGGAGGATTCAGTCAGTAATTAAACAAGATTACTTATTTACAAATCTAGATTAAGGAGCTGTAATCTCTCAGAGAGAAGCTGTGAAGATTTGTCCTCAGTTTTTAGCTCCCGGTCCTCTAGTCTGAGAGAGGTAGACCTGAGTAACAACAACCTACAGGATTCAGGAGTGAAGCTTCTTTCTGTTGGCGTGAAGAGTTCAACTGAGATGAAAACTCTCAGGTAAGATAAAGTGATATACCTTTGATAAAATTACAAAAATACATTTTAACTATTTTAGGTAATTATATGAACTATATGAATGCTATTATTGTTTCTTTGTATTTTTTTCTAAGTCAAAGTAAACGGCACCATTTCTGACTTGTTTAACACAAGGGACTGCTTTTGTTATTTCCAAATCTAGTAACCTCTCACTAAGGTAGGAATACTCATTAACACCAGTATTTCTTTTTCCTGTCTTCTTCCTAATAAAATTTAGACTGAGTGGCTGTAAACTCTCTGAGAAAAGCTGTGAAGCTCTGTCCTCAGTTCTCACCTCCCAGCCCTCTAGTCTGAGAGAGCTGGACCTAAGTGACAATGACCTGGGGGATTCAGGAGTTAAGCTGCTGTCTTCCGGAGTGGAGAGTACACTCTGTAAACTGGAAATTCTCACGTAAGGATTTTGACTTTTCAATAAAGATCATTTATTGCATGAATAAATGATCATTTAGATGATAACTCATTTAGAATCGTATCTGTAAATATGTATTGGCACATTACCATTTCTCTAAATCTTCCAAATTCTACCCATTTAAAACATATTAATGCTAGTGGCTAGTATCATACGTTAATAATAACTGGTCCACAAAGTCTAGTGTGCACCAAATCTACTGCTGCACACTGAACTTGGTGGTGAAACTTTGCCGTAATGACTTGGAATTTGTCTGTGAGTTCAGTTATAGGGGGAAATGCTTATGCAGTTCTAGGATATCCAAAACTTTGCACTGAAGCTGTGACAACTGTCAAGAGAGGTGGGACTGAAAGAGATTAACTCTGTCACTTCACATTACAGCTGAACTATGGTGCAAGGTGTCAAAATCCAGCCTTTTGTTTTTAAAATGTTAGAGTGCTATAAAAGTTTATCTGTCTATTCCTTTGCTAATGGTAAATAATTTTAATTATTACATAATTATTATTATACAAATACAATTAAAGTATTAATATGATGAATGGGAAATACAGCTTGATTAGTGAACTTGTTCCAATATCTGACTTGTGACTGATTCAGTTTGTATGTGTGTGCCTCTATACTGGGATCCTTAAATAAGCAGAAATATAAGCATGATACACAGCCAAGAGCTTGTCTGGGATCTATAGTGCTTGGACAGAGTGACTAAACATACATTTATAGAACATTTTATCTAACCATGACATACTTAATAAAAGAAACTATCCTGAAGTATATTGTGATTGGTGAGCTAAGAGTTTCTAGAGGAAGAAGTGAGAGAAAATATTCCTATGTTTTTGAATTAAACATGGATGTATGATGATGATAGCTGGATAACAGGTGATTACGCCAGAGTACCCAAAATCTTTGGACCCAAAAATTATTTGTTTTTTTCTGTTCATTTTTGCCATGCTAGATTATAAATTCAGGAAAAATTTGTCACAAGTGAGTCCACTCAGAAATTCTGAAAGTAGTCTCTGGAGACTTGTTTTTCCAGCGACTGCGAGGCCCCTCCACACAAGTCACATTACCTCTACCAAATGCGATTACTCTATCAGAGCACCAATCAGGATAGTGTTCCCCATATCTTCTTCACAGTTTATCCTACGATCAAATTGGCTTAGAAAAAATCTGAACTTCTTACTCAGTAGCACTAATCTGGTGCCAATCAGGCATCTGAATGTCAGCACCTGGAGTACCAGAAGCTCAAAACAAGAGTCAAAATTTTAAATTATGGGCAGCACTGTGGCACGGTGGTTAGCACTGTTGCCGCACAGCAAGAAGGTCCTGAGTTCAATTCCACCATCAGGCCGGGGTCTTTCTGTGTGGAGTTTGCATGTTCTCCCCGTGTTAAGGTTAATTGGTTAATCCAAATTGCCCATAGGCGTGAATGTGAGAGTGAATGTGAGTGCGAATGGTTGTCTGTCCCTGTGTGTTAGCCCTGCGACAGACTGGCGACCTGTCCTGGGTGTACACCGCCTCTCGCCCTATGGCAGCTGGGCTCCAGCGTCCCCCGCGACCCTGAAAAGGATAAGCAGAAGCGAATGGCTGGATGGATTATGGGCACAACCGACTCTGATGCTCAACCCACAGAAGTATTCTCCTTAGCACTATTTAGTGATTCAAAACTCCCTAGATCCACCAGGAGAAACCATTTCGACCCTGTCCTGAAAAGTAGAACAGTCAAAGTTTATCTCATTCACATCTGCCTCTGATCATCCAACACCCACCTTGTCTGCAGCTTCACCTCCTCAGCTCTCCTGGTCAGGCCTGAAACCTGTCCAATTAAACTCTGGATTCTCTTTATTTGCTCTGCTTAATTCTCCACACTCTGGAATCTCCGCTCAATTCAGTTACTATTCCCATGCTGCTCTAAAGCAGTTGTATTGCTATTTTGTGTGTCTGCAGACTGTCAGGATGTCTGATCACAGATCAGGGCTGTGATTCTCTGGCTTCAGCTCTGGAGTCCAACCCCTCCTATCTTAGAGAGCTGGACGTGAGCTACAATCATCCAGGAGACTCAGGAATGAAGCTGCTCTTGGCTGGACTGAAGGATCAAGGCTGGAGACTGGACACTCTCAGGTATGGAGAGAATGTCTGATAGAGGAAGAAGAGCTGAGCCCTCTACTACAAAGCAAGGGCAACATAGAGGAATTTTCTTTTACTGACCTGGTTTCACTCACATTAACATCAGAAATGGGGACAAGCAGTCTCACAAAGCTAGTTATCAAACTGATAAGTAAACCTATGGTTTATATGAAAGGAGTGGCACTACCAGCATCTGACAAAACATGAATAAGTGTACTAGTAGCAGAGCAAAGATTTTACGATACTGACGGACTAGATGCGCCTGCTCCTTGTCATTTCAAAATTTTTCTCTCTGACTTTGTATCCTCTACGAGAGTTTGTGTTGTATTATGTTCACAGCTTATGTTTTTCATTTTCTATTATAGAAGTCTTTTTTTAAATTACTAGTTAAAGAAACAAACAAACAACCATGACAACAACAACAACAAACAAAAAGACAGTCTGGGCCATATGCTACCAGAACTACCAGAACTACACATTTATTTCTTACAATTTAATTCCAAAGAATCATGCTGACAGATCTTTCTTTGTCACAGCAGCTTTATCTTTAACATGCAGAAAAAGAGTTAAATGTTTGACTTCTCTACACTGACAGAAAGGGGAGTTTCAGTGGTTTAGCCTGCTTAAGATCAAAGTGGGCTGTATGTGGCCCACAGTGTAAAATGAGTTTGATAACCCTGGTCTAGATTAACGGATGAATAGAATACATTTTCTGGGATTTCCTTTCCTGCATGAGGGATGATGCATTAAGACATATTTATATGGAACTGAGACTGGTATGAAATAAGATTTTACCTCTTTATATATACACCTATACTGTACCTATGTTATTGATTTAACTTCATAATGTTTTTCAGTGCTTTTTAAATTCAACATCTATCTTACCATCTCACTCAGCAAAAAAAAAAGGAACCATTTAAATATGACAGAAATACTGATTTTATTTATATAAAATTGTATTTAAAATATACAAATATGTTCCCATATTGCCCAGCTTGAAGTGTATTTGTGAAAATGTTGGACTGTTCCTTTATCAGTGTCTAACAGTATGTGTACGAGAGCCATGTAATGTCCATGTGTGCATGCTGAAAGAGACTGTGCTGGTCTGACCCCCCTCCTCCTTTCAGGGTGGAGCCTGCTGGAGTCCGATGGTTGAGACCAGGTCTGAGGAAGTGTAAGTGTGTTTTTAATGTGATTCATGAAAACAAAGCAGCACACATTCAACCATCTTCAAACTGTCACATCACTCATTCACATCTCTGATGTCAGGAGTCATCATCAAAGTGTCAATCAATGAACAGATGATGGATCAATAACTGCAGCTGGATTGTGTTTGTTCTCTCATCAGATTCCTGTCAACTCACAATCGACACAAACACAGTGAACAGAGAACTCAAACTGTCTGACGACAACAGGAAGGTGACACGTGCGGAGGAGTATCAGTCATATCCTGATCATCCAGACAGATTTGATTGGTATCAGCTGCTGTGCAGAGATGGTCTGACTGATCGCTGTTACTGGGAGGTCGAGTGGAGAGGAAATGTTGATATATCAGTGAGTTACAGAAGAATCAGAAGGAAAGGAGAGCTACTAGATATTAATTACTGTTTGTTTGGGTGTAATGATCAGTCCTGGAGTCTGGAATGCTCTGCTGGTGGTCCTCATTGTGTCTGGCACAATAACAAGCAAATTCTTATTCCCATCTCCTCCTCCTCCTCCTCCTCCTCCTCCTCCTCTGTCTCTAACAGAGTAGCAGTGTATGTGGACTGTCCTGCTGGCACTCTGTCCTTCTACAGAGTCTCCTCTGACACTCTGATCCACCTCCACACCTTCAACACCACATTCACTGAACCTCTTTATCCTGGGTTTCGATTAGGGTACAGCTACACTGGTTACCTCTTTTCTGGTTCCTCAGTGTCCCTGTGCTGAGTGGAGTGTAAAGGGTGTCCTCCTGTTAGAGAAACACTCTGACTGTTGAACAGATAGTTCAGTCTGTTCATGTCTGTCTCTTACGCTCAGAAACACGTTTTCAGATTCATGAATTCAATCAGTTGATGTTTTAAACTGTTCTGAATGATTCCTTGTAAACTTCTTCCTCTTCAGTCTTTTAAAGATGGAAGCTCCCATTATTCCAGGATCCACATGTTGTTTTTCTGTCTTTTTCCACTCAAAGCTGAATATCAGTATGTTGTGTTTCACTAAAGCTCAGTTCACAACCCTGCATTTTCAACAAGTCTAAGCTCACTATCATGTAATGATTTTTCTTGATTATACTAGGTATGGGTTAATTTGCTTTAAGACATGCTGCTTTACTCAATTTATACACATGTCAACGTTTTAACTGAAAGTAGGTCTGAGAGGGTTGATTTTCTGCATGTCAAAGTTGCCCATCAGTGTTGGTCAAGTTACTTGAAAAATGTAATTAGTTACTAATTACTTGTCCAAGAAAGAGAAACAGTCTGACTGTTGAACTGACTGTTGACTGTTAATCACAGAAGAAATTTTCTTAACATTTAAATCTATTTTCTGCATATTCCAGCATATAAAATAAAATAATGTTTTGTTTTTACACTCACTGTTTCAAATAGATGTAAGTAAAACACAGCAAAAAATAAATACGGTGCTGCAGCGGTCATTTCAGTGGGGGGATCCAGGGGTTTCTCTGTGAATATTCCTGTAGCAGCGTGCTAGCGTGCTTGCTCAGATTTGAAGTTTAATTTTTTGCTGTAGAAAGAACAGTGTACAGCAGATGCTAATGTGGAAGCCACCTGTAGGTAGGTAATTGTGTTATGAGACTTTGAGATATGTGTAGGCATGTGAAAGCCGAAGGTGTGGTTTAGAAATAAAAATAAAAGACCAACAACATCTGGAGGACGTCTGTCAGGTGTGCACCTGTAAAGAGTCGATTCACTCTAATCAGCCGAAGGTGGACTCTTGGTTGTTTGTTAGTCCCAAACGCTGCTGCAAGGCTCTTAACTAAGACAAGAAAAAGAGAGCACATTACACCAGTGTTCATTACACTGGCTTCCAGTACATTTTAGAATTCATTTTAAAAAAATTTAAAATTTAAAATCTTTTAAAGCTTTGAATTGTGATGCCACTGCCTACATTTCTGATCTTTTAGAACCCCACGCTCCCTCTTGCAGCCTGAGATTATCTAATCAAAGGCTGTTGGTAATCCCATGAACTCGTTTTAAGACCAGAGGACATAGATCTTTTAGAGCGGTGGCCCCCAGGTTGTGGAATGCTCTCCCTCCATCATTACGTTGCCTGGATTGTATTTATTCTTTTAAAAAGCAGCTTAAGACTCATTTATTTAGATTGGCTTTTAATTAATTTGTGCTGTATGTTTGATTATTAATGTATTTTATGCATTTCTGTTTTTATATTACTGTGAAGCACTTTGTGGTTTTTATCCTGTGAAAAGTGCTATATAAATAAATTGATTTGATTTGATCTTTAGAAAGCGACTGCTGTTTGAATGGTCATGTCGCATTAAATCTGTCTTCTTCGTCACTGACACAAGACAGACGCCAATTATCAGCGCCGGAGAAGCGCCCGATAAGACATCGCGAACGCTTCCTGGCCATCGAGTGAAACTGTTTGGAAGACAACGTTGGAGAAACGTGAACATTTTATTTGTACTGTATAATCTACAGATTCTGACAGAAATCTGCAACTATCCTTTGAAGCACCACTCCTCTCTAAATCAGCAATAAGGATCATTATTAGGCCATATGTAAATAACAAAATAACTTTATAACTTAAAGCAAAATTGGGAAACGTAAAGTCTGAAACAAGTCTTTATATTTACGGCCATCAGTCAAACAATACTGTTTGGTCTGGGTCTAAACAGAGCGCGTTGTGTGTCGCGTCTTCTTTTGCGCATGCGGGCTGCTTTGAGGGTTCACACTAGAGCACGTTTGCTGTCACATTTTATTTGTAGTGTGAACAAGCAGACAAAAAAAAAATCAGATTTGACCGAAAAATCTGTATTGAGCATTAAGACCTGCAGTGTAAATGTAGCCTTAGTGGCTTGATTCTACTCGTGACACGCAAAATTTCTGATTAAATGACTGATATAAATACAAAAAATAACAGGGAAAACTTGGAATCAGGGTTTGAAATGCGTTTGTGTAACCTGCTCTAACTCTTATATTTGTACATAATACATTATCATGGGGTCACAAGACAGCAAATTACTGGGGGGGGTGAAAGTGGGTCATTAAATATTAAAACAGAACATAACTTGCCAAGAAAAGTAAGGAAAGAAATGTAATTATCACAGAAACAAATCCTCATTAAAAATAATTACACCAAATAAATGCCTGTTTGCACCCTTACCTTCATACAAAGTCCCAGTGGATATGAATCAGAAATGGCATACAAATATGGGATGGCTTTAGGCTGAGATAGAAGGCAGCATTTTAAAGTGATACCGAAAATTATTCTAACCATCATTTTTGCAGAAATAAATACTGGAGAGACACAAAAGTTAAATTGCAGAGAGGGGAAAACAGTTATATTTTGACAAGAAACTGAATGCATCAAAGCCATAATAGCTAAAAGAGACCTGATGGAAAAAATTAAATGAGGAAAAGCATTTTAAAGAAATTCATACATTTTCAAGAAATATACAGCTCTAGAGAGACAGGGGGTATTGTAATCTGGTTTTGATTAGTTAGTTAG
This sequence comes from Mchenga conophoros, assembly GCF_057382185.1. Classification (NCBI taxonomy): domain Eukaryota; kingdom Metazoa; phylum Chordata; class Actinopteri; order Cichliformes; family Cichlidae; genus Mchenga; species Mchenga conophoros. The sequence goes on from NC_140528.1 coordinate 30,742,739, forward strand.
TTTAATTAGTTTTGATTACTTCCTTAATTCGGGTAGTCTTTGGTTTGTTTATATTTACTCATTTAAGATATCTGTACCCTTTTTATTGGTGTATTCTAAGTTAAGGGCCAGAAGGAAAGAGAAAATAAAGGTAAAAACACAAAAGAAAGAACTCTAAAGAGTTCTCTTTCACACAATCGCAATCACTCAGACAGATGCACATAGAAGTGGCCACATGCCTATGTACTCATGCAGACTGCTGTTTATGTACATGTATTATTGTCTTGTTTCTATTTCTAATGATAGTTCATTTTTGACAAGGGATGCCAGGAGTGAACAAATGTTAAGTAAAGCACGAAAAAAATGTATGCAAATTAATACAATTTTATATGTTGAAATCCTCTTTGTGGATAAAGTCATGGAATCATTTTGTCAGAGATCAAACTTGTAAACTGGTCAAAATTTGACCAGAACACAACATGAGGGTGAAAAAGAATCAAAATGTTTGACACAATACAAACACATTTGACAGAGTGAATACTTCATGCGTAAAGAAGTGGATATCCAAGAGTAGTCACGGTATAAAATATTAAAAACATTGAGCATCATGAAGTGTTTTTAAATCAGATTTTTTTTCTCTTAATTATTCAAGGTCATGCTCCAAGAAACAGTTTTAACAAACTAAGTTTCTAAATTAAATAATGTTATCTCAATTGGAGTTTTTGAAAAAGCTCTTATTTTGGAGGGAGCTGACATTTAATAATCACATATGAGTGTGGACACAGTATCTGAGCAGTGATAGGAATACATTTACAGAGCTATAAATTCCTCAAATGATTCAGCAGCAGCAGAAATGTTCAGCTTGAACAAGCCTGCTTGTTATACCAGTCTATCAATAATTCTGATCAACACATGTTTTGGAGAAATTCCCGTAAAAACCAGGGAAGAAAAACGTTGAGTCTGTTAAAGACAGTGAGCTGTGTTTTCGTAGTAAAGGGTCCAGTGCGTTCTCAGTGCTGCTGTTTATTTCTAAGGTGGCGGCTGTTACGTCCCCTGGCTAGCCTAGGGGATAGGAGGGACTAACATAAAGTTAAAATAGTGAATGAGGAGTCAAGATGTCAGTTTTTAAAGGTGTATTTCTTGCTAGTTTTAAAGCTCAGAATTAAGCATTCTGGCACTCTGGTAGCTGGCATCAGAGTTTGGGCCCATCTTCATCTAAACCCAGCCTCAGTCCTGAAGAAGAGCTTAACAAGAGAGATTCTGGAGACGAAATTTGTTCTGATGAAGATGCAGCAGACTTATCTGCAAGACCACAGAGAGAATCAGTTCTAGAATTAAAAGATTTGAGCATATTGAGATGGCACAAGCGTAATCTATGCTTCCTGTCTGGTGTTTTAATCACATAGTCAGTGTCATTTACCCTCTTATCCACCAGGTATGGTCCACAGAAACGGGCAAACAATGCTAGCAGTTGGCAGAAGAATCAAATCTTTGTCACCTGGATTGAACGATCGAGGAACAGCTTTCTTATTTCTTAACTCTTCATTTTCTCCTGAGCAGAGGAGAGGGCTTCTGCTGCTGCTAACCAGGCCTTATGGAGGCGCTCGCTTAAATGTGAAACATAATCCAGAACATTAGTTTCACTACATTGTCTGTTGACAGGAACTGGTCTTTAAGCAACTTCAAAGGTCCCCGAACACAATGACCAAACACTAGTTCATTTGAGCTGAACCCAAATGATTCTTGCTTAGCTTCACGAATAGCAAACACCACCAATGGTACTCCGTCACCCCACTCTTTTCCAGTATCTAAGTAGTATTTCTGCAACATTGCCTTGAATGTCTGGTGCCAGTGCTCTAATGCTCCTTGAGACTCAGGATGGTATGCACTTGACACAACATGCTTAATCCCAAGAGTCTGCATGACCTGTTTGAAAAGTTTAGACAGAAAGTTGGTACCTTGGTCTGTCTGAACTACTTTTGGCAAACCAAAAGTGGTGAAAAACTTTTTAACACTTTAATCACCAGAAGTGCAAATATTCTTCTGAGTGGAACAGCTTCTAGAAAACAAATCGAAGTGCACATTGCAGTCAGCAAAATCCGATTACCATTCTTTGTCTTGAGCAATGGACCAACACAGTCCACAACGACATGCTCAAAAGGTTCACCAAGTGCTGCTATAGGATGGAGAGTGGCTTTAGGAACAATCTGGTTTGGCTTCCATGCAATCTGACATGCTTTACAAGTATGACAAAACTTCACCACATCAGCCTTTAATGGCCAAAAGAAATGGTTGAGTATCTTATGGTACATTTTTGTAACTCCCAAATGACCGGACAGGGGGTGCTCATGTGCAAGGGACACTACATAGTGACAATAGCCAAGAGCCATAACAATCAAAGTAGTCCTCAGTCACAGTCATCAGATCACTGTCCCTCTACATCTGATTGAAATATTTGGTGTGCAGTCCATTTGCGCATTCTCCAAAAAAAATAAGCCTTATCTCATGTTTCAGAAAGAGAAGCAAAGCATTGATTCAATGAGGGATCAGCTTTCTGAGCAGCAATAAGGCTTCCACGTGTGACTGGCAAGTCCAACAGAGAGATGGAGATCCTTCCACTTCTCAGTAGTATCCTTTGAGTTGCCTTTAAGTTCAGTCAGGGTTTGCAAGTCATCTGCAGCCAAAGTCTGAGCCAACAAGGAATCTGCCAGATCAATCTCTGCAGCTCTACGCTGTGTTTGAGCCCTGGTGAGAACACAAGTAGGAAAAATAGATGGAAAACATGTTGCTAGGTCATTGTTTTTCCAAGTTTCGCACCTTTCCACCGGTAATATCATTTGCCATAATAAACTGCACCCCTTTTATCGGAAGGGAGGGACGTACTGCCACAGAGAAGATGCCACTAATCAAATTTGACTTGATGTGTACATAATGCAAAGGAGCTTCAACATAACCCATTTCAACTCCCTGGATCAAAATACTACCATGAAAGGAGGAACGGTCACCCACTGATAATACATTAGATAAGATCACACATTGGGACCCTCCCGTATCTCTCAGTATTTTAATGGGGTTTTCATCCTCAGGCTTTCCAGTCAATGACACAGTGCCATCGAAGTGGAAGGGTTAAAAGCAGGGATGAAACCCCTCGCTTTGATCCCCTTTATCAGCATGAGTAGTTTTAATTAAAGACAAAACACAAGAAATGATTTCACAAGGGAAAAAATAGTATCCTACTGGGGGATGTAACACGGCTGCACATTAGAGCTGTGAAACTTTAAACTGGATCCACTGAATGGGTAAAGCTTACCGTCCCACAGCCTGAAAAGGACACGTGGAAATCGCTGCAGTTCGTGGCAGATCAAAGTGAAATGAATGTGATTGGTTAAACAGATATTCTTGGTGTGTGTTCTGTGTTTCCAGCAGTGTGAAAGAAACTCAGCAGCAGATTAGAACAAGGTAGAACAACATTTCTACATTTCTATTGAAAGTAGAAACTAGAGAGTACTGTGGCCTCTCTCTGCTGATATGTGTCAGACAGCCTGCAGTCTGTTTCTGTCTCATCTATATGACAGTAATCCTGCCTATAAGATCACATTAATTTCACCACACTTTAGATCTGGCTGTGTTAAGTGAATGGAGAGCCTTTATTGGTCTTCACAGTCCACAGCTGAAATAATAATGACATGTTGGCTGTTTTCTTTTATACATGCACTTGCTTGGAATAAATAGAAGCCACATTATTATGTCTCGGATGCTGCCAACGCCGCCCCTTTTTAATCACATGTCATGCCATGGTCACATGTGCTCTTCTCAGGCATGTATTGCTGAATTTATTTACTGATTTTTGGAAGGCACATGCAAATATCAGTACTCACGGCTCCTGAGAGTTCAAAGGGACAGGTGGGAGGAAAAGGGTCAAGGCCGCCAGTAGAGTGCGGCAAACACAGTCCTCCGGGTCACAGAAAATTCACAGCTCACACTCGCAGAAAGGACCACACAAGCTTTGCCTTTACCACACCAGCAAGACGTCCATCTGCTCCTCCTGAATTAAATAAACCAGCTGAATACTAACAAATTTGTCATTTCATGCCGTCTCAGCAATAGCTAGCATTAGCTGAATACATCCATACAGAGCAGAGCAGAGCAGAGCGTGAGCTAAGCAGAAACAACGCTAGGCTAAATATGGGATCAACAAGAAAAGATTTTTAGAATATCAACAAATTAAATCCATAGTAAAAAAGAAATTTAAACCGGGTCAAGTTGAACTACAAACACCACCAAGTGTGGTTCAACTTCTTACTCTTAAAACCCCCAAATTACTATCCAAAATATACAGAATGCTTTCTAAAACAGATGAATCAATATCACTTCCTATTGCAAAATGGGAAGCGGATTTATCAGTTAACTTAGACCTAAACTTCTGGTCTCAGATTTGCTTAAAAACCTTTCATCTAATCAGAAATCCCAGTCTTCAATTAATTAAATACAAAATACTACATAGAGTGCACTATACAGGTCATCGGATGTTCAAGATGGGCTTTACGTCTACCAACAACTGCTCACACTGCCAAACCAATTCACCGGACAATTATATCCACGCTCTTTGGTTCTGTCCACCAGTTCTGAAGTTTTGGTGCGAGATATGTGAAGACTTATCAAAGTGTCTGAAATGTAACATTCCAACTTCTTCAGTCTGCTGCTGTTTCTTTTGTGGCAGAAAATCCATTCTGTGTTTCCTTCAAAGCATCATTTCCACTTCAAAAGTGTGAAAATGTGTCAGATGAAGTTCCCTCTTTACAAAGTGATGATGAAACTGTGGCCACAGCAAGAATTTATAAGAGTAGTGACTGAACTGTGATCCAAACTGGGCAATGCTTTAATTTGAGAAGCATTCAAATCCACATGTGCATCATCCAGGAGCACAGCAGCAGCAGCACAGGAAGCAAAGCTGCCTTTGAATCATAGACATAAATGTTTTGTTTTCATTTAGCAGCAGGTTAAAGTGACATGTCACTAACACTGGGGGAAACTCTTTGACTCCAGCCTGAAAGACTCTGCTGCCATTCAGAAGGCAAATGAGGAGCTAGGAGCGTGGTTCACTAAGGTGGACAAGTCCAGCCTGCCTGGAAGATTTAAAGCCTGGATCTACCAGCATTCCATCCTGCCCCGAAACCTGTGGCCTCTGCTTGTCTATACAGTTCCAATAACTACCTTGGAATCCCTTGAAAGGAAGATTAGTGGCTTTCTTCGTAAGTAGCTGGGACTTCCCTGCAGCCTCACCAGCGCCGCCTTGTATGGTGCAAGCAACAGCTTGCAGTTACCCTTCAGTGGTCTCACAGATGAGTTCAAGGTGGCTCGCACACGAGAAGCCCTACAGAATCAGAATCAAAATCAGAATACTTTATTAATCCCGAAGGAAATTAGGGTTACAGCAGGCAGCACCCTAATGGCGCATGCACACTTACAGAGGAACCTTCTGACCAAACTTACACAAACAACACATTGGGCAGACATATCAGAGAGGTAGGCTGATAGGAAAAAAAAAACAACAAAAATACATGACATGAGGTGAGAGGAGGAGAAAAAAAACTCCACTCACACTGAGCTCCTAATGGGAGAACAATTTAATAACAGAAAAAAAAAACAGTACAGGGATTCTAAAGACTGCAAGGTGGCATCAGCAGGTATTGAGGTAAGGACAGGAAGAAAGTGGAAGGCCGAGAAGGCAGTTGAGGTGGCAGAGTCACGCCTAAGGCAGAAAACATTGGTGGGGGTCTTAGCAACAGGGGGAGCAGGTTTCCTCCCCAACTTCTTTGCAATAAAACACTGCAGCATTCATTTGATGCTGCTGATGTCTGCTGCTTTGTATTGATGAGGATTTTACATTGAAATCAAAATAAAGCCCCCGTACCTACTACCAGTGAATCCAGATAAAATGATGCCGAAGAGGTCACCGAGAGCTGAGGAAGTCGAGGACATTAAAAAGTCTCTTGACTTCTTAATGGAGGAAATTTCCACTATCGGTTGCAGCAGAAAAGTATCCTTGAAATTGTGGAGGAGGTAAAGCCCCTCCATATCCAAACTGCAGAAAAAGATAAAAAGATTGCATACCTGGAAAGTAGGGTTGCTAACCTGGAACAATACTCCAGGATAAATGACGTTATCATCAATGGGCTCCATATTGAACTCCGGTCATACGCTCAGGCGGTGACCGCTGACAGCAATGAGGGACCTGGGGAGCATGACGTTAAAGTTCTGACTATTAAAGACATGGTGGATCTTGAAAAATATCAGTGAGCAACATGATCTGGACTACAAACAAGGTAACAAACAACCACACACTCACTTATGACACACACAGGAAGGAAGAACTGAAACATCTGGAAGAAATAGCTGCATCAGTCAGACAGTTGCAGAATATGATCAATTGGAACTGAAAACATTTAACTATATGGATCATAATACACAGGACTTGGAATATGAAATAGATCTTGACAACAACTTCTTCTCATCTATCAATAACTAGATTGTTATGAATTCACAGTCTCTGCAAAACAGAGGTGGTGAAGGAGATGCCTTGTGTGTGGTCAAATCCATGAAATTTAATGTGGTGGATAATTCAGTAAAAAGGACTAGATGCTACAGAAAACAAAAATGTACCATGTCAACCAATTACTGTTGTGTAGTTGTTTTGTTTTGTGCGTCAGTGAGGGCACTAATGAATGTCACAGAGGCACATTTGCAACGTAAACACTGTCACTAAGTAGAAAACCAGCGGAGTGATACACCACCTGTTGTCAGGCCTGCAGGTTTATCCCTGTGCTGTTCTCCTCTGTCTTTTGGTGTACAAACTTTTTTTTTTTTTTACTGGCACACATCATTTGTGGGGCATCTCATTGCAACACCTGATTGTTCTCTTATTTTAGTTTTAGTAATATTTTTAAGTGGTTGTAAAAAATGGAAAGAAACGGCAGGTGTATCATTTATACACAGTTTATTAAGTTCAGTTTCACCTGAACATCAGCGAAGAAGCTGCTCTGACTCCATCACAGCTGTTGGAATGAGTGAAACAAAAAAGAAGGTTCAGAGGTTCACAGTTCAAGTCCACTGAGGACGACTGAGTGACAACGCCTCAGGTGACCTTTGTGTGCTAGTTTCACTCAAATCTGACTAATACTGTGGGCGGGGTCACTGCTGTGGGCGGGCTGAACCTTCCTGTAGCTATTAGTGATGTGTCGGTTGCGAACGAAACGGCTCTTAGAGCCGGATCTTTGACGTGAATGATGCGAGCCGGCTCCTTATCGCGAGCTGTGGGTTTCTTTTTCTTTCTCTCGCCCTCTTGCACTTTTTTTCCGCTTCACTCCGCATACGAGCCTTGTGCTTTGCGCTGGGAAGAGGGGGGAGGGGCGGTAGTTACACGCAATAGCACAGGAACAGAGCAGGAGGGAGAGAGAAAGAGAGCCAGGGACAACAACGTCACATTAGAAAGCTATAGTAATCATCCACAACTATTTTCAGTTGTGGATGATAAAGGATTGAGAAAGTTTATTAATCCAGGCCTATATGACAGAGATTATGCATGCTGTTTTTGTTTTCATATTTTAATTTATATTTAATTGTGTTGTTTTGTGTTTGTTTAAAAGGAAAAAGCTGAAAATTTAAATAGTTAAAAGTTGAAACGTGAATAGTTGGTTTTTGTATTATATGATTTATTTATTACATTTTATGTGGAGGGTATAAATGTGTTTCTCCAACAACAAACCTTGGATTACCCCAGAAATTAAAGCTGTCCTCAAGCAGAAGAGGAGGGCCTTCAAATCCAAAGACAAAGAGGAGTTGAAAAGGGTGCAGAGAGAGTTGAGGGGACTGATAAGGAATGGGAAGGACAGCTACAGGCAGAAGATGGAGAACCAGCTTCAGCAAAACAACGTTGGTGAAGTCTGGAGAGGCCTCAGAACCATCTCAGGCCACAAACAGCAGAACTCTCTGCCTGGGAGGGATGTGAGGTGGGCAAATGAACTGAATCATTTCTTCAACAGATTTGATTCAACCATGAGACAGTCTACAACATCGGCTGCAGACTCACCCACCCCCACTGCTGCTGTTCCACCTCAGACACCTCAGACACTTCACACCTCCTCTATTCACCCTGCTCACTCCCCCCCACCCCCAACAACAGCATCCAATACACACTCAACACAAGGCTCCAGCCTGTCTCTCTCAACCACCCAGGTTAGGAGGGAACTGAGGAGGATTAATGGCAAGAAGGCAGCGGGCCCAGATGGCATCAGCTCGAGGGTCGTCAGGTCCTGCGCGGACCAACTGTGTGGGGTGATGGAGCACCTCTTCAACCTGAGCCTGAGGTTGGGAAGAGTCCCACAGCTCTGGAAAACCTCCTGTGTTGTACCAGTGCCAAAGACTTCACGCCCCAAGGACCTCAACAGCTACAGGCCGGTGGCTCTGACATCCCACCTGATGAAGACCCTGGAGCGGTTGGTCCTGGCTCAGCTTCGGCGCCTAACAAGCTCATCACTGGACCCACTTCAGTTTGCCTACCAGCCTGGCATTGGCGCGGATGATGCCGTCATTCACCTCCTACATCGTTCCCTCGCTCACCTGGAGACCGCTGGAAGCACTGTGAGAATCATGTTCTTTGATTTCTCCAGTGCCTTCAACACTATTCTTCCCTTGGTTCTGAAGGACAAGCTGGAGAACTCTGGAGTGGACCATCACCTCACTACCTGGATTTTGGACTACCTCACCGACCGACCACAGTATGTGAGGACTCAGGGCTGTGTGTCGGACAGGGTCGTCTGCAGTACGGGGGCCCCACAGGGAACGGTTCTGGCTCCGTTCCTCTTCACCATCTACACTGCAGACTTCTCCCACAATTCCACCCAGTGCTTCCTGCAGAAGTTCTCTGATGACTCTGCAATAGTCGGCCTCATCACTGATGGGGACGACAAGGAGTACAGAGGACTGACTCAAGACTTTGTGGACTGGTGCCAGCTGAACTACCTCCAGATCAACGCCAGTAAAACCAAGGAGCTGGTGGTAGACTTCCGCAGGCACAAGCATTCTCCACTGCAACCACTGAACATCCAGGGTATGGACATTGAGGCTGTGGACAGCTACAGGTACCTTGGTGTTCATCTGAACAACAGACTGGACTGGACTCATAACTCAGACGCCCTCTACAGGAAAGGGCAGAGCAGGCTGTACCTGCTGCGGAGACTCAGGTCGTTTGGGGTGGAGGGCCCACTCCTGAAGACCTTCTATGACTCTGTGGTGGCTTCTGCTATCTTTTATGGTGTGGTCTGCTGGGGCGGCAGCATCTCTGCTGGGGACAGGAAGAGACTGAACAGGGTGATCCGAAGGGCCAGCTCTGTTCTAGGATGCCCTCTGGACCCAGTGGAGGTGGTGAGTGACAGGAGAATGGCGGCTAAGCTGTCATCCCTGTTGGACAACGTCTCCCACCCCATGCAGCAGACTGTGACAGCACTGAGCAGCTCCTTCAGTGGGAGACTGCGGCACCCACGGTGTGGGACGGAGAGATTTCACAGGTCTTTCCTCCCCACTGCTGTCAGACTCCACAACAAAGACTTTAACTGAACAAACACACACATCCACACATGTGCAATAACACTAAGTGCAATAATCTTTTCTGGCATCGTTGTATTTTTACTCAGTTGTATATAGCATTCGTATTCTATTTTTATCTTATTGTATATTTTTATTCTATTTTATTCTACTGTATATAGTATATTATTTTATTCTATTCTGTACAGCTGTGTACTGTATTTATTCTTATTGTATTCTAATTTTTGCGTCATAACTTTTGCACTGTCCACTTCCTGCTGTGACAAAACAAATTTCCCACGTGTGGGACTAATAAAGGTTATCTTATCTTATCTTATCTTATCTTAAATAAAAGTATATTTACGGTGGCCCCTAGAGACAAAGCACGTACAAACCCCGAAGCACGTAAAAACTCCAAAACACGTAAAAACTCCATAACACGTAAATACTCCAAAACACGTAAAAACTCAGATGCACGTACAAACTCCAAAACACGTACAAAAGACAACAGAAGTGGTCCAGAATACTAGGGGGCAGTGTTGAGCTTTTGTTACCTAGTGGCTACACAAGCCAGGAAGTACCAACAACCGGATTTGGTGTGTGGTAGTAACAGGTAAATGAACATTTGTTTTTTAAATTATTTGAATATATATGAGTGCTTGTGTATAAATACACAAACAATACACATATGCTTTCAATTGTGTAATTTAAGTGATCTAGGTAGTTCTGTTTTGGAAGTTCAGTTAATGCTATAAATGTGTTTTGGAGTTTGTACGTGCCACCGCATATATTTATATATAAACATATATAAATAAAACCACTTTTCTTTTTTTTTACATTAGTAATTCCTTTTGGGCATAATTTTATATTTTTGTTAATAATAAATTAATTAAAGCAACAAAACAACCTGAAGAGCCGGTTGGGAGCCGGTTGGGAGCCGAAAGAGCCGGCTCTTTTTATAGGGAGTGCAGAATTATTAGGCAAGTTGTATTTTTGAGGAATAATTTTATTATTGAACAACAACCATGTTCTCAATGAACCCAAAAAACTCATTAATATCAAAGCTGAATGTTTTTGGAAGTAGTTTTTAGTTTGTTTTTAGTTTGAGCTATTTTAGGGGGATATCTGTGTGTGCAGGTGACTATTACTGTGCATAATTATTAGGCAACTTAACAAAAAACAAATATACACCCATTTCAATTATTTATTTTTACCAGTGACACCAATATAACATCTCCACATTCACAAATATACATTTCTGACATTCAAAAACAAGACAAAAACAAATCAGCGACCAATATAGCCACCTTTCTTTGCAAGGACACTCAAAAGCCTGCCATCCATGGATTCTGTCAGTGTTTTGATCTGTTCACCATCAACATTGCGTGCAGCAGCAACCACAGCCTCCCAGACACTGTTCAGAGAGGTGTACTGTTTTCCCTCCTTGTAAATCTCACATTTGATGATGGACCAAAGGTTCTCAATGGGGTTCAGATCAGGTGAACAAGGAGGCCATGTCATTAGTTTTTCTTCTTTTATACCCTTTCTTGCCAGCCACGCTGCGGAGTCCTTGGACGCGTGTGATGGAGCATTGTCCTGCATGAAAATCATGTTTTTCTTGAAGGATGCAGACTTCTTCCTGTACCACTGCTTGAAGAAGGTGTCTTCCAGAAACTGGCAGTAGGACTGGGAGTTGAGCTTGACTCCATCCTCAACCCGAAAAGGCCCCACAAGCTCATCTTTGATGATACCAGCCCAAACCAGTACTCCACCTCCACCTTGCTGGCGTCTGAGTGGGACTGGAGCTCTCTGCCCTTTACCAATCCAGCCACGGGCCCATCCATCTGGCCCATCAAGACTCACTCTCATTTCATCAGTCCATAAAACCTTAGAAAAATCAGTCTTGAGATATTTCTTGGCCCAGTCTTGACGTTTCAGCTTGTGTGTCTTGTTCAGTGGTGGTCGTCTTTCAGCCTTTCTTACCTTGGCCATGTCTCTGAGTATTGCACACCTTGTGCTTTTGGGCACTCCAGTGATGTTGCAGCTCTGAAATATGGCCAAACTGGTGGCAAGTGGCATCTTGGCAGCTGCACGCTTGACTTTTCTCAGTTCATGGGCAGTTATTTTGCACCTTGGCTTTTCCACACGCTTCTTGCGACCCTGTTGACTATTTTGAATGAAACGCTTGATTGTTCGATGATCACGCTTCAGAAGCTTTGCAATTTTGAGACTGCTGCATCCCTCTGCAAGATATCTCACTATTTTTGACTTTTCTGAGCCTGTCAAGTCCTTCTTTTGACCCATTTTGCCAAAGGAAAGGACGTTGCCTAATAATTATGCACACCTGATATAGGGTGTTGATGTCATTAGACCACACCCCTTCTCATTACAGAGATGCACATCACCTAATATGCTTAATTGGTAGTAGGCTTTCGAGCCTATACAGCTTGGAGTAAGACAACATGCATGAAGAGGATGATGTGGACAAAATACTCATTTGCCTAATAATTCTGCACTCCCTGTAGTGAGCCAAGCCGAAAGAGCCAGTTCTCTAAAAAGAGCCGGAAATCCCATCACTAGTAGAGACGAGCTGTGTTTACATGTGCATGGAACTCTAGCGTCATTAACCAGGCTAGCTGTTAGCTTATAGCTCACGCTAGCTAACCAGCGAGCAGTTAAAAGGACAGCCAAAGCTGCACAAAACACCCACAAACTTATCTCACTACAACGTAGCGCCGAAAATATGACTCGCAGCTCGAGCGCGATACAGGTGCTGTAACATAAGACTGACATCCAGCTAACCACAGCTAAAAAGATATTTGGAAAAAACGTACCGTTTCCTCAGGTTACACGAGCTTTTGTTTTGGCTCACACTGAAGACACCAACACTGAAGACATAGCCATTCTTTTGTACTGCTTTTAAGTGAAACATCCTTCGGTCCTCTTCGGTGTGTCACCGAGGTTGTGGGCGGGTGGGTGCACGGGGGCTCAGCCCTGGCGCAGGGGGCCTCTTGTGCATCGACCTAACTGGGACGCTCTTCAACTGGCAGGGAGGTTGTTCCATCCTTGCAGGAGTCCACTCTGCAGGTGGGGAAGAGACATAGGAGAGGTGGAGACTAAACTTAACCTGGGTGTCTGTTGTCTTTTGTGGTCTGGGAGATGATTGAATATTGGGGTGGGTACAGTTTCCTCTGCGGTGGGGTAGGGTGGGCTGCCCCGGGTCCTGTGGGGCTTGGCAGTGCTGCTGCCGTAGGCCCCGGGCTGGATGGGCCTGGGCTCCCTTGCCTTGGTGGGTACCAGAGGACGGGGGTGCCTACTGGGGTCAGCGGGGGAGCTGGCCCTAGGGAGGGGCATCCTCCCCTCCCTCCTTTTCCTCCCCATCCCTGGCTATCTCCCTCTTCCCGCTGCACCACACCCACCCACACAGGTAGGGCCTTGGGGTGCGGGTGTGTCACCAGGGTGCAGGGGAGACACCCCCCCCCCCCCCCCCCCCCCGTCCCCTTCTGGCAACCTGTGCCTCAATTTTATTCCACAAACTAGACATCCACATTACTTACACTCTCATAACACACACATATATATAGGGCCTTGAGGGTGGGCACGTTAACAGCGTCCAGTGGACGGTCTGTGTACTCAAACCTACCTCTGGCGCCGGTGTCCACCTCTCAATTTTAAATCCATGTCGACATTGAGGGTTCTCGGGAGGGGCCGTGCTAACACCTGCTGCTCTCTGGCAGCAGCACCATGCTCTCCCTTGTTTTAAATGCACTTTAGAACAACACGCAGCAACACTACACATGAGCGGGAGGAGGGAGGTATGGGGTCTTCACACACCCCCGTTCTCTACTAGCCATTGGGGCAGGGGTGCTGGGAGGAGATGTTGGCTGTCCGATTGGCCTCCCTGCTGCTGCGGAGCCTGGGACGGTCTGCTTGCTTCCACCCTGGGGGGAAGGGTAACATCTCATGGGTCTGGGTGCCGTTTCCCCTCTCTGGGGGCGAGGGTACCTGGACCCGGGGTATAGAGTATGGTTGGGGAGTGTGATTGTGTGTACATGTCCATTTATGTCAATCCTTACGTTGGGTGAGTGCTGAGTGTTTGTATATGTGTGCATGAGGGTGGGAATGCATGTTTGTGTCTGTGTGTGCCTGTTTGTCTGTGTCTATATGTCAGGTTGGGTCTTAGACTCCACCTCTCTGGGAACTCCCAGGCCCTCCAAAGTATGGAGGCCTATCTCCCCTCACCACACTCCCTGCCGGTGACTGATGCCCTCAGGGGTCGGTGCATTGGTGGTCCTTGGTGTCTTTGGCTGGGCGCTCAGGTATGTACCAGCTCACTCCCGGTGGCTACTTGGCGGGGCCTGGCGCCTGTTGCTCGGTCAGGCCTCTTCCGGGGCACGGGGGGCCCTCGGGCCTCCGGCCTCTGGGCCTGTGGCTTGGTTCACTCTGGCACAGCTGGCTGCCGGCAGAGCCGGCGGGCACTCCGGTGCAGCCCCCTCTAGCTTCTGCTCGGTGGCTACTGGGTGACCCCTCATCTGGGGATCCTTAGCCCTTCCCATGAGGGTGGCACGGATGCCCCTCCGGTGGTCCTCCTTGGGCTCTCGCACTCTGGGGCCTCTGGATGTCTGGGGCCTGGATCTCCTCCATGCCTGCTTCATGCCCTGGGGGACGGGGCTATGGCTCTCTACATCCTCTTGCAGACCATTACATGGGGAGACCATTTGAATACAAGCGCGCTGATCCACACAGGTGTGCACACGGGTGTTCACTGTTTGTAGACTTAAATTACACCTTTCTTGGCTGCTACTTCAAAGCACATTGTGCGCTGTCTGTCCTGCGTGCTGCACAACAACATTCAATATTTAGTATTTACTGCTGTTTACACTTAGCTAGATTAATGCGATGGTGTTGTGTTTAGTATGTTGCTTTGTTTTGTTTTTTTTTGCTTGTTTTCTATTCTTTCTCTCTCAACAGGTGATCCAGGAGATTTCTTTTCCCCTTTCTCACTGTCCCTCTCCCCTTCTGTTTTTCTTCTCCTTCCTCTTTCTTTCTCCCTTTCCTATCCCTCACTCATGTCTGTCCCGTCTGTAACAACTGAAAATAAAATAAATTAAATAATAAAAACAAAGGTCGATCAAATGGACCAATACGGCAATGCCATGATGATCCATTTGGCAAAATAAATCCATTGGGTATCCTTGTTGGTCTTCAGACAACAATTCTGATGGCTAAAGAACCAAATGGGACAGGCAAAAAAAAAAACCCCAAAAAAAACCAATAAAATGTTTCTGATTCATTTAAAATAGGGATGCACCGATACCACTTTTTTGGAAACAAGTACGAGTACTTGCATTTCAGTACTCGCCGATACCAATACCGAGTACTTAATAAAAACATGATTTAAATTTGCAGGTAACAGCTTTAGTCCTATAATTTAACAAAAAACAAACAAGGGAGTAGTTTGGAATTAAGAACATTTATTTAAAATGAAAAGCATGTTGTATGCAACATATTACAAAATAAATAATTATAAAAAAACAAAATTTAATTTTAAATTTGTTCGTCTGTTTCTCTGTTTAGAAGTCTCACTAGCCCAGTCACAGCTGGGATGACATCAGAGGCTAGTGCGTCGTAGCTGCTCACTTTTTTAGTTAGTTCCTCAAAGGGGGCGAGGATGGCAACATTCGTCTCCATAAGAGCCCATTGGTGAGCGGTGAGATAGTCAGGGAGTTCGTGGTCGTACACATACACGCCCAGCACTCGCTTTTGCTCAATGAGGGACTGGAGCATGTAATACGTGCTGTTCCAGCGCGTCTGTACGTCCTGCTGCAGTCTCTTTATTGGCTGGTTGAGCTGTCCCTGAATGTCCTCGAGGTGGGAGTAGGCTAAGGCGGAATGTTTAAAATGCCCAACTATTTTCCGTCCCACTGCTATAGCAATATCTATGCTCCTCTGTGCTAATAAGCGTGGGTAAACTCTTTGTACTCGTTGTTGTGTTGGGATTTTAGGTGCTTGATTAAATTGCTTGTGTTAAATGCGCTACCTTTAGAGCCTCCTCTGGACAATTTCGCTGAGTACAATTTGCAGGCCGCCTTTGTTTTCGCGTCTTCGTTCACTTTGAAATAGTTCCACACAGCTGATATGTCTCCCCTCGCTTTCTCCCCGCTCTGAGCTGCAGCCGGGGCCTGGGGGCGGGTACTCAGGGCCTGGGGGCGGGCACTCGGCGCCTGTGATTAACCCCTTACATTCCGCTCAAACATAGACAGGTCTCAGACCGTGGTATCGGTCCTCGGTATCGGGGGACTTTTAACGAGTACGAGTACTTTAGAAAATGTGGTATCGAGGCCGATACCGTGGATCCCTAATTAAAAAAAAAAAAAAAGCGAAACATCCTTTGTATGTGAGGCCAAGGATGTTCATCCTCTTCAGTTCTAGTGTAGACAATTGGCTCTGCCATGTTTTCATGTGTTTTTTCTTTCCTGTGTCCGCTACTTTGAAACGCTTGGGCCGCTCTGCCTGCCACAGTTTCAAACTGGTCATGTGACTGCATGGCCACATCTGATTGGTAAAAAAAAAGTTGCCGGAAACTCCACTGGTGGCATGTTATCTAATGTGTTAAACCAATTATTTTTTTAAATGTAACTAGTCGAATTTTGCAAATGTAGTGGAGTAAAAGTACCATTTCTTCTTCACAAATGTACTCAAGTAAAAGTAAAAAGTATCTTGCAAAAAAGGTACTTTAAAAGTACATTTTTTTTCAAAAACTTACTCAAGCAAATGTAACGGAGTAAATGTAACGGAGTAAATGTAACTCGTTACTACCCACCTCTGTCAGTGAGTTACTGCAACCATACATAATATCTGGCTCTCTGGGGTCAGCTGATCAGTGCTTGTTGGCTGTCAAAGCTGTGGATCTCACTTCAATTAGACCCACAATCTGTGGTTCGAATGAATAATATACTGATGATGGGATTTCTATTTGTTATAAAGGGATAAAGCTTTATTACATTTAGTAAATGCATGTGAAGAGTGAAAGGATGGTATCAATATGTATCAATATGGATATATTAATAGGGTCATTTTATCCTCTTAACTCTTTAAAACCGGTCGGAGCGGGCACGCTCTGTTTTGCGTAACTATTTTTAAATCTCTGTAGAACTGGAACCACATAAGCTAGTGCAATAACTTCAAACTGTGATCCACTTACAAAACTGTCTCATTTTATTGGAACGATCCACATTTGCATTCATTCACGGTACATTTGACATCTGAACATGTTTGTACACATGATGAAAGGACAGATGGTGTTTGTGTGTCCTTCTTAAACTCAGTGTGAATGTTTCATCATGTAGAACTACTTAGAACAAAGTCTTTGGGAACATTTGGAGAACACGTTTAGGAAAGTAACATCCTGGTAGAACATTTTCTTAAAGCAAAGCAGAGCTGCAACATGACTGTGAGGATTCAGAAGAATAAAGTCAGAATACTTTATTATTATGAAGACTAAAGTGCACCTTAATGCTGCCGATGAACACACATGTTCTTTGTGAAAGCATGTGTGAGCACAGCTGACATGCACCACACTGACCCCACTCGCCCCATTTCTTCATCCACTTCTTGCTCTTGTGCTTGAAATGAGACGCAGACGCAGCAAAAGTCAGAGGCTCTAAAATCCACACAAAGGGGGCTCGTTAGATCAGGATACTGGATATGATCCATAGAAAACATGGATAATACACCACTTTATTTGAAGACATCTGTAGCACTGCCTCAGTTCTGGATGTTTCCACAGACTCCTCTGTGCACCTAAAGAAAAGGTCAAAGGTCAGCAGCACATGTAGTTGGGACAATTCTTCATTTACAAACAACAGTCGCACAAACTATACAATTATTTTCCTCCAATTACAAGTTTTCACTTGCAGAAATGGTCCTGTGTGATTTCTAGGTTGTGATATGAAGAACTAGTTCCTAATGGCAGCGATTTACTCAGTAAACATGTGTTTCCTTCACCGACCTCACACACAGGTCCAATAAGATCAGGAAGTGGGCAGTATAGTACAATATGTGTTATTTTGTACTGTACTGCCCAAACTAAAGATCTGCTGAAGTGTTGGAAATGATTCAGATGTTTATTTTGGACGATACAGCAGAAGATCAGACATGAAAGTGGAGATAACACAGAAGACCTGCAGCAAAGGGTCAGAGGTCAGACTGGGCCACTGGATTCAACAATGAGCCAATGATCATAAAGTAGTGACTAAAGCAGAGCCCTGACGTTCTGACATTTATCACACAGTTAGAACAAATGTCTGCTGATGACTTCATCTCATGAAACGACTGATAGATGTCAGTTCATTGATCAGCTGAGCTGCTGATCTTCATCGTGCACAGAAACATTCAGCTTGTTTCAATCAGTAAATAACTCCCACTACTCTCAGTTCCCACTGTTCCCACTCAAAATGCTGTGAGAACAATGATCATTGTAGAACTTCACAAACATCACGTGTTGTTTTCCACATGTAAGATCAGCAAACATACAGAAACTTCCTGTTGCCACACACGGCCTCTAAAATCTCTTCCACGGTTTCTGTCTGAAGTCCACTCTCTGTGTCGGAGCCACAGGAAACAACAAGATCTTATTAACATGGTTTTCAATGTGTCTCCTTCCAAAAAGTCCAACCAATGAACAAATGTGTGTATTTGTGGAGGCCGAACAAAAGCATGACACATTTCTCTGTTTCTATAAACTGGTGTCAAACACAAATATGAAGAGTTTCACTGATAGACTCAAAAATGCCCCCACAGTGAATCAAAGGGAAATCCTACAGTGTGGCCAGAGAATCTTAACCCTTTAAAGCCGGTCGGAGCGGGCACGCTCCGTTTTGCGTAACTATTTTTAAATCTCTGTAGATCTGGAACCACATAAGCTAGCGCAATAATTTTTTTGGCATATGAAACCAGAGGAGTTGTACTTACATCTTATTCATTCAGCTTGTCTTAGGCCACGGTTTCCTTCCACATATAGCTTTGCAAAAATTGCATAAAAAGCGCTTGCAGCAACAAAAACATAGTATTCCAGAAACACGCTTTGCCGATCTGATCAGCTGTTCATAACACTTCCTACATTGGAATAGACGTCAGCACGAACTATTGCATGTCCGAAATTGGAAGTGACGTCATTTCGCAGAAAATGTAGTTTTTTTTACATATGGGCCTTGCTTTATAAGCCTATACTGGTGTTTTTAAAACTCATGTTTGACTTCATGCTTTTCTGAATCGTTTCTGGGATGCTTAGAACTCAAATTGCATGAGAAGCTCATCTGTAACCGAAAGGTTGCCGGTTCGATCCCCAGCTCTCACTGTCCTGGTGGTTGTGTCCTTGGGCAAGACACTTTACCCTACCGCATACTGGTGTTGGCCAGAGGGGCCGATGGCGCGTTATTGCAGCCTCGCTTCTGTCAGTCTGCCCCAGGGCAGCTGTGGCTACAACTGTGGTTTGCCTGCACCAGTGTGTGAATGTGAGAGTGAATGAATAGTGAAATTGTAAGTGCAATCCATTATTATTTTGATGCACATGCTGTTTTTTTTTTTTTTGTTTCAAATTTGCATTGTACTATTTATTTTCTTTTTTCCTGCTGTATATAAAAATTGGTGTATCTCAAAAATAAAACTATGAAGACGCTCAAAAGAAATTTCCTGTTGTTGGAAACTATTTTGTGCAATTTTTTTGTATTTACAGTTTTGAGGGATAAACCTCTTACATTTCTCTAACTATAAATATATGTAAAAAAAACCAAAAAAAACAACGTTTTTTTTTATTTTTTTGTAGTTTATTGCACTTTTTTGCAATTTATGTAGTTACTAGAGCAGAGCGATATAACCAAAAGTATTTATCACGATATACATTTGAAAATTTGCGATAACGATATAACTGATGATATAATTGACACTAGACAAAATAATTTACAACTTTATTAGTGTAAAACAAAAAAACCCCAATGTATTTTCACTTAAACAAGCAGCTGTTTTTTTTTAATGTGCATTAAAAGTTATATAATATATAATAATATAATAAAAATTTAACAGTGCAAATGCAAATTCCTCGCTGACAGTTTAACCAAAAGGCATTTCCAGTGGAAACTGGCCGACAGATCCTGAGCATAATCATGTATACTATCTACAAAACTTAAAAAGAGGTTACACACACACAATACGGTAATATTATGTTGAAGCACAGTACATATTACTCCGCGAGGCTCCTGCCTACGACAGCCGTAATGCTCCGACAATCCATCAAGCGGTGCGGGTTCGTAGCTTAGCAAAATCGTACTAAAACATTTGACAGATTTTCAAGCGCCGTGTACATAAAATCGATTCAATGTCAGTAAACACAACCAGAGTTCATACATAAGACACACGGGATTATAAGAGGCACTGTCGATTTTCAGAAAAATCAAAGGATTGATTTGATGTGCTGTATTTTCCAAAAAATACAGTAATAACGACGGCCCGCTAGCATGCTCTACCAAAAATAGTGCTTTAATGTGTACGAAAGCTAAACCAGTTCCACACCACTGAAGTTGCAGCATTTTTACAAACTAATTCTGGTTCATCCGTTTCATTTAACGATCCACTTTCGCCCTTCTCATTCTCCGTCGCCGCCATGCTTTTTCCGCCATTTTCGTATGAAAACAAGGGCACTGCACATGCGTTTTATCCATATTCTATTGCGATATTTCATTTTCTTATCGTTGCCCAACATTATACTGGTATTACCGTGAACGGTATGATATGGCCCAGCCCTAGTAGTTACTATGGACTGAATGCATGCATATTATTAAAATTTGGGCTATAACGGTTGTATTGATATATAGGAACTTGAAATGCTCCCAAAAATGTCACGACAGCATGCAAAAATATAAAGATAAGTCACCGCCCTGACCCACTGGTGTCAAGACAACCATCTTACCCTCAACATCGCAGAGGGTAAGATGTCAAAGGAGTTGGAACATTTCCAACTGCCAACCTCTGTATATTTTATTGTTTATTCTGTTTGTGTGTGTGTGTGTGTGTGTGTGTGTGTGTGTGTGTGTGTGTGTGTGTGTGTGTGTGTATATATATATACACACACACACACACACATAGATATACATATTTAGTATACACATTCAGTAATGCACATACACTCTTATGTTGTATATTTATTCATATATTTCTCAGATTTACCCATTCTTATATTTTTCTTCTTCTTATGTTATTGTATTTTTACACACCTCTGTTGCTTGTGCAGCTTACACACAAGAATTTCACTCGCAATTTCACAGTGTACCTGCACACGTGATGTGACAATAAAAGTGATTTGATTTTGATTCGATTTGATAAGCTCTGGTGGACTTGGTTCTATGATAGGTCTTAAAGGGTTAAATAAAATATCTGTTTGTTGCAAATGACATCAAATCAAAACTCATTTGACCTTTTTTCTTTGCAACTGTTACATTTTTTTCAAACAGGGGGGTACCTACAGGGGGACTGTCTCCCTGCTGTACAGCCCGCAAAGGGGGGGGGGGGGGGGGTCATAGAATGACTAAACAGCTGATACATGAACAAAATGACTCACAAACTTTTTGATTTGGACTTGAAATCAGTTCAATCAGTGTTTTCTTCAAACAGGACACCTGACAAACAACAAATGTGATATTGAACAATATTGTCACTTTTAACAATGTCCAGAGTAACTAAAGTTAGAATCAGTGCTGTGCTTGTTTTGGCTCAGCCAAACAGTTAAATGTGCTTCACATCCACGATACAGTACACACATGTAGTCAGTTAGAGCCAAAAAGCCACCTCTGATTACTGAATGACATTCACTTCATCAATGAATGCCAATGAGAACTCTTTGGGCTCTTTACCTTACAATATAACGAGCTTTGAGACTAAACATGTTTGTTTACTGGTGCTGTATGAATAAAGCTGAACACATCTAAAGAAGGTGTTCCTGAAATGTATCTTTATTAGAACAGGACGGATGAATTAGCACAGCCCTCTCAGCACAGGGCTGACAGGATGTTTTTACACCAAACCTCAAGATCAAAGTACATTTACTGGATTTGTTGCTTTTCAAAGACTGTTAAGAGCAAAGTCAGAGTTCCACTAATGTAACCTTATTGTTTTATTGACATATTGGATTTGTATATGGTGTGTTTGGATAAATGATGTATCACACTGTGACATGTCCTGCAAAACAAACTAACACACTAACTTTGTGTTCTTCAAATACTGAGGAGTTTTTGTTAGGTTACCAGGTTAGCTTGTGTTGGCTTTTTTATATGAGAGAGAAGACAAATATGCTCCAATGATACGTTTTCACACTTTATGATCAAACAGAATTTCAGATGAGTTTTCCACAGCTCCATGGACCTCTCTGGCTCAGAGACAAAGGCTGCCTCACCCAACTCAACTGTGAGAGACAGAATGTGAAAAAAAAATCCATGAATTCACATGGTAGGATTTGTAAAGAATTTATCCGTAAATTAGGGTGGAAAATAAGTATTTGGTCACCTCAAACATGGAAAATCTCTGGCTCTCACAGACCTGTAACGTCTTCTGTAAGAAGCTTTTCTGTCCCCCACTCGTTACCTGTATGAATGGCACCTGTTTGAACTCATCATCTGTATAAAAGACACCTGTCCACAGCCTCAAACAGTCAGACTCCAAACTCCGCCATGGCCAAGACCAAAGAGCTTTCGAAGGACACCAGGAAAAGTATTGTAGACCTGCACCAGACTGGGAAGAGTGAATCTACAATAGGCAAGCAGCTTGGTGTGAAAAAATCAACTGTGGGAGCAATCATCAGAAAATGGAAGACATACAAGACCACTGATAATCTCCCTCGATCTGGGGCTCCACGCAAGATCTCATCCCGTGGGGTCAAAATGATCATGAGAACGGTGAGCAAAGATCCCAGAACCACACGGGGGGACCTGGTGAATGACCTGCAGAGAGCTGGGACCAAAGTAACAAAGGTCACCATCAGTAACACACTACAACGGCAGGGAATCAAATCCCGCAGTGCCAGACGTGTTCCGCTGCTGAAGCCAGTGCATGTCCAGGCCCGTCTGAAGTTTGCCAGAGAGCACATGGATGATACAGCAGAGGATTGGGAGAATGTCATGTGGTCAGATGAAACCAAAGTAGAACTTTTTGGTATAAACTCAACTCGTCGTGTTTGGAGGAAGAAGAATACTGAGTTGCATCCCAAGAACACCATACCTACTGTGAAGCATGGGGGTGGAAACATCATGCTATGGGGCTGTTTTTCTGCCAAGGGGACAGGACGACTGATCCGTGTTAAGGACAGAATGAATGGGGCCATGTATCGTGAGATTTTGAGCCAAAACCTCCTTCCATCAGTGAGAACTTTGAAGATGAAACGAGGCTGGGTCTTCCAACATGACAATGATCCAAAACACACCGCCCGGGCAACAAAGGAGTGGCTCCGTAAGAAGCATTTGAAAGTCCTGGAGTGGCCTAGCCAGTCTCCAGACCTCAACCCCATAGAAAATCTGTGGTGAGAGTTGAAAGTCCGTGTTGCTCGGCGACAGCCCCAAAACATCACTGCTCTCGAGAAGATCTGCATGGAGGAATGGGCCAAAATACCAGCTACTGGGTGTGCAAACCTGGTAAAGACCTATAGTAAACGTTTGACCTCTGTTATTGCCAACAAAGGTTATGTTACAAAGTATTGAGTTGTATTTTTGTTATTGACCAAATACTTATTTTCCACCCTGATTTACGAATAAATTCTGTACAAATCCTACCATGTGAATTCATGGATTTTTTTTCACATTCTGTCTCTCACAGTTGAAGTGTACCTCTGGTGCAAATTACTGACCTCTGTCATCATTTTAAGTGGGGGAACTTGCACAATCGGTGGCTGACTAAATACTTTTTTGCCCCACTGTATATCCTCGCATGAGATTGGCCACCATATTAAGGGATAGGAGCATAGCTGAGCCACTGTGTGAGAGCTGAGCAGCGAAAGGAAATTAAGTGAGGAGCCAGCTCTCACTCAATGGGAGTCAACTCTTCTGATTCACTACAAAGCACTCTCTAAGCACGGCTCTTAAAGCTGATGCTTTCGCGCATGACATATTATCGAACGTTACATAGTGTGTCATGGATACTGTTGACTCCAAATCTCCCAACCACTACGTCGATCTGAGACAGCGAGACCAAGACCACGTAAAAGTGAGACCAAGACTGGTCTCGACACATCCAACTCTATCTGTTAGTATCTGAGTGACACAAACCACGAGGCAGCTGTGCAATATAAAATAATGGGGCTACATGAGCCTTAAAGTGTTTAGTAAAGCTCTGTGTTGGACTGGTGCTCATGGCCAGAGTTAAGTTACATCAAGTGTGGCAGAGATTTGTTGCATTTCAGCTGATAATGCTTAGATTGATTCACTCAGTTCAATCTATATACCAACGTTCTCCTGTCTAGTATAAAGATTGGATAGTGTGCTGTCAGCGTAGGGGATGGAAATCAGCCAAGGTAGCTGTGAAACATCTGTTTCCATCTTGTTGAGTTCAGCTGTTTAAATGAACAAAGAGCAGCAGGTCAGCTGATCACAGCCTGTACTGAAGCTCACATTAGAAATCATTGTGAGCTGTGATTCTGTTCTCCGTGCTGAGCCACTACAAAAGCTCTGAGGGTTTCCCCCAACTTCCAAACCCTTTACCATGTAAACAACAGGAAAGAGTTCTGTTTAAATTCTCTTTCACTGCTTGTGTCCTAGTTGTTCAAGGGAACAACTAGGATTTACATTAGAACAACATTTGGATTTTCATCTAATTATATTATATTATATTATATTATATTATATTATATTATATTATATTATATTATATATACATACAGTTACAATAGGTTACAATTGTCCTACAATGAGCTCCTTACTTTCAGTACATTTCAGAGTCGTTACTTTATATTAGAGTATTTTTCAACACTAATATCTGTACTTCTACTTAAATAAATACTGTGTGTACTTTCACCACCTGTGCTGACAGCTTTGCATTGTTAAGAGGTGTATTTTCTTGTACAAAAGGCACTCTCCAACATGGATATATGAAGAATGTGAAGGAGGAATGGAGAGCTGAACATCCGAGGGTGTGCGTGTGGACAGCCCGACCACCCGACTGTAAATGATTGCTGTAATAGGTGTAGGCTGCTGGGGGATTCCCATGATACACTGGGAGTTTCTTCTTCATCACTATGTGTTAATAGACCTCTCTACACTGAATCATACTTGTTATTAATCTCAGTCTCTCTTCCACAACATGTCTTTATCCCGTCTTCCTTTTCTCACCCGAACTGGTCGCAGCAGATGGCCTCGCCCCTCCGTGGTTCTGCCAAACGTTTCTTCCTGTTAAAAGGGAGTTTTTCCTTCCCACTGTCACCAAAGTGTTTGTTCATAGGGGGTCATATGATTGTTGGGTTTTTTTCTGTATGTATTATTGTAGGGTCTACCTTAAAATAAAGCGCCTTGAAGCGACTATTGTGATTTGGTGCTATATAAATAAAACTGAGTTGAATTGTTGAAAGTAATGTGCTAACAATGGTAGCATTACTGCGTTGAGCCCAAACAGCACTCATTAAAGATCATGTTAGTGTATGAAAATATTACGTCCCATGACAATATTTAGTCTCTATAATTGTGGAGACAAAATTTGAGGAAGAAAAATGAGAAGGCAAAAGATCCTTTCTTATTTTGATATCTGATAGTCTGAGATTCACTAACATAGACATCTACCTGGGTGTAGGCAGCCATTAACATTCAGTTTTATTGAGCTGACATGTTACAGAACAATACGCACAAACAAACACAGAAATTGTGTTCGAATGAAAACACGAAGCGGAGGACACAACACCGTGAAATACATGTATTAAGGTGAATCTAGTTCTTGTTTTTGCTGCCATGCACACACTGGTAACAACAAGAGCTGTCTCACAAATACTGCACTTAACATGACCTGTAATAACTCTGCCTGTTTGGCTGTTTTTGACCCTCAGGGGGATTTGTGTAGACATGAAGCCTCCACATATGAACCTCTGTGAGGCTAAGTTAGCTGGAAGGCTTCAAAGCCTGATGAAACTTTATCTCACCATCACAGGTGGAAACACAAACTCACACACAA
Organism: Mchenga conophoros; assembly: GCF_057382185.1. NCBI lineage: Eukaryota > Metazoa > Chordata > Actinopteri > Cichliformes > Cichlidae > Mchenga > Mchenga conophoros. The sequence goes on from NC_140528.1 coordinate 30,768,494, forward strand.
TGAACACAGTGTTTCCAGACCCATGTAATCTGATTACTTTTCTGTGAGTATTATTATTATTATTTTTCCCCTTTTTATTTATGCAAGTTTCAATTTTTTTTTTTACACAGTCACAAACAGCAGGACAGAGGAACACAGACAATAAAGACAGTGAGTATTATTATTTTTGAGTCTGCTAAATGTCTTTAATAAAAATCTCCTGCAGTTAAATTGTGGACGTTCCCTTTTGAACCCTCTTACAGGTGACTCCAGCCTTTCAAAGTAAGAGTCCATCGGGACTGTCCAGGCCTCTAAAACCATCCCAGGTAACAAGTTGGTAAGTCCATTTAAAGCTTTGAATGACAGCCATTAAAAGGAGATTCTTTGATCAGCACCAGATTCCTGTTGATTTTCAGAATAAAATGATACATCCTTTAATACGATGGCTGATAATTACCAGTTTGATTATTTCAGCCAAAGCTGAATCTGCTCAGAGAAACAGGACAGAAGAAGTCACCCCAAGTTACTTTAATTCTGTCAACACAAAGTTAAACAGTCACAAACCGTCAGCGTTACATTAGTGACAGAGTGCTCTTATTGTGAAAATCTGCCTCCGCTCAGGTGAAGCCCTGGCTTTCCAGGAAGCAGATGAACTATAATGAAGTAAGTGGAGCTTGTTGTTGGTGTGTGTGAAGAAACTGTAAGTTTGCTTAGTCCACAGAGGACGCAGCATCCGTGATAACGTTATAGGCCTTTACCTCCTTTACTGTCACAGTAATTAACGATTAATTAATCACCTGCCAGAGCTCTAACGCTAAGCTAGCCACACGGCATGCTAACGCTAACGCTAATTCACAAGTTAAAAATGTGTTTGAGCACTTCGTGAATGAGAGCAGCAGCAGCACAGAGCTAGTTGATGGTCATATGGTTACAGAGAGAGCAGCAGACTTTGTAAATGATTATTTACTCACATTTACATTCATTTTACTGTCAAATACACGCAGTAACTTTAAACAGCTGTTGTTATCAAGTGAAAATAGCAAAGATGTCAGGACTGGGCTGAGTCCCAGTGTTTCATCATCCTAGTGACACTTCAGACAGTCAAAACTCACCAGAGCTTCTCATTATCATCAGGACAGATTTAGGTCATCATCCATCAAATGTTGACACATAGTGGGTTTGTCATTCTCTCGGCTGACACTGAGATGAAGCAGGAAAGAAGCAGCTGATATTTGGACAGCACACGGTTGATGTGCACATGAATGATTTGTGTGAAGCCCAGACCTCCCTCTCCCCAGTCCCCCGGACAAAGTACTTACTACTATCTTTACTATCATCACAGTAGTAAGTTTGTAGTAAGTAGTAAGTTTCACAGAAGGAAATTTATGTTTTTCTTAATGAAAACTAACATCTCTACCTTGTCAGGTTTGAGCCTGTTTCTGTTCTCATCAAGGACGCTTGCAACGACACTAAAATATCTCTCACTGTCCACAGAGCTACAGGGGGCACTGAGATACTGGGTTTCAGCATCAGCCATAGAGGGAAACTGATTAAAATGTTCTTTCCAGTACTGAAGTGGGTCGCTTTTCTTAGAGGTGTTTTTTTCTGAGAGGTAGGTCTGCACTTGAGGTTCTGCTGATGTGGTACTCATGGACCATCTCTGTGACTGCCTCTCTTGCAAGATTTCCTCAAAGGCAACGTCCAGGCTGCTACGTGCTTCACGATGTGGTGCCTTGCTCACTGGCTCATTTTCCTCTGGCACTGCACTGACAGCCCTCTTCCCCTCTGTCTTTGCCACCTCCTGGATAAGTTGTTCCTTTGCAAGCAACAGGTTGGCTGACTTTGTGAAAAAGCTAGAAACAGATAAAAGTAACACACAATTCAAAACTATAAGACAAGAGGCGCCACATAGTGCAGCTCTTCAGTTAGGCAACTGCCTACGCACATACTTTTAATAAACAATTTTAAAAAAAATCCAACTTTAGAACTAAATTACCCAAAACTAAATTAAAAAGGAAGTAAAAAATAAATTGGCTTAATACTGGTGTCTGTTGATGACTTTACTTTATATAAACATGCTGTACAAAAGGTACATTTTAATTTCACTATACTTGCCCATCGTTGTATCTGGTATCTAGAAAAGTGGCTCAGTTCAACATCAGCATAGGGCTTCTCCACAGCCTCCAGCAGAGTCCTCTTAATTGTTTTTATTCCCTGGTCATCACCATCCTCCCGAGACAGAACACATCTGAGGACTCATGAGTGAATGGATGACTTAATGAATGCACTTAATGAGGTATTATGGTTTGTTTCAAACAATATAAGTAAGAAATAAAAATACCAATTACCTGTTATGGCGGGGATCACATCAGCTGCAGTTACAGTCTCCCTGCTCACGTCCCTGGTCAGTTCTTCAAAGGGGGAGAGCACATCAGCAGTCTTATCCATCAGCTCCCACTGGTGAGCTGTCACTGTTGCTGGTAGAGTGTGCTCAGCTGCAAAGACATTAAGAGCACGTTTTTGTTGCAGTACGCTCCGCAGCATGTAGAGGCTGCTGTTCCATCGTGTCTGCACATAAGAGAACATGATTCGCTTTATTTTTGTGCAAAGCAGGTAATGTATTAGTGGCTTACTAAATCAAGTGTATGGGAAATAATAATAAAATAGAAATACATTAAAGAATGTTTCGAGAGGACTGTCACCTGTACATCTTGCTGTAGGCACTTGATATCCATATTTAGGTCCATCTGTATGTCTTCTAGTCGAGAGTAGGCCTACAATCTTCCTTGCATTGGCCAGGGTCTCTGTCACGCTGCGCTAAGACAACAGGCCCTCATGCACACAGAGTTGACAGGAATGGGCGACACAGCCCACACTCGGAATCCCTCATAGCTTTCTTCATATTTTCCGCATTGTCACGCAAAATTACATGGACCCGTTGCTTGTCAATTCCCCAGTTGTTCATCTTTTCAATCGATTGCTGGATGCGCTCTGCGGTGTGCGATCTGCGAAATTCCTGGACATGTAGGGTCGCACGGCGAAAAAAAAACTTGAGTCAATCCATTGCGCGGTAAGGCTTAGTAGAGACATGTGAGATGTCTATGGTGAACGAAACACGGGGCACATCTGATAACAGGACAAGTAGTTTGTCAGAAATTAGTCAGAAAGTTTGTCAGAGCTTTCTCTGTGAAGTAATGGTGAGACGGCATTTCAAATAGAGGTTCTACATACTCCATAACTATAAGAATTCCAGGGTTTTCTACAAAGGCAGATGGCAGGTTACTCATTGCGGTCATTTGTGCTATCTTGGCTGTGATGTCCTGTGCCTTCACGCTGTCACCGGGCATTTTTTTTTCTCCTCTTCAACCTCTCCTGCAGTTTGAGCGGACTCGTCTTCAGCTGGGTTGCCTGGGTAAATTGGCTGTATTGTGTCGGGTGTTTGTTTTTGATGTGCCGTATCAGGTTTGTTGTGTTACATACATACATAGATACATATAGCTGAGTCCTGATCGGAAGGTAACGTCAGATTCCGATCGAGTCTGAAACCACGTGATCAGGCCCGATTTCCGATCACGTGATCGGATCTATACATCTCTAATTACAGTGGGATGCAAAAGTTTGGGCAACCTTATTAATAGTCATTATTTTCCTGTATAAATCGTTGGTTGTTACAATAAAAAATGTCAGTTAAATATATCATATGGGAGACACACACAGTGATATCTGAGAAGTGAAATGAAGTTTATTGGATTTACAGAAAGTGTGCAATAATTGTTTAAACAAAATCAGGCAGGTGCATAAATTTGGGCACCACAAAAAAGAAATGAAATCAATATTTAGTAGATCTGCCTTTTGCAGAAATTACAGCCTCTAAACGCTTCCTGTAGGTTCCAATGAGAGTCTGGATTGTGGTTGAAGGTATTTTGGATCATTCCTCTTTAAAAAAAAAAAAAGTTCATTCAGGTTTGATGGCTTCTGAGCATGGACAGCTCTCTTTAACTCACACCACAGATTTTCAATAATATTCAGGTCTGGGGACTGAGATGGCCGTTCCAGAACGTTGTACTTGTTAAGGCATTCACACAGCCCCACAGCATGATAGAACCACCACCATATTTTACTGTAGGTAGCAGGTGTTTTTCTTGGACTGCTGTGTTCTTTTTCCTCCATGACATAGCGCTCCTTGTTATGCCCAAATAACTCAATTGTAGTTTCATCACTCCACAGCACTTTATTCCAGAATGAAGCTGGCTTATCCAAATGTGCTTTAGCAAACCTCAAGTGTCTCTGTTTGTGCTGTGGACGGAGAAAAGGCTTCCCCTGCATCACTCTCGCATACAGCATCTCCTTGTGTAAAGTGCGCCGAATGGTTGAACGATGCACAGTGACTCCATCTGCTGCAAGATCATATTGTAGGTCTTTGGTGCTGGTCTGTGGGTCGACTCTGACTGATTTTTCTTGGTCTGCCACTTCGAGCCTTAACTTGAACTGAGCCTGTGGTCTTCCATTTTCTCAATATGTTCCTAACTGGAAACAGACAGCTTAAATCTCTGAGACAGCTTTCTGTGTCCTTCCCCTAAACCATGATGGTGAACAATCTTTGTCTTCAGGTCATTTGAGAGTTGTTTTGAGGCCCCGATGTTGCTACTCTTCAGAGAAAACTAAAAGAGGAGGGAAACTTACAATGAACCCCCTTAAATACTCTTTCTCATTATTGTATTCACCTGTGTATGTAGGTCAGGGGTCACTGAGCTTACCGAGCCAATTTAAGTTCCAATAATCAGTTCTAAAGGTTTTGGAATCAATAAAATGACAACAGTGCCCAAATTTATGCACCTGCCTGATTTTGTTTAAACAATTATTGCACACTTTCTGTAAATCCAATAAACTTAATTTCACTTCGCAGATATCACTGTGTGTGTCTCCTATATGATATATTTAACTGACATTTTTTATTGTAACAACCAACGATTTATACAGGAAAATAATGACTATTAACAAGGTTGCCCAAACTTTTGCATCCCACTGTAATATAGTTTCATACTGAAGTTGGACTTTGCAGTGAGCTGACATGATATGACATGATCATACTCACAGCTGTTCCTATTATTATATCCTGTTTCAAACATGAGAGTATTTCTTGCTTTTTTTGTTTTTATTATTGAAAGGTCTTAAATTTCAGAGTCAGCAACTAAGATCAGGTTTTCCTTGAATCCCCGATGTGGATCGCTCACTGAGTGTTTGTGGTTTACCTCTCAGAATGACTGAAGTCCACAACAAGATGATGATCGAGGAAGAGGAAGTCAGGTCAAGATTCCCATCTGTGAGGAGTGACTGGTCCAAAGATAGCAATCCAAACTTCAGTAATGAACCAGTGAGGTAAGAGAACCGTTATGAGCTGTTTTAATTTAATTTAATTCAATTCAATTCAATTTTATTTATATAGCACCAAATCACAACAACAGTCGCCTCAAGGCGCTTTATACTGTACAGTAGATACAGAAAAAAGCCCAACAATCATATGACCCCCTATGAGCAAGCACTTTGGTGACAGTGGGAAGGAAAAACTCCCTTGTAACAGGAAGAAACCTCCAGAACCAGGCTCAGGGAGGGGCGGGGCCATCTGCTGCGACCATTTGGGGTGAGAGAAGGAAGACAGGATAAAGACATGCTGTGGAATTCAATTCAATTCAATTTTATTTATTATAAATTGTAATTTGTAATTTACAATTACATTGTAAATTACATTACAGTTACATTGTGTATCACAATTGTAATGTAAAGTGTTTGTAGTTTGTAAAGCTCTGTCAGTAGCGTTTTTTGATACGGGCGACATGGGCGGTTGCCCGGGGCGGCATTGTGGTGGGGGGCGGCATCACGGGCATCGGCAAAAAAATAAAAAAATTGCTCGTACTCATGCTGCCCCAACATCAGCCAGCCATATTGGGAATGGCATAGGCACCGATCGGTTTTCTATCGCCCATTTGCTGGGAGTAAGGGCGCCCTGCATTTGCGAGGTGCGTCTGCTGCTTGCGGCACAGGGAGGAGAGGGCGGGGCGGCGGGGGATTCTCTGGCTGGCTGGAGCAGCGTCTAATAACCAACTTGCAAGATAAAACAAAATAAAACAAACCAACAAACATGAAAACACAAGACATTATAATACAGACTTATAATTTGCACTGATGTTTTTTGGAAATTCTGTACGCTAAAAGTGAGCGCGAGAGCCCTCGGTGCGCCTGCTCACTGCTGAAGTCAAAGTAAACTTTGTTGTCATCTCCGCTACTTACAGTCCAGCATATAGAGAGACGAGACGACGAGGCTCCTGTTACAGCAGTGCAAGTAAACAAACAATAAATATAAGAAGAGTAATGTAGAATATATATACTGGAAGTGCTGGGTATACAAGTCTGGCCTAAGTCAATTCAATTCAATTTTATTTATATAGCGCCAAATCACAACAAAAGTCGCCTCAAGGCGCTTCATAGATGCAGAGAAAAACCCAACAATCATATGACCCTCTATGAGCAAGCACTTAGGCGACAGTGGGAAGGAAAAACTCCCTTTTAACAGGAAGAAACCTCCGGCAGAACCAGGCTCAGGGAGGGGCGGGGCCATGTGCTGTGACCGGTTGGGGTGAGAGAAGGAAGACAGGATAAAGACATGCTGTGAAAGAGAGACAGAGGTTAATAACAGATATGATTCAATGCAGAGAGGTCTATTAATACATAGTGAGTGAGAAAGGTGACTGGAAAGGAAAAACTCAATGCATCATGGGAATCCCTGGCAGCCTACGTCTATTGCAGCATAACTAAGGGAGGATTCAGGGTCACCTGGTCCAGCCCTAACTATATGCTTTAGCAAAAAGGAAAGTTTGAAGCCTAATCTTAAAAGTAGAGATAGTGTCTGTCTCCCGAATCCAAACTGGAAGCTGGTTCCACAGAAGAGGGGCCTGAAAACTGAAGGCTCTTCCTCCCATTCTACTTTTAAATACTCTAGGAACAACAAGTAGGCCTGCAGAGCGAGAGCGAAGTGCTCTAATAGGGTGATATGGTACTACAAGGTCATTAAGATAAGATGGGGCCTGATTATTTAAGACCTTGTATGTGAGGAGCAGGATTTTGAATTCAATTCTGGACTTAACAGGAAGCCAGTGAAGGGAAGCCAAAACAGGAGAAATATGCTCTCTCTTTCTAGTCCCTGTCAGGACTCTTGCTGCAGCATTTTGGATCAGCTGAAGGCTTTTCAGTGAGTTTTTTGGACATCCTGATAATAATGAATTACAGTCGTCCAGCCTGGAAGTAATAAATGCATGAACTAGTTTTTCAGCGTCACTCTGAGACAGGATATTTCTAATGTTAGAGATGGTGCGCAAATGGAAGAACGCAGTCTTACATATTTGTTTAATATGTGCGTTGAAGGACATGTCCTGGTCAAAAATGACTCCAAGGTTCCTCACAGTGTTACTGGAGGCCAAGGTAATGCCATCCAGAGTAAGAATCTGGTTAGATACCATATTTCTAAGCTTTTCAGGGCCGAGTACAATAACCTCAGTTTGATCTGAATTAAGAAGCAGAAAGTTAGCAGCCATCCAGGTCTTTATGTCTTTAAGACATTCCTGCAGTTTAACTAATTGGTGTGTGTTATCTGGCTTCATGGACAGATAGAGCTGGGTGAAAATGTATGCTATGTCTTCTAATGATGCTGCCTAAGGGAAGCATGTATAATGTAAACAGAATTGGTCCTAGCACTGAACCTTGTGGAACTCCATAATTAACCTCAGTGTGTGAAGAGGACTCTCCATTTACATGCACAAACTGGAGTCTATTAGATAGATATGATACAAACCACTGCAGCACAGTACCTGTAATACCTACAGCATGTTCTAATCACTCTAATAGGATATTATGGTCGACAGTATCGAACGCTGCACTGAGGTCTAGCAGGACAAGCACAGAGATGAGTTCACTGTCAGAGGCCATAAGAAGATCATTTGTAACCTTCACTAAAGCTGTTTCTGTGCTGGTTTGGAGGAAGTAATTATTGAAGTTAACTCCGATAGATCGATTGGAGAAAAAGAGTCTAACTTAACATCAATGGTACTAAAAGTAGCTGTAGATAATATTACATCTGTGGGATGATTATTGGTAATTTTTTCTGTAATGATTAAAATTTTATTTGTGAAGAAGTTCATGAAGTTATTACTAGTTAACGTTAAAGGGATGGTTGGCTCAATAGAGCTCTGACTGTTTGTCAGCCTGGCTACAGTGCTGAAGAGAAACCTAGGGTTGTTCTTATTTTCTTCAATCAGTGATGAATAGTAAGATGTTCTGGCTTTGCGGTGGGCTTTCTTATAAAGCAGCAAACTATTTCTCCAGGCTAAATGATGATCTTCTAAATTTGTGTCACGCCATTTCCTCTCCAGCTTACGAGTCATCTGCTTTAGGCTACGTGTTTGAGAATTATACCACGGAGTCAGGTACTTCTGATTAGAGGCCTTAGTTTTCACAGGAGCTACAGTATCCAGTGACATGAGGAGGTGAAATTCTTAACAAGATAATCGACCTCTGTTGGGGTAGCGTTCAGATAGCTGCTCTGCTCTATGTTAGTACAGGTCATTGAAGATGATAACAGTGGGTGGATTATATTCTTAAACTTAGTTACATCACTTTCAGACAGACATCTACTGTGATAAAGTCTACTCTCCACTGCTGCGTAATCAATTATTGTAAATTAAATGTTATCAGGAAATGATCAGACAGGAGAGGGTTTTCAGGAAACACTGTTAAATGTTCAGTTTCTATGCCATATGTTAAAACAAGATCTAGAGTTTCCTGCCTGTGGCCATCTCCCTGTACAACGCATCCACTTAACACACTGGTTACTGCTACAACTACACGTTTCTTTTCCAGCTATTTATTAATAAGTGACTTATGTGTGTGTATGTGTGTGTGTGTGTATATATATATATATATATATATATATATATATATATATATATATATATATATATATATATATATATATTAGGGGTGCAACGATACACAAAATTCACGGTTCGGTTCGATACTTTGGTGTCACGGTTCGATATTTTTTCGATACAAAAAAAAAATGTTCATGCCTTTTTAATTTGTCATTTATTAAAATTATAAATATATATTTTAACACAAAAGTACAGTTTTTAAATTTAACCCTAACCCTTGTGCGTGTTGTTTTTTAGCTCGTCATATTGCAGCCACAGAAATTCTTTTGTCCATGAAACCATAAAGCTGCACTTTCTTTTTGCCTTATAGTCTGATTTGTCATAACTTCTCCGTTTTGTGGTAAGCTTTTCTTTGGCTGTCACTTCTTCACCCTGACCTGTCTTATTTGGCTCAGCAGAACTAAAATATATATCTGTCTGTGAAGGTTCTCAATCATCCAGGTCATCGTAGTGAAATATATATCCTGCCGCACTCACATAAGCTCAGCGATTCTCTGCGCGATCAACCTCTCACATGTTTAAGCTGCGGGAGATTTCACTTGTCATGTTTGCATAGTAAGCTAACAATTAATAAGACGATGTCAGAGGAATTGGTGCAGAAATTATCACCACTCACAGATCAGTGCTGTCGCTCTCTATACACAGTTCGCGCGATTGCAAAGTGAAAGCAAAAAAACAAGCGCAAATTCAAACACGATTTCAATATGTCACATATTGACAGTGGCTCACCCAATGACATAATTACCCAGCTACATTTCTGAAAGAATGCAAAAGCATTGACATATATTTTTCCTTCCTACAATAGCCCGACAGGCAGGGGAGAGATAGCCCCGGGACGTCGGGCTAGCGATATTGCGAGCCCTGTATCTGATGGAGGAATCACTCATCTTTGGAAAAGAGAGTTTATTACAGAGAAATGTCTCTTTCCAAAATAAAAGCTATACTATCCATTTCTTCTGGGCTATATTCTCAGCAGCATATTAAACATATCAGGTCTCCATAAGGAGAATCCTGTGCTAACAGCTGTCTAAATGACTCGGCTAAAGTTTGTAGCATGCATGCTTGTTGTTTTTGTCTTTGCACTAGGATGATGTCGGTGTAAATGTGCAGTCATATTCGTTGTGTTCCCACTAGTGCTTTCAGGTTAATCTCGTTGAAATAACCTTAACGCCACAACACGGCAAATCTCCGTTAACGAGCTACCCTATACAGAGGGGCTAGACGGCCAACACGTTAACGAGCTAACTGCGCTAACACACTAGTTCCCACCCATGTAATTGAGCATTGCGTGGCACATCCAACATACTGTTTTACTTTAGTCCATGACTCGCTTACCTTCAGGGTCATACGTCACATGAAAACCAAAATAATTCCAAACGCCAGATCTGAATGAGGGTGGGGAGGTCCACTTCTGTCTCGCTAGCTTGCCCTGCGCTCTTCCTTCTGACCATCCTGTCTGTGTTGAGTGCTCAGTGAATCTGCATTTGACTACTCCGCCTAGGCTCGAGAGTGCAGCCTAGGCGGAGTAGTCGAACGCAGATTACAGATATAGATAGATAGATAGATAGATATATGGAGAGCCGGAGGTGTGGCGCCTGATCTGGCATCCCACACCTCCCCGCCGGATCAGATTGGAAGGAAGCTCTACCTGGCTGCTGCATCCCAGAAAAGGGAAAAAAGAGCAGAGGGGAGAAGAGCGGAGCATTTTTACAGTCCTCTGTTAGGTTTCTCTACCAAGAGGTTAACTGCACAGCCCTCAAGAGGACCTGAGACAGCTGTATCAGTTAAACTGGGTAAAAGTACTGCTAGGTCGTTATCCTGTGAACTAATTCTTCGTGATTCCTCCACAGAGCAGACCAGGAGAGCTCAGATGTTCCCAGTGGTCAGTCTGCTGAGCAGCATCAAACACCGCTGGTCTCCATATTCATGGTCTGTACATGTAAAACAACTACTTTTACATCTATTGTGTTCACAATCATCTCCATGCTGCTCTTTGTAGAGATCTGATGTTTGGCTCCATGATTTCAGTCTGATTGGCTCATTCATAAAGTATTCTGTTCCAGCTGCTGGAGGACAACATCATCACTTTTGTGAAGGACGAGCTGAAGAAGATCCAGAAGGTTCTGAGTCCAGATTACCCAGAATGCTTTGAGAGTCAGAGGGAGGATGAGCGGAAGCAGAGCAGCAGAGAAGCATTTGTGAAGATAACACTGGACTTTCTGAGAAGAATGAAGCAGGAGGAGCTAGCTGAATGTCTGCAGAGCAGTGAGAGGATTTTTTAAAATTTAAGCTGCTGGATGAATCAAACATTTAGTAATGTTTTAAGAGATGGACCAACATGTATTCAGTCAGTTATTGGGGACATTTTCTAAAACATGAACTGATTGTTGACAATGTCTTTTTTACTATTATTATTCAGAGCTTCAAGCTGCAGTTTGTCATCGTAACCTTAAATCTGCACTGAGGAAGAAGTTCCAGTGTGTGTTTGAGGGGATCGCTAAAGCAGGAAACCCAACCCTTCTGAATCAGATCTACACAGAGCTCTACATCACAGAGGGAGGGACTGCAGAGGTCAATGATGAACATGAGGTCAGACAGATTGAAACAGCATCCAGGAAAACCGACAGATCAGAAACAAGAATCAGACAAGAAGACATCTTTAAATCCTCACCTGGAAGAGATGAACCAATCAGAACAGTGCTGACAAGGGGAGTGGCTGGCATTGGGAAAACAGTCTTAACACAGAAATACACCCTGGACTGGGCTGAAGACACAGCCAACCAGGACATCCAGTTCATATTTCCATTCACTTTCAGAGAGCTGAATGTGCTGAAAGAGGAAAAGTTCAGCTTGGTGGGACTTGTTCATCGCTTCTTTACTGAAACCAAAGAAGCAGGAATCTGCAGCTTTGAAGACTTCCAGGTTGTGTTCATCTTTGATGGTCTGGATGAGTGTTGACTTCCTTTGGACTTCCACAAAACTACAATCCTAACTGACCCTAGAAAGTCCACCTCAGTGGATGTGCTGCTGATAAACCTCATCAGGGGGAAACTGCTTCCCTCTGCTCGCCTCTGGATAACCACACGACCTGCAGCAGCCAATCAGATCCCTCCTGACTGTGTTGACATGGTGACAGAGGTCAGAGGGTTCACTGACCCACAGAAGGAGGAGTACTTCAGGAAGAGATTCAGAGATGAGGAGCAGGCCAGCAGGATCATCTCCCACATCAAGACATCACGAAGCCTCCACATCATGTGCCACATCCCAGTCTTCTGCTGGATCACTGCTACAGTTCTGGAGGATGTGCTGGAAACCAGAGAGGGAGGACAGCTGCCTAAGACCCTGACTGAGATGTACATCCACTTCCTCGTGGTTCAGGCCAAAGTGAAGAAGGTCAAGTATGATGGAGGATCTGAGACAGATCCACACTGGAGTCCAGAGAGCAGGAAGATGATTGAGTCTCTGGGAAAACTGGCTTTTGATCAGCTGCAGGAAGGAAACCTGATCTTCTATGAATCAGACCTGACAGAGTGTGGCATCGATATCAGAGCAGCCTCGGTGTACTCAGGAGTGTTCACACAGATCTTTAAAGAGGAGAGAGGACTGTACCAGGACAAGGTGTTCTGCTTCATCCATCTGAGTGTTCAGGAGTTTCTGGCTGCTGTTCATGTCCATCTGACCTTCATCAACTCTGGACTCAATCTCCTGGAAGAACAACAGACAGCCTCCCAGAAGTCTGAAACAGGAGAATCTGCAGAGAAGTTCTACCAGAGTGCTGTGAACAAGGCCTTACAGAGTCCAAATGGACACCTGGACTTGTTCCTCCGCTTCCTCCTGGGTCTTTCACTGCAGACCAGTCAGACTCTCCTACCAGGTCTGCTGACACGGATAGGAAGTAGCTCACAGACCAATCAGGAAACAGTTCAGTACATCAAGAATAAGCTCAGTGAGAATCTATATGCAGAGAAAAGCATCAATCTGTTCCACTGTCTGAATGAACTGAATGATCGTTCTCTAGTGGAGGAGATCCAACAGTCCCTGAGATCAGGAAGTCTCTCCACAGATAAACTGTCTCCTGCTCAGTGGTCAGCTCTGGTCTTCATCTTACTGTCATCAGAAAAAGATCTAGATGTGTTTGACCTGAAGAAATACTCTGCTTCAGAGGAGGCTCTTCTGAGGCTGCTGCCAGTGGTCAAAGCCTCCAACAAAGCCATGTAAGCAAATATATACTTATTCCTTTACTTTTAAAATGTTTATTATTGGTGGGTGGAACCAAAGATCTCCAATGTGGACTCATCAGACTAAAGCACAGATTTCCACTGGTCTAATGTCCATTCGTTGTGTTTCTTGGTCCAAACAAATATCCGTTTTTTAGACCATTCATTTCAGTCGAGGCTCCCCAGTATATCTCTGACCTGTTGAAACCTCATGCTTCATCCCGAGCACTTAGGTCGTCAGGTCAGAGGTTACTTGGTGGTCCCACGTACTAGGTTTAAAACACGTGGGGATCGAGTTTTTCAGGCACTGATACTTGCACAGTTTAACATGAGGTTTCTAAAACTGAACTAGAGTCAGAAATTTGGCACCAAGAAGAAATAGTAATCAAAGTTACAGTATAATTATCTGATGATGGGGAAGCATCTTGTGATTTTTATTTGTGAAATGTGCTATATAAATAAATTTTACTTACTTACTAATAGGGGTGGGCGATATAAACAATATACGATAGAAACTATATAAATTTGGCCAGCTGTACTATTCCCATGTTGTTGCAGTGTATTAATAACTAACCTCGTATTGTGGATGAATAATCTCAGTTGTTCTCCTGACGTTTGCCCCGTGTATAGCATCCTACTATACGATTGCATTTGTCCCTAACCACCAGAATCCCTCACGTTAACTTTTATTGATTGGAAAAAAAGTTGGTGTTCATCCTCCAGCTTCACTGTGCTAATGTTATGCTAACACAGCTGTGTCGCTAGCACGACACACACGTAGCACAACATTATATACCAGGTAGTCCAACTTCAGTAACCCTACAAATGCCACTGCTGTTTAATTTTCTGTCTTCATTTATGTTGGAAGTGGTAGCAGAGCTGTACGTTTTAATTAGTTTCAAAAATCTCTCAGTCAGAACATGGTATGTCATGTTTAGGTGGAAACTAGCGGGCTAACTTCCTGTTAACGTCTAACTCCGTTAAATTTAATAAATTTTGTTTTCATGGATGCATGGATGTTAAACTTAATTGTTACACCTGATAAAGCAGCAACGCTGATGATTTTATTAAAGATGAAATAATTTAGACCGTTTTTAACTCTTAGTGTTCGTTTGACTTTGGGACCTGAAACGGACGGAGTTTTGGACCCAGATTGCTCCGCAAAGCTCCTCACTACGGCAGCCGTAATGCTCTGACAATCCATCAAGCAGTGCGGCTTACCAACGTTGTACTAAAACATTTTTAACAGATTTCTGCACGCCAAAATCGGTTCGAGGTCAGTAAGAACAACCAGACTTCATACATAAGGCACACTTGATTTTTGAGAAAATTAAAGGATTTTAAGTGTGCCTTATAGTGTGGAAAATATGTTATACAGAAGAAAAGAATATATCGCGATATATATGTTACCGCACATGCTTCAAATTATATCGCGACATGAATTTTAAGCCATATTGCCCAGCCCTACTTACTAATTAATTGTACTAGTTGCTCAGTTGCTTTTCCGTTTAGAGGTATAATGGTGATTTAATGAGCAATTTTTTCCTGACATTTTAGGTTTTTTGTTAACAAGGACATCTCTTGTACTGATTTTTGTTTCTTTTCTCTTTAGACTGAGTGGCTGTTTCCTCTCTAAGAGAAGCTGTGAAGCTTTGTCCTCAATTCTCAGCTCCCAGTCCTGTAGTCTGACAGAGTTAGACCTGAGTAACAACAATCTGCAGGATTCAGGAGTGAAGCTTCTTAATGCTGCTCTGCAGAGTCCACATTGTACACTAGAAAGTCTGAGGTCAGATTAGTGAATATTTTATTTATTTATGTTGAATTATTTTAGCTGAAAAGTAAAGATCTTTTTTTTGTAGCTTAGCATTTTTAATATTCCTTAGTAACAGTAACCTGCCACATTTCTGTTTAAAATAAGGCAAAATTTTCAACCATTTCTGAAATATTAAATGTTGCCAGTAGTAACTGCTGATTGCATCATCAATTGTTATAAAGTCAGTGTTTGTTTGTTTGTTTGTTTGTTTTTTTGTCAGACTGAATTGCTGTAACCTCTCAGGGAAAAGCTGTGAAGCTCTTTCATTAGTTCTAAGCTGCCCGTCCTCCTGTCTAAGAGAGCTGGACCTGAGTGACAATGACCTTCAGGATTCAGGAGCCAAATATATTTCTGCAGAACTGCAGAGTTTGCATTGTACTCTGAAAACTCTGAGGTCAGTGTTTAGTCCTTTTCACTCCATATAATTTGTAATTTGTATCATATTCTTACTTAAAAAGCTAAGTCTTATACAATTTTAGACTCTGAATTGCTGTTTATAAATATTTTTGTAAAAGTTTGTAAAAATTAGTCTTGGAGGGTTTTTTTTCCAGATTATGTCCTTTAATGAGCATACTAAAGATTAATATAGTACTAACTTCCTGTGATTAGTATTATTACAATTTAAAACATCTTAGCCTATAATAGCCTTGGAAAAACCTGAATCACACACTTACTATTTTTAATAATAATAATGATTACTTTATTTATGCCCGTGGGGAAATTCCTCCAATCATGGAGCCGCCAATCTACCTACTGAGCTATCCCTACCCCTGACTGATATATTGCATTATTTGCAGGTTGTCCTAAAAGTTCCATGAAAAGCTTTAAGCTGATCCAAATTGCTGCAGTGAGAGTACTAAACTGGTGATGGCCAGAGGGGCCGATGGCGCGATATGGCAGCCTCGCTTCTGTCAGTCTGCCCCAGGGCAGCTGTGGCTACAACTGTAGCTTGCCTCCACCAGTGTGTGAATGTGAGAGTGAATGAATAGTGGTATTGTAAAGCGCTTTGGGTGCCTAGAAAAGCGCTATATAAATCCAATTCATTATTATTATTATTATTAAAAGGGGCTAAATGGAGAGAACATATTTCTCCCATATTAGCTTGTCTCCATATATCCATATGTCCTCATATCTGATACTCCTACATTACCCTATTGCGGCACTTCACTGTCAGACAGCTGGTTGACCTCTGGTTCCTTGAGTTTCTGAAAGTAAAATGGGAGGTGCTCCCTTCAGCTATCAACCTCCTCCCTGGTGAAACCATCTCACAGTTTTGAATGAAAAGATAGACATTCTCTCTACTTATAAGATTAGACAGAAGACATTGGTTTATGATAAAGCAAGTGAGGGAAAAGTCAACCCTCCCTAACCCTGGAGGTCTTTTCCTGGGAAAAATGAGTTCCTCCTTCCAGCTGTAGCCAAGTACTGCTCAGTAGGATGAGTGTGATTGTTCATATATGTTCTGTGATATTGTAGGGTTTCCTGCTGTACAACTTGAGACAACTGTTGTTGCTTTATAATGCTTACTCAGTTGGAATGAATAAGGGTCCTTTTATCTGGAAAAAATGAAACCCAAGACCAACCTTCACTGAAGTGTTCATTGATTGATGTTTGTTTTGTGTGTCTGCAGTCTGTCAGGCTGTCTGATCACAGAGGAAGGTTGTACTTCTCTGGCCTCAGCTCTGAGCTCCAACCCCTCCCACCTGAGAGAGCTGGACCTCAGCTACAATTATCCAGGAGACTCAATAGTGAAACTGCTGGCAGCTGGTCTGAAGGATCCACAGTGGAAACTGGACACTCTCAGGTATGGAGAGAATGTCTGATAGAGGAAGAAGAGGTGGAAACATTTCCCATGTCCTTCTCTTATTTCCTGTTTGTTTCGTGCAGATGTGAAATGAACAATCATTTATAATACATTTTATAAATGTAATATATAATACATATATAATAAGTTTTTCCTTTGCACACAACAAAAACACTCTTGTAACTGATCAAGTAGGGATAGTAATGTTGGAGGCCTCCAGCGAGAGCTTCTCCATTAACAAGCTGTATATATCTTAGTATATTTAACAGTGCAGTACTATGGTTCTTTCCAGTTACCCCGATTCAGGTTAGACTAATTTCTGTATAGATAGGCGGAGGACATATTTATCCTAGCTCAGTACAAACACTGGAAACAGGATAAATTGTTACACTTTGTTAGATTCTAATATTATTTCATGTCATGTTATACCCCGAATTAAAGATTGTGAATTATTATGTAGTTTTAGTTTGCATTATTCTCCTGAATTAGAAGAAGCTGATAACTATTACATTAGTTAAACTGATTTGCATTACATTAAATTGCTGACTTGTTGTGAATGAATGATATTGTTTTATGATGCATTATACTGCTGAGTTATAAGAAATACTGTTCGCAGAAAGTTATTGTCTAATTTGCCTGATTAGAAGAGAACAGAGTGTGCTGGAGTTTTCTGCCCCATCTCAGCAGGAGCAGATAAACGGGGAGCCAAGGTCGTAGCTTAGGCGCTGTGTGAGAGAAAGCATGTGAATGTTTAGGTTTTATGATAAGGTGGAGGCACCAGAGGCTATAAAAGTTTGAGCAATGCTCCACCATTTTGAGATTTTGAGGCTGTCTGCATCAGTGTCCATCTCCCACGCGTGTGATCATTAAAATCATCGTTTGACTCAACCCGACCGGACCAGTGTTGTTATTGTGGGTTTTTCCTCTGGTGTCCATCCCCAATATTTTTGAACCTTAACA
This sequence comes from Mchenga conophoros, assembly GCF_057382185.1. Taxonomy (NCBI): domain Eukaryota; kingdom Metazoa; phylum Chordata; class Actinopteri; order Cichliformes; family Cichlidae; genus Mchenga; species Mchenga conophoros. The sequence goes on from NC_140528.1 coordinate 30,786,248, forward strand.
GCTTGGGGGCTCGTCCTGTGGTATTGGGGTGGAATTTAAAAGTTTGGACGGTCCGAGGTTGTCGAACGGACAGGCACGAGCCAGTGGTCTGATGTGAGTGGACAAAAGCCGGCTTATCTAAAGGTAAGGCACTACCTGTTGAATTATTTCCAGGTAGTGCCTTACTATTTGAATTATTTCCAAAGTGTGCCAAATTGGATATGACTAAATTAAAGTTTTTTGGGGTTGTATGGAAGCCCCAAACGCAATTTCATTGTTCTTGACAATGACAATAAATAAATAAATACTAAATACTAATACTCACTGAAATTACTGGTAGAGTGTCTGTTTTGATTTTGATGAGAATCACCGTGTGTTATGCAGTTAAAGTTGCTTAAGAGTATTTAATGAAGTTGAAGAAATATGAACGTAATAATGTTGGGTTTGAGTCCCTGGATATTGAGTTAAAGGCTCAGGTAGTTTGGTAGGGAATTGGCTATGTGTTGTTATAGAAATTAGGTCAGAAACTGTTCCCAGAAGTAACAGATACTGTTTAATTGATTACAAAAAAGTTAACTTTCTTCGGTCGGACCCGTTATGATAAATTTGTCAAAATCGGTTAGGTGAAAATTATTATAGGACGGCACTGGAAGTTGCTAAGAAGCGCATAGCCCGGAGGTTACGCTCCCTCCTGGCCGTGGACGCGCAGCTTTGACCTGTCGTCGAACAGGGATAGTTCAGTTTGGCTTAGCTGTGGGGTACAGGGCATCTCGAGATTAAGCTAGGAGTTACCGAGTCTCCTCATCGTTGAAAACGGTGTCATGTGCTTGTTTGGACAAAGTTAAATTGAGTTAGGGACTTTAGAATTTAGGCCAGAGACTGTGGAAACAGATACTGGGATAAAAGAGATAAAAACCACTGAACAAAAAAATTCGGTATAAACTGACAACTACAGGGAGATGTCAACTAAAACTAATTCCACAAATTAAGGATTACAGACTTCAGACTTGTGAAGGGACGGTAGTAGAGGTACTGAGCAACAGCCTGTATAGTTCCTCTTGCCTGTTTCTGGAAGCTTCTGACAAAGAAACCAGCCAGTGCTTGTGACCAGTTGGAACTGGATGTGAGGGTGCAGAAAGTGTTGCTGCCTTCTGGAAAGTGTGTCTAACGACCTGATGAAGAAAGTGAAGAAAACATCAAAGACTGAGCAGAAGAAACTGGCAGAGGAAGTTTTTCACAAGTTATCTGTGTACAGGAAACATGATTTAAGCCAAGGTTAGATTTAGTTGTACATAGGCTTGATGTTGCTGTTGAAGCATCTGGCAATAGGAATATGGTTAGGTAGGGAAGCTCTCACTGTAATAAACCTTTAGAATCCTCGCAAAAAAAACTACAAGTTCACTGTTTTAAAAACATCAAAATGCCTCAAGAGTAAGAAGATAATGCTGTGTGGACACTTAAGTGCTCACATTGTACTCTGGGGAGGACAAAGAACAGATGGAAATGGTGAGGTGATTGGGCAGCTTATAGATAAGAAGGAATTAGTCAGTCTGAATGAACAGGGACTCTGGTCACTGTCAGCTTAGGGAAAGAGTCTTTACTGGATTTAAAATCAGGATCAAGAAACACAGCAGGTTTAATATTTAGTATTTACTGTTATATTCCCATAGATCATCGTGATGTTGTTTATTGTGTTGCTCTTTTTTTTCTGCTTGTTTTCTCTTTTTTCTTTCTCAACAGGTGATCCAGGTGATTGATATATGCATTTTTTGTCTGCTTATTTTGTTGGTTTTTGTTTTTTACCCTTTATCCCCGTCCCTCTTCCCCACTGTTTTTCTTTCCCTCTTTCTTTCTCCCCTTTCTTTTCCCCAGTAATTCTGATGGCAAAAGAGCCAAACGGGACGGGCCAAAAAACCCCCAAAAAGACAGAGCACAGCAGGAATTTAGAGCTGGGAAGTTTACCAGGAAGCAATAGTGGCAATTGATCACAATCCCATTACTTGTAAAATAGGACTTACAGCTGATTAAGAAAGAGTGAGGGGAAAAGAAAGGTGGAAGTTTGATGAGGCTTAGCGGTGAATATTTAAGTCTAACATTAAGCATGGGTTAGATAATGTTAGGATGGAGGAGGACAGAGATGATATCCATGAAAGCTGACTAAGCACAGAATAAATGCAGTTCAGGAACCTGCTCCAATGAGTAGCTAAAGAGTACAGAGGATGATGGTGCCATAGTGAGATCAAGAACGTAACACAGCAGTACTGGACAGAAACAGCTTTCAGGCAGCTTAAAAGAAGCACAATATAAAAAGCTCAGTAGTAGAGAGGAAACCGTTAGGAAAACTAAAAGTACATACTTGCAAGTACTTGCTACAGTACTTTAGGAAGAACTACACCAATTCAGAATGCACGGAGTACAGTTAAGAACATATATGGAGTCGGGAAACAACAACACTATCCAGTATTAGTAGATCAAGGAGCTACAGGAAGTAAGCAGCTACAGGAAAAAGCAGAGATCCTGGTTAAAGAATTTTATCAGTAATTGAAGTGATGAAGAGACATGTGAGGAAAAAAATGAAGGAATAAGATTGAAATGTTGAACCAGGAAAATCCTGGAGAAGAGGATTGTTCTAATAATCAGTTTTCAGTGTGTAAATTAAATGCATGAAAATGACTTCCCCTGAGAAAGATCAGGTGTGTTAGAGGATGGATTGAATGCTCTGCTGCTCTTTTACAATAAAATATGGCAGGAAGCTGGAAAGAAGCTCTAATAATTCCAATTGTGAAACCAAGGAAAGACCTCACTAAGGCTACATTTACACTGCAGGTCTTAATGCTCAATTCCGATTTTTTGATCAATTCCGATTTTTTGATCAAATCCGATTTTTTTGTCTGCTTGTTCACACTACAAATAAAATGCGACAGCAAACGTGCTCTAGTGTGAACGCTCAAAGCGGCCCGCATGCCCAAAAGAAGACGTGACACACAACGCGCTCTGTTTAGACCCAGAGCAAACAATATTGTTTGACTGATGGCCCTTAATATAAAGACTTCGGACTTCACGTCTCCCAATTTTTGCTTTAAGTTATTTTGTTATTTATATAATAATGTAGATAACCTAATAATGATCCTTATTGCTGTTTTAGAGGAGCGGTGCTTCAAAGGATAGTTACAGATTTCTGTCAGAATCTGCAGATTATGCAGTACAAATTAACGTTTCTCCAACGTTGTCTTCCCAGCAGTTTCACCGGATGGCCAGAAAGCGTTCGCGATGTCTTATCGGGCGCTTCTCCGGCGCTGATAATTGGTGTCTGTCTTGTGTCAGTGACGTAAAAGACGGATTTAATGCGACTTGACCATTCAAACAGCAGTCGCTTTCTGAAACATCGGATATGTATCGGATTCAGGACCACATACGAAAGTGACCCAGATCGGATTTGACCCGTTCACACGGTCATACCATGATCGGATATGGGTCGCATAAGGTCAAAAAAATCGGATTTGATGCGCTTTCGCCTGCAGTGTGAACGTAGCCTAAGACCACAGGTTATAGGCCTGTAACTCTAATTTCTTATCTAGGGAAAGTCATGGAAAGAATGGCAGTGGACAGACTGATGTATGTGACTGAAAGAAGGCACCTGAAAGAAGTGTTTTCACCTTTTCAGGAGGGGGAGGAACACCATGGACCGAGCAGTCTGCTTAGAATCAGAGATAAGGAAAGCTCAGGGGAATAATGGATTAGTGGGGGCAGTTTTTGGATATAGGATGTAGACTACAGACCTTAAGAGTGGAGAAGTCTGTTTTTTAGAGGAGACATGTCAGATACACCTGTGTAGACTTGGACAGGTAAATGCATTAGGAGATAAGGTGTTGCTTTTATTAGCCAGCTTAAATGATGGAAAATGAATGAGTTGTTCCTGGTTAATATTTTGTGTTTGCAAACAGTATCACATACCCAGGCCTAATCTGTACATACATCCAAAATATACTGATTTTATTGGAGGATAATCCACTAACATGTTTTAATGCACAAGTTCATGTGATTTCTGTGCCCGACTACTGCCGGACTTTGTCTGTGGCTTGCTGCTGATAATAAAAAGTTAAATTTAATGCAATTCAATTTTATTTATACAATGCTAAATCACAAGAACAGTCACCTCAAGGTACTTTATACTGTAAGGTAGACCATAAAATGATCAGAATCAGGATACTTTATTAATCCCTAACGTAATTATGTGGCTCCAATTGCTCCAAGACAACAATAGTAACAGACTGAGCTAATTAAATAAAAGAATTTATTACAAAACACTTACAAAATATAAGAAATGGCTCTAATATGTAAACATTTTTGACATTTGATAAATAAAGTGGAAACATAAAGTATAACCTGATAACATCTGTGGACAGGTACTGAGAACTTGTGCTGATCAGCTGAGTGGGATTTTTCACTATATCTTCTCACTTTCTTTAGAGCTACAGACAGTACCTAAGATTTGGAAACATGCGATCATTGTTCCTGTTGCTAAGGGCAGTTCTCCTAAGGCACTGAATGATTTTAGGCCTGTGGCTCTGACTTCTTTAGTGATGAAGACATTTGAGAAGATAATTAAGAAGGAGATTTTAATGCAGGTTGAACACCATCTTGACCCCTTCCAGTTTGCTTATAGAGCAGGGAGAGGTGTGGAGGACGCTGCTGTCACACTCCTGCATCTCTTGTATAAGCATCTTGAGGCCCCCCACACCCATGCAAGATTATTATTTGCTGACTTTTCATCTGCATTTAATACAATTCAACCCCTCTTACTTGCTGACAGGCTTTACAATCATTTCAAGCTTGACACTAGTCTGGTCGGCTGGGTGACAGATTTTCTGACTAATAGGTCACAATGTGTGAGGGTGAATCGTGTCTTTTCTGATGTGCTCTCCTCCTCTACTGGATCACCCCAGGGTTGCTGCCTCTCCCCCCTTCTGTTCATTCTGTACACAAATGAGTGTCGCAGCAATCTCACAAACAGACACATCCTGAAGTTTGCTGACGACACAGTAATCGTCAGTCTTCTAGTGGGGGACGAGTCAGGCCATGGACAGGTTGTAGATGATTTTGTGAATTGGTGTGATGAGTCCTTCCTCTCACTTAACGTGTCAAAAACTAAAGACATGATTATTGATTTTACGAAGTCCTCTTATAGCTCATCACCCACTATCATTAAAACTGCCGATATTGGGATCGTTGAGAGTTATAAATATCTAGGTGTGGTACTTGACCATAAACTGTGTTTTGAATCTCATGCTGATGCCACTACTAAAAAAGTTCAACAAAGACTGTTCTTTTTAAGGAAAATGAGATCTTTTAATGTCTCATCTGAGATGTTGTCTTTGTTTTATAGAAGTTTTATCGAATCTGTGATGTCTTTTTGTATCGCTGCCTGGTTTGGTAACCTGACGGTGAAGAATAAGAATCGGTTGGGACTTCTGGTAAAAACCGCTAGCAAAATTTCAGGCCGCTGGCAAGATGGACTTTTGGCCATTTACAATAGAAACGTGCTTAGAAAGGCTCATTCTATTATTAATTGTGTGAACCATCCACTTCACAGTGAGTTTGAGTTGTTGCCTTCCGGCCGCCGTTTTAGAGTACCTCCGAGGAGGACTAAAAGACTCCAGGTCTCTTTTATCCCTACTGCGTCTTGTCTCCTTAATGGCAAATAATTATCCTTGAATTTTCTATCATTATTATTGTTATTATTGTTTTATAGTATTGTTCTGTTGTTCTTATCCTCCTGCTGCTAAACTAATTTCCCCTTGTGGGACAATAAAGAAAAATTGAATTGAATTGAATTGAATAATCTTATGTAAAACATTAGGAGCTATATATAGGCGGTGCAAAATTTTGTTCTGGGTTTCTAGCAGGGGGTTGCAAGTGAAAGTAGACCTAAGTATATTAATGGCTGCTTTCCAATCCTCCTCTGTGTATTGATTATTAAGATCTTCCCATTTTTGAATAACACGACTGTACAGCTACTATGAGCATACAGTAATGAGTAAAAAGTAGAAATAAAATGAGTTTGGTCCTTTATCATTTCTTTTTGTTGCAGACAACTAAACTCCACAGTGGAGATGGTTGTTTTGTTTTTGTTTTTACCTGTCCTGTCTGGCACTGGAACTTGAAGGGACAACAGTATTAGCATTAGCGGTTAATGCTAATTCACATCAAAGTACCATTAGCTGCTAATGGCAGCTTACTTAGCATTAGCTAGTTACACTTTTCTAACACAAGGGAAAAGGGTATTAGTGTTAGCTATTCACATTGTTAAAAAGGAAGGAAAAACAATATTAGCATCAGTGGATAGTGTTAATTCATTTCAAATTTGCATTAGCTGCTAACGGCGGCCTACTTAGCATTAGCTGCTGACATTGTTAATAAGCAAGGGAAAACGGTATTAGACGACTAATACTAATTCACCTCAAATTGACATTAGCCGCTAACAGCAGCCTACTTAGCATTAGCTGCTAAGATTGTTAGAAAGCAAGGGGAAAAGGTGTCTGAAGGTTCTCAGTCATCCAGGTCATCGTAGTCTAAGGAGTTTGGAAAGAAAAGCGTCTGGACTTCTTTAGGTTGCTTGAAAGGGAAGGTATTATCATTAGCTGTTTTTTCACCTTAAATTAGCATTAGCTGCTAATGGCAGCCTACTTAGCATTAGCTGCTCACATTGTTATAAAGAGACGAAAAAAGGGGGTATAAAGGTCGTGTCCAAATTCATGGGCTGCATCCTCCTGAGGCCGCATTTGTAGACCGATTACGTCACAGCGACGCGCCGAAGGCTGTCCAAATTCGTAGACTCCTCCGAATGCAGTCGACAAATGCGTCCTCCTTTTCCCCGAATTTGAAGGATGGGTCGGGTGTATCCTTCATGGCCTACCATATCCCAGAATTCATAGCGCGGCCCAGCCAAACTCCAGTTTCCAACAATGGCGGCCGCTACTAAGTTTTAAAATTACTCATACTAATCTTTCTGGGTCACAACATAAACTTTTAACATATTTTCAGGCAAGAAAGTAGCTATGTAAACATCAAATATCTGCTCGTTTTATCAAGATATCGCATATTTGCAAAAGTGCTTCGACGTTTTCGGAGACGTCTACCCACCAGCTCGATAGCTAGCCGGGAGCTCGAGGGTTACTGATGCGGCCGAGAACGGCACAACTCCCGGCACATCATTTTCAGATCACCGCGGACTTTCGCTGCTCGGGTTAAACGTAATATATAAGTCACTTAGACAACCTAAAAATGTTATTGTTGGGCTTTTTTCAGTGTTTTGTTTGTTCGTGAGTAAATCGGTTTGGCTGAGATTAAAGTTATTAGATTAGATTAGATAAAATAAAACTTTATTAATCCCCCGGGTGGGTTCCTCCTTGGTTTTTACACAGCTGACTAAACGTGAAACGGAAAACTGATTAAACAGAAGTATGAGACAGTTGAGAATTTACGCCAGTGTCCTGTTATACTTTAGATAGCAAGGATTAGACGGCTGAGTTTATTAAACTCCACCGAGACAGCGGTGACGCTAATCAGAAGGCTAGACCGTCCAATTTCACGGCCGTTTACTTCCGGCCTACCCGATCTTCTGAGGACCCGGCCCACATAGACCGCGAAGGCCGGGTCCTCAGGAGAATGCAGCCCATGAATTTGGACACGACCAAACATTAGCTGCTAATGCTTATTCACCTCAAATTAGCTTTAGCCACTAATGACAGACTACTTATCGTTAGCTACTCACATTCATATAAAGCAAGGAAAACTGTCTTGTCATTAGTTACTAATGCTAATTCACCTCAAATTAGCAATAGAAGCTAACAACGCTAATCAGAGCTGTTAACCCTGCTAATCAGATGATAATATTCACATGACTCAACTCCTTAACTGTTATTGGTTGTGTCAGACGAGCTGTTCAGTTACCATGGTTGCGTGAGCTCTGCTTTATGTTGTCGGTGTGTACAGTACTGTATAGATGCACAGTAACAACAATGACACCAAAAGGAAAAAAAAACAGCTGGCAGCAAAGGCAGGGAGGTGTCCTTTCCAGCTTAACAGAAGAGGAATATAAAGATAGTGAAGGTGACAGTGTGAATCAGTCATATTTCATTTAATACAGGGTGTACTGACAGATCCAGGATCAGTCCAGTCATCAGCAGTTTGATCCACATATGGATTGAAGTGTATTTGTGAAAATGTTGGACTGTTCCTTTATCAGTGTCTAACAGTATGTGTATGAGAGCCATGTAATGTCCATGTGTGCATGCTGAAAGAGACTGTGCTGGTCTGACCCCCCTTCTCATTTCAGGGTGGAGCCTGCTGGAGTCCGATGGTTGAGACCAGGTCTGAGGAAGTGTAAGTGTGTTTTTATTGGGATTCATTCACATCTCTGATGTGAGGAGTCATCATCAAAGTGTCAATCAATAAACAGATGATGGATCAATAACTGCAGCTGGATTGTGTTTGTTCTCTCCATCAGATTCCTGTCAACTCACAATCGACACAAACACAGTTCACACAAAGCTCAGACTGTTTGACAACAACAGGAAGGTGGCACGTGTGGAGGAGATTCAGTCATATCCTGATCATCCAGACAGATTTGATGTTTATCCTCAGTTTCTGTGTAGAAATGGTCTGACTGGTCGCTGTTACTGGGAAGTCGAGTGGAGAGGAAACATTTATATATCAGTGAGTTACAGACAAATCGGAAGAAAAGGAAACAGTGAAGACTGTTTGTTTGGACACAATGATCAGTCCTGGAGTTTGCACTGCGCTGGTGATGGTCCTCGTTGTGTCTGGCAAAATAAAAGATACACATCCATCTCCTCCTTCTCCTCCTCCTCTGTCTCTAACAGAGTAGCAGTGTATGTGGACTGTCCTGCTGGCACTCTGTCCTTCTACAGAGTCTCCTCTGACACTCTGATCCACCTCCACACCTTCAACACCACATTCACTCAAACTCTTTATCCTGGATTTAGGTTCAATCCTGGTTCCTCAGTGACACTGTGCTGAGTTGAGTGTAAAGAGTGTTGTTCTGTTAGAGAAACACTCTGACTGTTGAACAGGTAGTTCAGTCTGTACATGTCTGTCTCTTTCAGTCAGAAACGCATTTTCAGATTCATGGATATAATCAGTTGATGTTTTAAACTGTTCTAAATGATATTATGATGTCAGTAGACTCCGGAGAATACACAGTCCTAGTCTTGTTAGACCTTACCTCAGCCTTTGATACAGTCAACCATCCTGATAAACAGACTGAGAGACCTGGTTGGGATGTCTGGCTCTGTTCTAGACTGGTTTTCATCTTATATATCTGAAAGGAGTTTTAGTGTGTCTGCAAACCAGATCATGTCGGAACCTACAGAGTTGTTGTGTGGAGTTCCTCAGGGCTCTGTGCTGGGACCTATTCTGTTTTTAATATACATTCTTCCTTTAAGTCAGATAATACAGCAGTTTCCTGAAGTATCATCATCTTTTTGCTGACGATATTCAGCTATATTATTCGTTTAAGCCTGCTGAAGCTCATAAGCTCTCCAATCTGATTGACTGTTTAACCAACATTAAACAAAAACATGAAAGGGCTAGCCCGCTGTGATCAGGAGATATTTTATTTTGTATTCTCATAATCAGTTATCATTGATTAATCATTTACCATTGTGGAATCTGATGATAGTATAATCTTTGTTTTATATCTATGGTAATCTGAGTAAAGATTAATGTATGCAGGTTATCATCATTGTAATCAAGTCTCAAATGGTATCCACAGCATTGTATTCACCGTCCATAACTGGAGGGTCCAGCAGGACCTTGTTCTAATTCATTTGCAGGCCTACATCAGAACATGCACATAGAGAGTTATGTAAACACGCACGTTCACCCTTATTTACACAGGGAGGTCATGTCAGGACATTCTCTAGTTGGACACACAGGCTCACAGAACTGCACAACATGACATGTCACACACTTGTTTTTCTCTAAAGTATCATCTGATGTTTGTATAAGGAGAACTTTGGACTATGGGGAGACTGTTATCATTTCCAGTAAGGTCTAACTGTGTGATGTCATCATGGGTTATATAAGGATGGGGAACGGTCCACTCTTTGGAGATCTGTGGCTGTACGCTTGTCTTCCCATGCTTCTGTCTTAGAAGTGTGTAATAAAGATCACTATTCTGACATCTACTGAGACCATGCAGTCGTTTGTCTTCTCCTCAAAACTCGAATCATGACATTTCTGGTGCCGAAACCCGGTTTGGGGGGAGACTAATGGAGCCTGGCTGACGGTCTAGTGGTGTCAGACGGACGGCCAGGAGCTACACTGAGTGATGGGCCCCGAAATATGAGAGGTAAGCACCGCCTGTTGATGGATCTCCAAAGGTGCCGAATTGGAAATTGAGCGCTAAATTAAAGGTTCACTCAGTGCGGCTTCTGTTCTGTCCGGGGTGATTTTGGGGTAATTAGTGTTAAAGGCAGGGAATAGTGAACTGAGTAAATGTATTGCTGTTTATTGTGGGAAGCGAATTTTGAGTTAAGAGGTTATATGAGGTTAAAATAATACGGTTTAAGGTGTGTGGAAACCGATGTGGGTGGCTGGATGCCAGCAGTCACCTGGTTAGTGTAGGGTATTTGGTTTAATCGATTAGCAGAGACGCGGTCTCGGGCGTCAGGTAATTAAACGGGGGGGCTGAGAGCTCACCGTGAGGCTTTTAAAACAAGTAAATTTATTTAGGACTGGAGACGCGGTCTCCTAGGAATGTAGTTCGTCCAGCAGGTGGCACTGACCCCTAATCGCGGACGCGTGGTTAGGTTTTAGCCCGGAGTTGGCCTTCCGCGGGGATTCGGACTCCCGTCAAAAAGGCTAGACAATCAATGGGTGATTGTCTTATACTGCATTTTTTGATCGACAGGGTCGCGGACCCGGCCGTGACCTTTTAACGTGGCTGCCTTGTGAGTTTTAAGTATAGCTGAAGGCGTGGGTTTGGTACCAGCGCCGGACGTGGAGCTCCCTGCCAGCTGCGGGAAGCGGTTATAAATTAATTAGGACTTAGGAATTCGAGCGCTCTCGGGGTGGCGTCCCCGAGACGTGTAATTGATCAGCAAGAGCGCGGCTCTGGGCTGAAAGAATGCTTTTAAATTGGTCAAAAAGTTAGGTGTAACCTCTTCTGGCATATGACGTCTATGCGGGCCCGTGTGTATATAGAATATAAATTACCCGTGTGTGTGTGAATTTAAGAGTGCAAATTGTAGAAACTGTCTTGTGTTGTTGAATTTCTTCTGTGTGGATCCAGAGTGTGAAAAAAACGAAAACGCCTTTCTCTTCTCTCGCTGTTAGAGAAGAGGAGAGTGTGTGTGTGTATTTCTCCTTGGGAGAAAGGAGGGGTTGTGTGGTGCTGCGCGGTAGCGGGCACACGCGCGCGAGTACGAGCGGAGTGTGTGTGTGTACAGCTGCGGCCCTTGGTTTCATCTCCCTATTTCTCCATTTCTGTCCTTCTGAGCTTCTTTTCGTTAGGTGAAAGGGGGTCTCAGAGGTATGGTTAAAAGATTTCAGTATATTAAATAAACTAAACCTTGTAGTCTTGTGTTTGTGATTTCCTAATGTGACTATGGTTTAATAGAATTCCATGAGTAATGATCCCTTGTGTAAAACTCCCGTAAGGTAGGAGTGCCGGGATAAATATCTTGACAAAATTTGAGAACTTTGTGTGATTGCTGGGAGATTTTTAGTTGGGTCGTATTTCCTTCTCTACCTGGAAAAGGCAGAGATCTGTGCTTTATTTGATGTTGTGTATATAAAGTCTTTTAAAAGTTGGTTGAGTCTCTCGTATAAGGAGGGAAAACGGTGCATGGTAGATTGTCTGGATTATTTTTGTATGTGAAAACTTTGTAGTTGTTAGGGAAGTGAATGTGAGAGTGAATTTTCGCTGGCTTTGCGTGCTTAAAACTGTTGCAGTAGACGTTTGTGAAGTTTTGTTGTGAAAGGACGATTAGAGTGTGTGTGTGTGTGTGTAGGTGTGTCTGTGAGAGAAAGACAAGGTGGGGGCCGAGTGCTGTGTGTGTGTGACTTTCTGCATGACAGAAGAGGAAGGAGAAGTAGGTCAGTTGATTTTCTGTGAAATAATAATAGTCAAGGAAAAGGGAAAACAATAAAGTGTGGAAGTGTGAGTGAGATATTGTCTCTGACTGGGGAAGCAGTGAGAGTAGAGGTCACCATATTCCCCTGCTGGACACAAGAGAGAACATGATTTGGAGTGTTGTGGAGGAAAATGATTAGTAATAACATCAAGCAGTTTTTGTGTTTGCAGTCAAGAACATATGAAATTTTTACTTGTGGGGTTTAAAGTTAGTAAAGAGTTAAATCTACCCTCCTCAAGACTAGGAGTGAGTGATAAATACGGGAAATGAAGCAGGATTGATAAGGTCTTCAACTGATGCTTGGGTCAGTTCAATAATATAGGCAGTTATGCTTATACAAATACTAAGTGTATGTTTAGTGTATTCATACAGGTGGTTTTTTCTTAACCTGGAAACCTGAGTACGGCAGCAGAAAACAGGCCAAGCTTTGGCTCAAAAATTCACGGCAGGACACCAGACACCAGACAAAAAGAGGGAAGGCAAGTTTTAGGCAAGTTTTTCTCGCTGAACTGCTCTGGGTGCTGTGTCCCTGAATCTCACCAGTGTTAACCTCTGGCGGAAGACATGGAAAAAAGGAAAAGATGTTCCTGGTAAATGACTGAAACAAATAAAACCACACACAACCAGAGAAAGGTATGAGAAGTGTGAGGAACAGACACATGTGTGTGTTAGAGAAATGCCTCATTTGAGAAAAAGTTAAAATTAACCCATATACAGACGCACCCATACATGCAATGAAGAAACAGCTTACATACATGTGCACGTACATGCAAGGTTAAAGTAGCGACACTTAACATACACCTGTTTTTAAATGATATAGTTTATCCACTACTGACAAATAAACTCTCTGGGTTGCAGGACAACAACTTAACGTCAAAAGACAAAGATACTGGTCTGATGATTAAGTGAGGACACGACAAATTTAGTGGTTAAAAGGGTCGAATTGGGACATGTTTTTGTTGATTGTTTAAGACAAATGACTACTGAATGGTAGAAAATTCCTTTTTAGGTTTCTAAACAGGATCTTAAGAATTTTAACACGTACCTGTGTTGTCCTGCCAACTTGGGGGGTTATGAGTTGATTATATGGTAAGAAAAAACAAAAAGGGGGGGAGGAGGCCCAGTTGTTTCTCCCCTCTCTGGATAACACAGCCAACACAACACAGTCAGCACAACATCATTTTCCTGTTCGCCTGTTTTGTTTTGTTTTTGTTTTTTCTGAAAGCCGAAGCTGACCTGGACTCCTACCCTCCCCGCTATCATCGTTGCCCTCTCCGCTACCATCTTTGACCCTTTGACCCCTGAAGGCCACAGCAGCTGGACTCACAACAACAACTTGAGCTGTGACGAGACGCGCATTAAGCCCGGAGGAAAAGGGAGGGTGAGCAAAAGAATGCTGACCTCTGAGAAGAGCCGAACAGCAGAGCTGCAGAAGGCCGTGGAGCAAAGTAAAGACAACATAAATAGACTCCGATCTGACGTGGAAGGAAAAGACTCTGAGGTTTTTGCCCTCAGTAAGAGCTTAAGGCATCAGAGCAGAAACTGAGCATGGCTCCGGAGGAGCTGGCTGCTAATTGAACCCATCACTCAGACTTGGAGTCCCACATACAGGACTTGAAATCAGGCGGAAGCTTGCTGGAGCAGGAGGTCGCCAGACCTGATGCAAAGCTCCAACAGCAGGAGCAAGCCCTGAAGGAGCTACAGAAGCAAAAGGGTCAAGTTACAAGGAGAAGATGCAGGCAGCTGCAACAACGGATGCAAACAGACCCAAAGAGGAGGGCAGGACCTCAGGGCATGCTTCAGGCTGCTGGTTTACCTGAACTACAGAACAGGAAGGTGATGAACACAAACATACACCAACACACAAACACACACTTCTGCATCCGCCGACTTAGAATGAAGAGAAACACACACATGAACACTTATGCACTCGTTGAGTGAGTGAAAACTGATACACACCCATGCACCAAAATCAAAATGTTGATTCAATTCACTAAGAAGTGACACACAATGCTCCAGCTGCTGCAATGAAGAATGCTTTATTAACAAAGGCTCAATGCTGCACACAACAAATCCAAATACAGAATCTGTTACAATAATAAGCCCAGAGGGCATTTGTGTGGTTTGGGGAGCAGAGTCCAGAGCAGTTTGGTTATGAAAACGATGCCCGTGTGAGATATCTGGGGCTTAAGGCCTCGACTCAATTGTTTACTGTACACTAAAAAGAAAAGAAAACAGCCTGAGCAGTGGTGCAGAGTGAAGACGATGAATTAACAGTGTGAGTCTTATTTCAGAGCGCCACATCATTGTGATGGAGATTTAATAAAAGGAGGAACACACGGACAAAGAAGAAGAGAAAGGGGGGGGCAGCCCTTGAACACGATTGCCTGAGGTATTAAAGATCTGTACGAAATTCTGGTTTCCAGTGGGAGAAAAGTCACGCAGTGCCAGTAGTAGAGCTAGGTTGAGTGATGATTCTAAATTACTGTAAGTAAATCATCGTACACCCGTTCAAGTTTCATGACAATGGGGATCTAGACTTTGTTGAACTCTAGGCAATTTGAACAGGTAAAATTTGAGTGACCAAGGAGCAGTTGAATAAAAGTCATGGAATAAGTGTTGAAATAAACTGGCAGAATTAAGAGAATTAAAACATTTCAAGAGCTCAAATTACTTAATATGGAAACGGTTCTATTTTGTTTCACGAACGCAAAACATATAGGGTTATGAATATGAAAAGGTTGAGGTGGTGTTGATTTGACTCTGTGTAGGTTTAGGTGGGTATTTTTACTGATAGGAGGAATATTCAGTGACAAGTCCTAAGACCCGGGCGTTGGTATTTTTGTTTTTGTTATCTTTTATTTTATTTTGTTTTATATTTTGAACAGTGCACTGATTTTTGTTTGTGAATCTTTTCTTTAAGCAGATCTGCACATCGGAAATTACAAGCATTACACGTCGGCGAGAAAATTGTTGTAAGTGAGTTTCTCCGCATTAGAATTGGCTCTGGAGGAAACCACTTATGGGGACAATTAGAAAATGAGAGTCCCTGCCCAAAAAAGGATTCAGCGAGGTAATCCGATCTCAAGTTCTTCTTTTTCTTTTTGAAATGAGCTAATTTTGCTGAGGGCGGAAATCTAAATGCGGCGATGGTTTCCACTATCAGCAAAGAAAGAAAAAATGGATGAATGAATGAATGGATGAAAGACTGGAAATAAAACAAACGGACTGACTGGTAAAAGCTGACAAGACTTGACTACGACTTAAGGTTAACCTCCACCGAGATAGAACAAGAGGGTGGATGAATTTATGTGTGATTCTTTTTACAGGAAATCTTTTTATAGCACCTCTGGAATGTGGATGTGCTGCTAATGTTTGCTTTGCTGTGTTAAGAATGTGTGAGGAGGGTGCAGTAGAAAACAGACAAGTGACATGAAAACAAGTAATAATAACAAATAACTAATTTGGGGACAGTTTGACAGAGCTCACTAACTGGCCACTAGGGAGCTCTTGGTAGGGATACACAAGTGGAGTAACATTGCCCAAAGGGTGAATAAAACAAATTGTGGCAATAATAGTGATTTAATGATCAGAGAAATCCTGAACATGATACTTGTCTGTTGTGCTGAATCTTTTATTACTCTTATGATTTGCAGGTGGTTGTAAATAAGCTGTTTGCTTTAACAGGTTTGCTTTTTAGCTGAATTGCAAAATACAACTAGAACTATTAGTTGAGATTAATTAAAATTAACCTGACACTGAGGAGGTTCTATATAAGGAAGAATTAAAACAGATATAAAATGCATCTGATCTTTAATTGCAGGTGTAACCATGAAGATTTTTGGTACATATTGCAGGTTGTTGCTCATTATAGAATTTGTGCTCAGCTTCATAAGGCAAAAAGCTATAGCAGGGGTCTATGATTTCGTTTGTGTTTTAATGATTTAGGTATGGCAAAATTAAAGGTTTCTAGTCAATTTAGGGAACCAGTGAGAAGCATAATTAGATGATCAGAAACTGAGTACTAGACTTAAACTTAAGTTAGAATTAAGAATGCCCAATTTGTTTGAGGTCTGTTGTTCACTTTTATACACACATTGCAAATGTGCTTATAAGGAGACGGGATGGTCCAGTTGACGAAGGATCGGATTGATATATTGGAGGTATTGACTTCAAGTGAAGAGGGTTAAATGCATGCACGCTTACACACATAGAATCGGAATCAGAATCAGAATCAGATAAATCAGTCACATAGGCATAGCATAGGATTGGAATGAACAAAGTCAACAACATTAGGTTAGGAGAGCCAGCGAGGGAGATGTGTTGGCTTTCTGTCTCTTGCAGAGAAAGGAATAGACACCAGAACAATGAGGTCTCGGGGAATGCTTGGATGAGACGTGAGCGGAGAGGCGTCAGGGATCATCTTGAGCAGAACAGCGGAAATGGCACAGAGAGCTGTGCTACTGAGCTTCCAGGAGAAGGAGGGAGCGTGCCAAGCTCCGGAAGTAATAGTTCTGTTTCCGGTGGTCTCAAGGTGAATGAGCCGAGGGGAGCTCAGGGAAAACTCATTCCAAGTCACAACACGGGTGGTAAAACAGAGGCAGAATAATCCTCTGCAACGTGGCTAGCTCACTCAGTAGTCTACCTGGGGAGCTGAAGAAAGAAGAATCCGAGGGTGTTTCTTCACTCCAAGAGGAGGTGGCGAAGAGGCCTGAAGCGTGACAGGCTGAGACTCGAGTCTGAAGCTAAAAGCTCAGCTGGGTTGTGGGGAAATTGGAAAATAAAGGGGGAGTTGACATGTATGAGTGTTGCTACATGTTTGTTTGTTTTTTGACAGACGGGTGAATTGCCCAGACGCAGAGGTCTACCCGCTCGAGAGTCCAAATTGATTGAGTCGCCGGATGGGATGGCTCAAATTGCTAAAGAACAGCAAGTAGATGATTGACACAGTTTACTGAGCCCGCTCCTCTGTATCCAGAGGATGACTGGGGTTATCAGTGTATTTTGAAATTAACTAGAGAGGCTGTGGACACAGGTAACTGCACCACCTTATCAGGTTTATATCCGCGAATTGACAAACGTACGCAAACACGTCGATCCACGCCTAAACGAAAATATTTACACGTCTTGAATTTGCGACGGACGTGGTGAAAAAACACTTTAACAATGTATGTACATCCAAGTGTGAACACGGCGCTGGAGGATCGGATGACGTCTGTTTTTGGGCAATGAAAAGGGAGTGTTTATGTCTGCCATGTTTTCTTTTATGGTTTTTCTAGGAATGTTGATGATCGGGTGTTGTTTCATTCCTCTGCTAAGGCGTGTCTTGGTATAATTGGTAAGCAGGGCCCTAGACTCTGGTCCAGCTGGGTCAGCTGGTCCGGAACATATGATGCCGTTGCGAGAAGCCGCTTGGACGGAGGAGTGACACAATATCTCTAAATGTTGGCCTTTTTTCTAAAGGCCAAAGAGGAGGAGTGTGATCAGGAGATATTTTATTTTGTATTCTCATAATCAGTTATCATTGATTAATCATTTACCATTGTGGAATCTGATGATAGTATAATCTTTGTTTTATATCTATGGTAATCTGAGTAAAGATTAATGTATGCAGGTTATCATCATTGTAATCAAGTCTCAAATGGTATCCACAGCATTGTATTCACCGTCCATAACTGGAGGGTCCAGCAGGACCTTGTTCTAATTCATTTGCAGGCCTACATCAGAACATGCACATAGAGAGTTATGTAAACATGCACGTTCACCCTTATTTACACAGGGAGGTCATGTCAGGACATTCTCTAGTTGGACACACAGGCTCACAGAACTGCACAACATGACATGTCACACACTTGTTTTTCTCTAAAGTATCATCTGATGTTTGTATAAGGAGAACTTTGGACTATGGGGAGACTGTTATCATTTCCAGTAAGGTCTAACTGTGTGATGTCATCATGGGTTATATAAGGATGGGGAACGGTCCACTCTTTGGAGATCTGTGGCTGTACGCTTGTCTTCCCATGCTTCTGTCTTAGAAGTGTGTAATAAAGATCACTATTCTGACATCTACTGAGACCATGCAGTCGTTTGTCTTCTCCTCAAAACTCGAATCATGACACCGCCTACAGGTTGTTCAAAACTCTGCAGCGAGGCTACTGACCCGCTCGAACAAGGGTGCTCATATGACCCCTGTTTTAAAGTCGCTGCACTGGCTACCAATCAGATTCAGGTTCCATTTTAAAATTCTACTTTTAACTTTTAGAGCATTACAGAGACAGGCACCCCCCTACATTGCTGATCTGATTCATACACACACCTCCACTCGTAACCCGAGGTCAGCAAACCAAAACCTTTTCGTGGTCCCCCACACTCGTTTTAAAACCCGAGGGGACCGATCTTTCCAAGCTGTTGCACCCAGATTGTGGAATGCACTTCCCCTATTTCTACGGGGTTTGGACTCAGTGGAGACCTTCAAAAAGCAGCTAAAGACATTTTTATTTCAAAAAGCTTTTAATTAGACCAGGGTTTTCATGGTGTATTTTATGACTGTATTATGTTTTTACCTTGTAAAGCACTTTGTGACATATGTCTGTGAAAGGTGCTAAATAAATAAAGTTTACTTACTTACTTACTAAATGATTCCTTGTAAACTTCTTCCTCTTCAGTCCTTTAAAGATGTAAACTCCCATTATTCCAGGATCCACATGTTGTTTTTCTGTCTTTTTCCACTCAGCGCTTCACAGTGAATACCAGTATGTTGTGTTTCTCTGAAGCTCAGTTCTCAACCAGCTCCTCTGCATTTTCATCCCATTAAGAAAGAGAAATCAAACATTTGGATTCATTTTAATGAGCTCAGACTTGTTTCCATCATGGCTGAATAAGTGGACATCCAATAGTAGAATAGAATAGAATAGAATTCAACTTTATTGTCATTGCACATGCACAGGTACAGGGCAACGAAATGCAGTTTGCATCCATCCAGAAGTGCTTTAGTGATATAGATATATTACAATATATATTAGCAATAATATAGATATGTGAGTATATTACAGAAATGGGTCTATTATGGTATGTTATAATGTACACGGTATGAAGTATGTTGTGAATATTCTATAACTATAAGTATGTACAGGCTGTAGTGAGTACAAGCTATGTACAGGATATGAACAGGATATAAATATGAAAAACTATACAGAATATGAAATAAATAACTTTACAGAAATCTGAGATATACAGCTATACAGAAATGGGAACTATGCAAGTTGTAAACAGTTGTAGGATTAAAGATTATCGAATGTACAGAATGATTATTTACACAGAGCTATACAGTAGTGCAGTTAAGATAAGTGAGGGTGTAGATAGTTTCTACAGAGGCTATATAAAGTGCTAGTGGTTGTGAGTGGTGGTTCAGTCCATGTTATTATTGTGTTTGAGGGTACAGTTGTCCATTGTGGGGGTGTGTATGTTCAGTCCATGAGTTTAACGTGGGTCAGATGTCAGGAGGCAGAGTTCAGGAGTCTGACAGCTGTGGGGAAGAAGCTGTTCCGGTACCTGGTGGTCTTAGTCCGGAGGCTCCTGTGGCGCCTCCCAGAGGGCAGGAGGGTGAAGAGTCCATGTGATGGGTGACTGGGGTCTTTGATGATTTTCCCAGCCCTTTTCAGACACCGCTTCCTGTAGATGTCTTTTATGGCAGGAAGTGGTGCTCCGGCGATGCGCTGGGCAGTTTTCACGACCCTCTGCAACGCCTTCCGGTCAAAGTCAAAGTCAACTTTATTTGTCGATTCTGCCACATGTACAGGACATACAGAGAATAGAAATTGCGTTACTCTCAATCCCTAGATAAATAGCAAATGAACATTTAAATATATTTAAATATAAAAGTGATTAAAAATGCAAGTAAAATAATTAAAAAGTAAAAATTTAAATAAATACAATTTTACATATAACAAGAAAGCTATACAATATACAATATAATGGGTAAGTGACATTGAGTGTAAACCAGGCAGAGTAGTGCAAATAGGCAAATAGTGCAAATGGAGATTTAGTAATGTACGGTAAGAGAAAGTGTAACAACAAAGTCTTATGAGGTAATGGCAGTCCAATGCTCCACAAAGTGACTGGTAACTGGTGCAGGCCAGTGAGTGAGTCAGAGAGTGTGTGTGTTTGTGTGTGTGTGACAGAGTTCAGTGAGACCATGGAGGAGAGAGGGGAGAGGGGGCAGAATCGGGAGGGAGTTAAGCTTCCTGACAGCCTGATGGATGAAGCTGTCCTTCAGCCTGCTGGTCCTGGCCTGGAGACTCCGCAGTCTCCTCCCCGACGGCAGCAGCTTGAAGAAGCTTTGCATTGGGTGCGTGGGATCAGCCGCTATGCAAAGGGCTTTTTTTTGCTCTGTCCGAGGCAGAGCAGTTCCCGTACCAGACTGTTATACAGTTGGTCAGGATGCTCTCGATGGTGCAGCGATAGAAGTTCACCAGGATGTCTGAGGACAGGTGGTTCTTCCTCAGAGTCCTCAAGAAGAAGAGGCGCTGGTGAGCCTTCTTGACCAGCTTGGAGCAGTTGGTCGTCCAGGTGAGATCCTCGGAGATGTGAACTCCCAGGAACTTGAAGCTGCTCACACGCTCCACAGCCGTCCCCTTAATGTGGATGGGTGGATGTGGGTCAGCATTCCTCCTGTAGTCCACGATGAGCTCCTTGGTCTTCTCGGTGTTAAGCAGCAGGTTGTTTCTGTCGCACCACTCAGCCAGACGATCCACCTCCTCCCTGTAGGCGGCCTCATCGTTGTCACTGATGAGGCCAGTGTATCAAATATTAAAGATATTTTGCATCTCTCATGTTTCTGTTATTCTATAAAAACAGCTGCTTTAAAAACCGATCCAATCAAAGAAACATGAACTTCCATATTGATCAGATCAATACGTACAGCTCTGATGTCACTAAAATCTCCTTGAACTCTTCATTGATGGTGATTTGTGGTCCTCTGCTGGTGAGAAGATGAACTGCATGATGTCAGTTTAATGAGCACAGATGAGATGAAGTGTTTTTAAGTCTGCTTTTTCTAATTGCTCAGGGTCCTGCTCCAGGAAACAGCTTCAACAAACACTGGCTTTCAAAATAAGACCTCAGTCTGAGTTTTTAAAAAAGCTCTTACCTTGGAAGGAATTGACATTTAATATTCATGTTATCAGCCCATCAATGGGTGTTATTAGCAGTTATCAGCTTCATAGCTGTGGCTGAGATTGGCCCTCCTGCACCTGCTAGCAGGCTCAGTTGGTCATTATCACCAATTGGTGAGCTGGATCGCTGTTGGAGGGACGATGATGAATCCAGATCCAGTACAGACAGACTCCACTTCACACTGAGATGGGCGCATGGCAGCTAATGTTACACCCCTGAAAACGGGGAAAGAATCACGAGAGTGATTTTGACTTGCGTCTCTCATGCAGTTCTTTATTGCAATCAAAATGAACATAAATGTTTCACATTCTGTATTGCTTAATGTCACATGGTGGAAGGAAAAGCTAAATAATAAACCAAAATGATAAAGTGCTTACTATACATATACCTGAACATGTTTCCTGACAAAATGGTTGACAATAGAAACGTTTCTAGCTCCTGCCGTTAGCTTAATGAACATTATACAGTACCAAACAGAGGCTCAAAACCACCTTGTCTCTGTGCACAAAACGACTGTGATATAATGCTTCTAAAGCTTACAAAGCAATGAAGGGTTACCTATTAAATATCTTAACAATGTACAGATTGCCTATATATGAACTTTGAAACACTTTTACCTGAAAACAGTTGTGTCTGAGATTGTATGTGCAGTTTTTGTGTCTGAGCAGAGAGTGAGCTGGATGGTGTGAGTCCCTGATAATTCTCTCTGCTCTTTTTTGGCCGTGTTGTGTGCACAGAAGGGCCATGGGGGCAAGTTTTGTTCCCATAATCCTCTCTGCAGACTTTATGACTCTTTGCAAAGCCTTCCTCTCTGTCTGTGTAGTGTTTCCATACCAGACAGTGATACCTGCGGTGAGGATGCTCTCTATCAGTCCTCTGTATGCCTGGGTGAGAGGGCGCTGATTTCTGGCTTTCCTGAGCAGCCGAATGAAATAAAGCCTTTGCTGGCCTTTTTTCACTGTTGTTGTGGTGTTGAGAGTCCAGCGCAGGTCTGATGAAACCTGCAGTCCCAGGAATCTGTGGCTGTTTGCCTTCTCCACCTCTGTCATTTTCACGATAAGAGGTTGCAGGGGAGGGAGTTCCTCCTAGAGTCCAGTATTAATTCCTTGGTCTTGCCATGTTGAGGATGAGGTCGCTTTTCACACCATAGACAAGAACATTGTCTACTCCCCCCTTGATGAGCCCCAGGATGGTGGTGTCCTCAGTGTATTGGAGTTTTCCTGGGTGGAGACACAGTCATGGGTGTACAGGGTGAAGAGTTTGGGGCTGAGGCAGCAGCCCTGTGGAGATCCAGTGCTGACGGTGAGCTCAGCAGACACGTGTCCTCCCATTCTCACCACCTGTTGTCTGTCTGTCAAAAAGTCTGGAATCCAGTTATGGGTGGGTGTTGGGATGGTGAGGTATATCAGCTTGCCTGGGCGGATGGTGTTGAAAGCAGAGCTGTAGTCCAGGAAGAGCATCCTGACATATGTTCTGCTGCTTTCCAGGTGTTGCAGAGTGTGGTGCAGGGCTAATGCTGTTGCACCATCCACTGATCAATTGGGGCTGAATGCAAACTGGAAGGGGTCTATAGTTTCAGGGACAATGTGATTTGAGTCCCTCAAAGGAAGAATTCTGTATCTATAAATGGATCATGGACTTTCTGACCAACAGACCCCTATTTGTTAGGTCAGGGCATAACAGCTCTACCACCATCACACTCACACTGGCGCTCCACAGGGCTGTGTGCTGAGTTCGTTCCTCTATGAATGCAGACCTAGGTATTGATTCAACTCCATCATCAAGTCTGCAGATGACACCACGGTGACTGTCTCATCAGGGACAATGATGAGTCTGCTACAGGGAAGAGGTAAAGCACCTAGCTATGTGGTGCTGACAGTAACCTGCTCCTGAGTACCAGCAAACCAAAGAGCTCATTGTGAACTTCAGGAGGGAGAAAACAAACACCCATGTCCCCATCTACATAAATGGCACAGCTGTTGAACGGGTCTCCAGCTTCAAGGTCTTGGGGACCCACATCTCTGAGAATCTGACCTGGTCAACTAAGACCTCCAGCCTGACCATCAGCGCTTCTTTTTCTTCAGGACACTGAAGAAGAACCACCTGTCTACTGACATACTGGTTAACTTCTACCACTGTGAGATACAGAGCATCCTGACCAACTGTGCCGCAGTTTGGTATGGAAATTGCTATGTTGCTGACCACAAGGCACTGCAGCGGGTGGTGAAAAGACGTCACAGGGACTCTACTTTCTGCCATTGAGGATGTCCACAAGAAGAGATGTCTATGCCGAGCACACATCATTCTCAGGGACTCCTCTCATTCTGCCAATAAACCCCTCCAGCTCCTCCCCTCCAGGAGGCGCTACAGGAGCCTTCAGACTAAAACCAGCAGGTTTAGGAACAGCTTCTTCCCCACAGCTGTCACTCTACTGAACTCAGTCCCCTGCTGAACCTTTCCATCCACACTCACTGTCCATCCACACCCCCCTATCCCTCCCAGTGACAATGATCATGACTGTCATTCATTCTCAACATTCACCATGTGACATAGTATGGTCTCTGTTATAGTGCGTACACTGTTATCTATTATAGTCTGCTCAGAGAGCTACGCTTACACTGCGTTAGATGTATTCATAGCACTCTGTAGATCTGTTTACCTCACACCTCTACATCTGTATATATTTAGCAAATCTGTATATTTGTTCATAGTACATCTGTTTATCTGCCGATCTGTATAGCAGTATAGAACATCTGTATGCTATACAGATTATCTGTATATCTCTACATGTGTATACACAGTACATCTGTACATTTGTCTGCAGTTCATCTGTATATTTGGTCTCTCTGTACATAAACTGTTTATAACTATTCCACCTTTTACACTACCCTTATCTGTATATATCAGTATATTGTGGACTAGAATATGTTTGAGATGCCTCTGAGGATGTTTAGTAAGAAAAAACATTACATCATAAATATTAAGGTGCTCTACTGGAGTGAAGCAACTGGAAAGCTGCACAAGCAGAAATGAACGTTCACTTTTCAGCAACTATTATAGTGGAGCCTGAAGCCTGAACCTACAGCGAGTGCAGCTCTGCAGCCAGATCTGTGAGCTGAACTAAGTGGCAGCAACATAAGCATTTTTTTCCCACAATTTTAAGCTGTTTTTTAGGAATCATATCATGAGATTGGTGTGACTGAGGAGGTGCGAGAATGTATCTGGAAAAAGAAATAAAATTGCCTAATACAGGGGTGGGGAACTCCAGGTCTCAAGCTCCAGTCTCCTGCAGGATTTAGATGTGTCCTTGATCCATTACAGCTGATTTAAATTGCTAAAATACCTTCTAATGGTGGGTGTGCATCCTGACACTACCCCTCAACAGGTCTTGAAGTTCACTAGAGGCCTATAAATAAACTAATCATTTGATTCAGGTCTGTTCACCAGGGTGAGATCTAAAACCTGCAGGACATCGGCCCATGAGGCCTGGAGTTCCCCACCCCTAGCCTAATACATCTAGGACACAATTTAAAGCTTTACACACTTAATTACGATTACCCAGAATGGGAGGATGATGAGCAGAGGAGCAGCAGCAGAGAGGCATTTGAAGATCACAGTGGACTTCCTGAGGAGAATGAAGCAGGAGGAGCTGCCTGACCGACTCTAGAGCAGTAAGAGGATTTTTGTAAAAAGATTTAACCTTCTGTGTCATGGCACTTGGTCTTCGACCCAGTCTTTCTATCTTTCTGGACTTTACTGGGTTATTGAAATATCCTATGAGGCTAGTTTCATGGTTATGTTTACATCATGTATAACGTATGATTTGGTGTAACGGCTGAATCTTTTACAAATATTGAACAAGTTCTCACAATCACCTCTTTACAATGGACTATAATGTTTAAATGATTTGCCTGTGTGTAATAAACCATAACAGCACATTTCACATATCTGTAGTAAGAAAAATCTCTTTCTGAAAACACTGCACGTCTTTAATGTGCTGCTTGCTTGTGACTTCTTGATGTTGGTAAATACAATAAATGAAAAATACATGTACAACTGTTACGGATTCAAATATTGGGGATGGAGACAAGAGGAAAAACCACAATAACAACACTGGTCCGGCCGGGTTGAGTCAAACGATGATTTTAATGATCACACGCGTGGGAGATGGACACCGTACGCAGACAGCATCAGATCTCAAAATGGTGGAGCATTGATCAAACTCTTATAGCCTCTGGTTCTCCCACTTTATCATAAAAGCCTAAACATTCACATACTTTCTCTCACACAGCGCCTAAGCTACGACCTTGGCTGCCTGTTTATCTGCTCCTGCTGAGATGGGGCAGAAAACTCCAGCATGTTCTCTTCTAATCAGACAAATAAGGCGATGACTTTCTGCAAACAGTATTTCTTATAACATCATAAAACAATATCATTCATTCACAATAAATCAGCAGTCTAATGTAATGCAAATCAGTTTAATTAATGCAATAGTGATGACCACTAGATGGCTTCAGATCTCCATAAAATAAAAATCCGCAGAAACATGAGACGTGCTCGTTTCTACACAAATAAATAAAACAAAGCATTTTAATAACGACATGAAAAAGAAAATACTCTACAGCAGTTGTTAACACTTACTACGCTGACCTATTATTGCTCTTGTATATTACAGATTAGTATGAAGCAATTGCGAGAGTTTTTACTGAGACCATAAAACTACATCTCCCTGATGATGACGACCATGACGACGATGTTAAAGATGATGGCGAGCGCTTCACCAGATCTCAAACTGCGTGTGCTCCTTGAAGGCTGCTCTGATGATGATGATAACGACCATGATGATAATGATGACCAGGAGGATGATGATAATGGCGATGGTGATGATGGCGAGCGCTTCACCAGATCTCAAACTGCGTGTGCTCCTTGAAGGCTGCTCTGTGCACGATGTTGTTGCTGAAGAGTCTAGAAAGAGACCAAAGCAGAGAGAGCAGACGTCACTCACACAGAACAACATGAATCCACGTGAGCTCAGGCTGTGAATGATTCCTCTCAGAGTCTGAGAAGAAACTCCTTCATGTTGGCTCACCGCACACAGTGGATGGAGGGGTTGATGGAGAGCAGCTGCAGTAACACGTCGGTCGAAGCATCAGTGATCTGATTGTGACTCAGACTGTAACACAAACACAACATGTGGCTCTAACTGATCGCTGCACATTATATTACTGTAGTGTGTGTGAACAGGCTGATGGTTGTTGGTGCCTCCCACAGGAGGATCAGTGTGTGACACTCACTCTAGGACTTGGACTTTGTGCAGATGTGTGATGAGAGGGAGCAGCAGCTGGTCAGTGAGCTGACAGTGACTGAGGTCCAGCTCTGTCAGCCCTTCACACGAGTCCAGCATCTGGACCAAAGCCCCGCAGACCCTCTGATCCAGCGTGCTGTGACTGAGATCCAGCTCTCCACCCAGGGCTGTACACAGGGACACCGCCCGCCTCACTGCGTCCCTCTCACTGTTCACAGGAACCAGAGACAGCAGCTGGAGGAGGACAGTGTTACTGACTCTAAACAGGACAAACAGAGAAACTGTCAGGATGCATCAACACCAGCGTGAACAAGGTTCTCTCTGGTTCAGACTCTTCGGTGGTCTTTCCCACCTGAGGCGGACCCTGTGGAGGACAGGAAACAGCAGGTCCAGCACGCTGTCCTCCACCTCACAGTCTCGCAGGTCCAGCTGTGTGTCCCGGCTGCCCTGTGTCAGGATGGTGGAGACGGCCCTGCAGTCATCAGCAGTCAGACTCAGAGGCTCAGTCTGATCCTCCTCCGGTAGCTCCACACAGGAGGAGCAGGACAGATCCAAGCTGTGCTGCAGAGTCCTCAGCAGGCCTGACGCTGCCTCCTGCTGGACGTCACAGGCAGCACAGCAGTGGATGAACCTCAGCAGCTGGTTCCTGTCAACACTGGAAAGAAACGCATGGAGACAGAAAATCTCAAATGATAGATGCTGCAAACAAACTGCTGGCTCCAATAAAATGTGTTGATCTTTAAAACTAAAGGATTTTAAGAACAGCATCTATGAACTAGCAGCAGATACATTATTGTAATTAGATGTTGGATTTATGCACAGCACTCATGTTATTAAGACAAAGTCACACTGAGCCCAGTTTCCCTGCTTGGGCTGATTGTGCAGGTGGATGTTAACAGATAACAGCTTTAAATGAATAAGGACTCTGTTCATCTGGTAACTCGTTGTTCATAATTTACTGCATTTATCAGATTAAAAGCATCATTTGTCAGCAGTGATGAAGAGTAAATGTCTCCTTTGTGTCCAGGAAGCCACAGAAACACAGCATGTAGCAGATTATTTTAATGGGTCCAGTTCAAATGTGTCTGCAGACAAACTTGTGATTTGCAGCCTTCAGCTTGTTGTTCGAGCAGCTGATAAAAGTAGCCCAGGAGGTGTAATGACAACACTTGATAATAACTATAATTAATACAATTAAATTGTTAATTCGACCAATTTTAATTCACTAAGATTAAAATGACAATAACGCTGATGATACCATTTGGTAAAACTACAAATGAGACACACAAATCAGAAGCAACAAGTCAGAGGCTGCAGTTTGGGAAACACTGAAGATCACCAGAAATGTTTGGGCCTCATTTGTAAACTTCACCAAATGATTTCCAATAATATATTTTTAAACAATTATCTGCATAATTAATGAGAAATTGCAAAGCTGACATTTGTAAACTTTGTAAATAATTCATGAATATTGTGTGACATCTAAAAACAGGACGGCTAATGCTAAGCTGCAGTGTGTTCAGCGATAAGTCGGCCCTTAAAAAAAAAATGAAACTTTTGATTAGTCTGAATTTCTTTGTTGTTTAGTAAAGTTTGTGTTGGATTAAAATACAACAAACGGCTCTCACTGTTGCCATGACAGCGGGCTAATGCTAAAGAAAAGCGTGTGTGAGTCTCTGAGACTAAACAACAGTCGGGGGCGGGGCATCTGTGATGAAACCCTCGATGATAAGCAGTGAAATAAACATCTGGTCATCATTAAAGAACACATACCATAGTGATAACATGTTGTTTGTGTCATCAGAGTGTAATTATCGTCTCTTTCCAACTATGATATATAAGATATGAAGCTTCACCACATTGTTGTTCGTACATGTCGCCACTATGAGCGCCACTATCAGCGGCTCTGGGATTCTTTTCCAGGAAAACTGAACTCAAAGCCGTCTTCAAACCAGCTTACTGTCTGTAAACATCAACATGAACCAGTTACTGTTTGATCCTGTTTCCTGTTCCGTGTTTGCTACGGTGACCCTGGGTTGTTAGACAGGCGCCCACTAATAAAATGTGTTATTGTTGCTGTTGTTGTTATTATTACTGCTCTACCTTTAAATGATGTTCACTCTGCCTGCTGTTTGAAACTTTCCTTGTAGTTTCTTGTTCAACTGTTCACGTAATCTGTTCCACACTAACAGTAAAATGTTAGCTTGTTTTTGAAGCATTATGTTACAATAAAGTGTGTTGTTCAGCAATCACACAGCGCAGCACAGAAACGAGCTCTAATATCTGACCTGAGACGAGAAACGCTGTCCAGCATGAGCAGGATGGACTCTACTCCCCCTGCTGGTATGGAGGTCCACAGCAGGTTCAGTCTGACTCCGTCTCCGTGTCTGAGGATGAAGATCAGAGCAGCACAGTCCACTGAGTCCAGCTGTCTGCAGCTCAGGCTGATCACATGACCGAGTGACCTCAGCAAACTGGGAACAGCGTGACTGTCGTGAGCTCTGTAGAGCTCTCTGATGGAGCTCATCACAAAGCTGGGACTGGGCCTGAAAACAAAGAATTTATTTCCAACTTTGTTTAAAGGATCCATGAAGTGCTGATTAAAGATGAGACAGCATTTCAAATCCTCCTGATTAATCAGCAGAAACTGTGTAAAAGATCAAACCACATTCAGCACCTTTTAAACACAATCCTGTCCAGAAAGGGAAGCAGACGTGTGGTCTCCTCCTGTAAGAACAGGTTCTTCCTCAGGTCCACAGTGATGGTCTGAGCCGACGGCTGCTGCAGCAGATAGTGAAGCAGCTCCCAGCTCAGGCAGCAGGAGGTCAGGTCTCCACCAACCTTACTCAAGAAGGACAACGTCAAGTCCTTGTCCTGGGTTTCATGGAGGAGAGACAGGAGCTGCTGGAAGCTCTCTTCACTCAGTCTGCAGAGATCATCAATATAAAATAAGCTTTGAAGTAAAAATCGACATTTTATTTGTCCTGTGATGTTCAGAAAGACATTTACTTGACTGTCAGAGGACCATGATGGAGCAGCAGTGCAATGAGACCCTGAGCAGGGATGCAGGTCTCAGTCAGGTCTAACCGTCCGACTGTCCAGTATCTCAGCAGGGAAGCCAAACTACTGACGGCCCTCAACAATACTCTGTGTGATGGTCGGGCTTTCTTAGGCACAAGAGAAAGCTCTTCAACAGCCAGCCGACGGGCCGCTCTGCCTCTTCTTACCCACTGAGACAGCAGCAAGGACATGTCGATGGAAAGCCTGAAGAACGAAGAGACGAAAGAGCAGAAATGATGAACACCAAGAACTAAAGATTCACATAGAAATGATGTTAGAAGAGCAGGAGAGAGTCATGGTTTCACTTCCTGCCTCAGACTGTGTAGTTGTGTTGTGTGTCTGAAGAGCAGAGCGCCTCCTCTGGCAGACATCTTGCTGGGTGTGAGGATGAGATCCACTTTAGAGCCGCACAGTTTGAGAACTCTCCCCACAGACCAGCAGCTTTTCCTGTGTAACGCTCCTGTTAGCAGCAGCTGGAAGCCCAGCAGCTGCAGCAGAGACTCCAGCTGCTGGGCCTCCTCTCTGGATCTTACAGACATGGATGTGCACACACTCTGGAAGAACTCTGGACCACAGCTGGAACACAGTGAAGATGGGATCAGAGAACATGCTGGAAACATTCTGCAAATGAAACCATCATCACTTATTTACCTGAGCTGTGAGATAAAAGGCAGACACTGCAGCAAACTCCTCACTTCACTCTCTTCATGTGAGCAGCCTGTCAGCTCCACTTGTTTCTTCTCTGGTTGGAGTTTCAGCAGCTCCAGGAGGATGGAGGTCTTTCTCTCTGAGAGGTCTATGGACCAGACTGCAGGAGCTGACTGGAAAACTGGCTGTAATGATGGAAGGACACTCAGACCTGTTTCAGTCTCATAAGAGTACAGGTCCAGGAGGAAGTCACACCATTTCACTTTAAGAGGACTGTTTTTGTATGTGCACACTGATGCTAACAGCTCCAGGATCTTCTCTCCTGTCTGCTGCTCTCTCTCTGCTGCTGCACAGAACAGACTCACAAAGATCCTGACTGCTCCATGACGACTCCAAACATCAACACTGTAACAATAAGAAGGAAACATTCAGTGATGATTTGATGTGAGCTGCATAAAAACAGCCACACACTGCTGATGGACTCCATCTGGTCCATGGTTCCTGTACATAATGACGCTCCATGTTAAATATAACATAAACGAGGGAAACATATCATCTCAGTTGCAGCACATAACTAATTTATTAATCCTCATAAAAACAAGAAAACACAAATATTTTAGAAATTTGTCAAAATTCCACTTTTAGAAGCTTCTTTAAATCAAGAAGAGACGGTAAAAACTTTACTTTAAGATTAAATGAATAGAAAAGTTGTTTTCTGCTTTCTTTGTAAAGTAACTATATACTATGTGTATACTGCATGTGGTGAACGCATGTTCTCCATCAAAACTCTTCACTAAGCTTCTGAATACAATCTGACTTACCTGAGCTGTGAGATAAAAGGCAGACACTGCAGCAAACTCCTCACTTCACTCTCTTCATGTGAGCAGCCTCTCAGCTCCACTTGTTTCTTCTCTGGTTGGAGTTTCAGCAGCTCCAGGAGGATGGAGGTCTTTCTCTCTGAGAGGTCTATGGACCAGACTGCAGGAGCTGACTGGAAAACTGGCTGTAATGATGGAAGGACACTCAGACCTGTTTCAGTCTCACAGTCCTTCACATGGGAGTACAGATCCAACAGGAAGTCACTCTGATATTGCTTCAGATCATAATCATCTTCATCCATGTGTCTCTCATGAAGAGGGAATGTCTGATATGTGCACACTGATGCTAACAGCTCCAGGATCTTCTCTCCTGTCTGCTGCTCTCTCTCTGCTGCTGCACAGAACAGATTCCCAAAGAACCTGACTTCTTCATGACGATTCCAAACACGAAGACTGTAATAATAAGAAGGAAACATTCAGAGATGATTTGATGTGAGCTGCATAAAAACACACTGCTGATGGACTCCATGTTGTATATAATGAAAGTCCATTTTAAAGCCATCTTCCATCAGAGCAGCTGAACAGTGTTCTTAGACAGTTACTGACTCACAACACAAACACTCAGCCTGTGTGTGAAATCACTGCGTTCTGAACTGTAACTGTTATTTTGTTCGCTGTCTGACTTTAGAGAGTCAAACACTAAACATCAACAATACAGAAACACACAGAGGGGAACAACAACATCTACAACAGCAGCTTCACCTGCTGCTCACATCACACACCTCTCTGCTGTCTGACATCTTCATCTGCTCACTATAGAGCTGCTACCACCATCATCATCATCATGCTCAGTAAAACAAAGTCAGAGATAAAGTCCAGCTTCATGTAACTCATTCATTTACTGAGTTACGTCACTGAAGGACTCGTTGAGTTTGCTTTCATGCTGTTTCCATGGCGATGATGGATTCAGGTGTAAAGGATGTTTCTGGCATGTGTGCACTCCAACACTCTGCAGCAGGAGCTCAGTCACATGATCCTATCAAATATAAATCTAACCTTTCTGATCAGAACGTCTTTATTCTAGATGCTGATAAGCATTAAAAGTCGTCTGATATTTATAGAAAATATGAAACTTCATAGCAACAAACAGCTGAACACGTCAGTGAAACACAGGGATGGACTGAGAACGTTTCCCTCTGAAATATGACAGAGTCTGAATACATTTATAACATGATCCATGTAGATGAGGTCAAACATATGATGCTGATGACAAACAGGCAGCACAAGACAAAATCATCACTTTACAATTCATGGAGCTCCAAATATTTCCATCACTTATTTTCACAGCACATCTTCTCTTACAGATATTTGACTCATGTGAAGAGCATGTTATTTACCTGAGCTGTGAGATAAAAGGCAGACACTGCAGCAAACTCCTCACTTCACTCTCTTCATGTGAGCAGCCTCTCAGCTCCACTTGTTTCTTCTCTGGTTGGAGTTTCAGCAGCTCCAGGAGGATGGAGGTCTTTCTCTCTGAGAGGTCTATGGACCAGACTGCAGGAGCTGACTGGAAAACTGACTGTAATGATGGAAGGACACTCAGACCTGTTTTAGTCTCACAGTCCTTCACATGGGAGTACAGATCCAACAGGAAGTCACTCTGATATTGCTTCAGATAATCATCATCATCTTCATCCATGTGTCTCTCATGAAGAGGGAATGTCTGATATGTGCACACTGATGCTAACAGCTCCAGGATCTTCTCTCCTGTCTGCTGCTCTCTCTCTGCTGCTGCACAGAACAGACTCACAAAGATCCTCACTGCTTCATGACGATTCCAAACATCAACACTGTAACAATAAGAAGGAAACATTCAGTGATGATTTGATGTGAGCTGCATAAAAACACACTGCTGATGGACTCCATGTTGTATATAATGAAAGTCCATTTTAAAGCCATCTTCCATCAGAGCAGCTGAACAGTGTTCTTAGACAGTTACTGACTCACAACACAAACACTCAGCCTGTGTGTGAAATCACTGCGTTCTGAACTGTAACTGTTATTTTGTTCGCTGTCTGACTTTAGAGAGTCAAACACTAAACATCAACAATGCAGAAACACACAGAGGGGAACAACAACATCTACAACAGCAGCTTCACCTGCTGCTCACATCACACACCTCTCTGCTGTCTGACATCTTCATCTGCTCACTATAGAGCTGCTACCACCATCATCATCATCATGCTCAGTAAAACAAAGTCAGAGATAAAGTCCAGCTTCATGTAACTCATTCATTTACTGAGTTACGTCACTCAAGGACTCGTTGAGTTTGCTTTCATGCTGTTTCCATGGCGATGATGGATTCAGGTGTAAAGGATGTTTCTGGCATGTGTGCACTCCAACACTCTGCAGCAGGAGCTCAGTCACATGATCCTATCAAATATAAATCTAACCTTTCTGATGAGAACGTCTTTATTCTAGATGCTGATAAGCATTAAAAGTCGTCTGATATTTATAGAAAATATGAAACTTCATAGCAACAAACAGCTGAACACGTCAGTGAAACACAGGGATGGACTGAGAACGTTTCCCTCTGAAATATGACAGAGTCTGAATACATTTATAACATGATCCATGTAGATGAAGTCAAACATATGATGCTGATGACAAACAGGCAGCACAAGACAAAATCATCACTTTACAATTCATGGAGCTCCAAATATTTCCATCACTTATTTTCACAGCAAATCTTCTCTTACAGATATTTGACTCATGTGAAGAGCATGTTATTTACCTGAGCTGTGAGATAAAAGGCAGACACTGCAGCAAACTCCTCACTTCACTCTCTTCATGTGAGCAGCCTCTCAGCTCCACTTGTTTCTTCTCTGGTTGGAGTTTCAGCAGCTCCAGGAGGATGGAGGTCTTTCTCTCTGAGAGGTCTATGGACCAGACTGCAGGAGCTGACTGGAAAACTGACTGTAATGATGGAAGGACACTCAGACCTGTTTTAGTCTCACAGTCCTTCACATGGGAGTACAGATCCAACAGGAAGTCTCTCTGATATTGCTTCAGATAATCATAGAAGTATCTCTCATGAAGAGGGAATGTCTGATATGTGCACACTGATGCTAACAGCTCCAGGATCTTCTCTCCTGTCTGCTGCTCTCTCTCTGCTGCTGCACAGAACAGACTCACAAAGAACCTGATTTCACCATCTTGAGTCTCCAAATAAACACTGCAACAATAAGAAGGAAACATTTAGAGATGATTTGATGTGAACTGCATAAAAACAGCCACACACTGCTGATGGACTCCATCTGGTCCATGGTTCCTGTACATAATGACGCTCCATGTTAAATATAACATAAACGAGGGAAACATATCATCTCAGTTGCAGCACATAACTAATTTATTAATCCTCATAAAAACAAGAAAACACAAATATTTTAGAAATTTGTCAAAATTCCACTTTTAGAAGCTTCTTTAAATCAAGAAGAGACGGTAAAAACTTTACTTTAAGATTAAATGAATAGAAAAGTTGTTTTCTGCTTTCTTTGTAAAGTAACTATATACTATGTGTATACTGCATGTGGTGAACGCATGTTCTCCATCAAAACTCTTCACTAAGCTTCTGAATACAATCTGACTTACCTGAGCTGTGAGATAAAAGGCAGACACTGCAGCAAACTCCTCACTTCACTCTCTTCATGTGAGCAGCCTGTCAGCTCCACTTGTTTCTTCTCTGGTTGGAGTTTCAGCAGCTCCAGGAGGATGGAGGTCTTTCTCTCTGAGAGGTCTATGGACCAGACTGCAGGAGCTGACTGGAAAACTGGCTGTAATGATGGAAGGACACTCAGACCTGTTTTAGTCTCATAGTCCTTCACATGGGAGCACAGATCCAACAGGAAGTCACTCTGATAATCTTCATCCATGTGTCTCTCATGAAGAGGGAATGTCTGATATGTGCACACTGATGCTAACAGCTCCAGGATCTTCTCTCCTGTCTGCTGCTCTCTCTCTGCTGCTGCACAGAACAGACTCACAAAGATCCTGACTGCTTCATCAGGATCTGAACACCCATCATATGCAACACTGGAACAATAAGAAGGAAACATTCAGTGATGATTTGATGTGAGCTGCATAAAAACAGCCACACACTGCTGATGGACTCCATCTGGTCCATGTTTCCTGTACATAATGACGCTCCATGTTAAATATAACATAAACGAGGGAAACATATCATCTCAGTTGCAGCACATAACTAATTTATTAATCCTCATGAAAACAAGAAAACACAAATATTTTAGAAATTTGTCAAAATTCCACTTTTAGAAGCTTCTTTAAATCAAGAAGAGACGGTCAAAACTTTACTTTAAGATTAAATGAATAGAAAAGTTGTTTTCTGCTTTCTTTGTAAAGTAACTATATACTATGTGTATACTGCATGTGGTGAACGCATGTTCTCCATCAAAACTCTTCACTAAGCTTCTGAATACAATCTGACTTACCTGAGCTGTGAGATAAAAGGCAGACACTGCAGCAAACTCCTCACT
This sequence comes from Mchenga conophoros, assembly GCF_057382185.1. NCBI lineage: Eukaryota > Metazoa > Chordata > Actinopteri > Cichliformes > Cichlidae > Mchenga > Mchenga conophoros. The sequence goes on from NC_140528.1 coordinate 30,821,946, forward strand.
TCACTCTCTTCATGTGAGCAGCCTGTCAGCTCCACTTGTTTCTTCTCTGGTTGGAGTTTCAGCAGCTCCAGGAGGATGGAGGTCTTTCTCTCTGAGAGGTCTATGGACCAGACTGCAGGAGCTGACTGGAAAACTGGCTGTAATGATGGAAGGACACTCAGACCTGTTTCAGTCTCATAAGAGTACAGGTCCAGGAGGAAGTCACACCATTTCTCTTTAAGAGGGCTGTGTTTGTATGTGCACACTGATGCTAACAGCTCCAGGATCTTCTCTCCTGTCTGCTGCTCTCTCTCTGCTGCTGCACAGAACAGACTCACAAAGATCCTCGTTCGGTCTTCATCTGATGTCTCAGCATCAACTCTGCAACAATAAGAAGGAAACATTCAGTGATGATTTGATGTGAGCTGCATTGAAACAACCACACACTGCTGACACACTTTGCAATGTTTGTGAGTTTAATCTGGATCTTTGCTGATTTTCTGTCTTCAGTAAAATGAAACTTTGATAAAAATCAGAGTCTGTTTATTTCTTTGGAAGTCAGCAAACTCATAAATTGAGCAGAGGATCAAATAATTATGTCACTGCTGTAAAAAGGTAGAACACTGTGAGAACAGCTGTAATACAGTGTTGTATTATTCATGTACGTCGGAGTATTTGGAGAGTTTAGATTTTATATTTGCTATGGTCACTGAATCCTGGTGTTTCTTGGTTTAATGCAGTAACGTCTGTTTTCTACAATGTTTATATGACAGGAAATGCTGTTTGCGTTGGATTCTCTATGATGAAGGAGATGGCGAGCCACCTCTGAACCTCATCACCTCCTTAGCCTGAGCAGCTGCTCTGAGCTTTCACTGTGCCAGACGAGGAGGCCACGCCCCCTTTTCCAGCCTTCACCTGAGTTCACCTGTGTGAAAGCACAGCACCAAACAGCTTAGCTGCTGTGTTTCACTCAGGAGCACTTTGGAAGTGAACCTGACTGGACGTCTTTACTAAAACTGACTGACTACAAACCAGAGGAGCCAACGACAGAACTTCCAAACTCTTCAACATCCCAGAGACACTTTGCTGCATCATCAGGTGACTCCTTGTGATGAGGGAGCAGCTAAAGTAGCCTTGATCGCTTCAATATCAACACTGTGTTCGTGCTGTTTACACTCGTCTGTGACGCTGTGTGAAATATTCACTAGTGTTTTGTGATCATTCACATTTGATTTGATAGAAGAAGTTTCAGGACATTGAAGTTACAGCTCTGAGTGGCTCCAGCTGCTCAGTGAGTCTCTTCCTCTCTTAAAGCCTCAAACTCACACTCTGGCCCTGCTCATTTAATATCCTGCAAACCTTCAGTGAGTTATGTTTGCACTGTGTGATCAATATTTGTATGTTCTGTATCACTTTGTGCGTTTTCCTTTTCCTGTCATGAAGACAGCTCAGACCTGCTGGCATCTCCAGGTCCTGCTGAGCTTTCAGGTTATGTGATAAATGCTTTGGAAGTCATGGATGGGCCTCACTTTAGACCAGCTCACACAACATACTTCACTAACAACCAGTAACTGTCTGAATTAACTCAGGAATATCTGTAACACATGTACAACTTTATAAAGTGTTCGTCCATCACTGGAAAAGTATCAGACTGCTGTCATTGAACATGTTATATTTGAGCCTCTTCAGCAAAACTTCATCATGTGTATCCATGATTATGAACGACATACTGAGGAGGAGCAATGCTTCATAAATGATGAAACAAGTATTAACTAACACTAATGCTGAAGAGTGTGCAGCTGTTATAAAGTGTTAGCAGCAAAACACTAAACATCAACAATACAGAAACACACAGAGGGGAACAACAACATCTACAACAGCAGCTTCACCTGCTGCTCACATCACACACGTGGAAATCACATATTTACTAACATTTTACAGTTAATTCATTTAGATTAAGATTTGTTTACACTGAAAATTAGACTCAATTAATATTTTCTGGTTCAGAAAAGTCTTAAACACAAAGATTCACATGTTAGTGGCCACGTTGAGCCTCCTGTCAGTGTTTAGTTTCACCAGACTAGCTCTCTGTACCTGGCTATATCACCATGGTAACAGATGCTGAACACAGCCTGGTGTAGATCAGGTTATGTTCAGTGTCAGATTAAAATCAGCTGTAAGTGACACATTTTCTCTGAGTCTTTTATGTCCAGTCTGCTCTGAGCTGGAGCTCATGATAACATGAACGTCACAAACTCCTTCACCAGATTGTGTGTCAGAGCTGAATGCAGCGAGTAACCTTTCATGTTTAAGTGGATCGAGGTCAAAGTGTCACAGCTTTAATGTGCAGCTGTCAGCTTACAAATAAACTGCAGCACAGAGCGCTCACACACATTCATTCATTCATTCATTGACATGTTAATGATTGCTACCAGCATCGCTTAGTCTCCTTTGATGCAGCAACAGTGTTGCCTGTGTTGCTATAGTTACATATTGTTTATAGCTCTGTGTCACCTGTTAATGTAACAATATTTCTTATTAATGGAGGTGAAATCAGTGGGTCTACTTTGTGTGGAAGAAGACAGAAATAACGTATGAATGGTCGTTGTGTGGATGTGGAGAAGAGAGGCCCCAAATGCAGGCTGAAGCTGAACATCCTGGATGACTCAAACTGTTTCCCTCTGCAGTGACAGCTGCTTGATGCTGTTTTGTTTTAAAGCCCATCAGAAACACATAAATACCTTAACAGTACAACTTTTATTAATATTTGTAATGAAGCTTTTTTCCCAGGAGGTCTTAGTGATGCTGTAAATGTCACTAAGTGCAGTTTTATTCTCACAGACAAACTGTCACATGTTAAAAAACTGTTGAAGGTAAACGTTACAAATTTGTGGACTCATTTCTATAAACTGGCTTCAATCAAGCAGCAACTAAATTGTCAAATAGAGCTAAAATATTTTCATGAATTATTTTCAGCACTCATTTATTGACAGACAGACTTTATTGTGTGAAGAACGTGTCGTTTACCTGAGCTGTGAGATAAAAGGCAGACACTGCAGCAAACTCCTCACTTCACTCTCTTCATGTGAGCAGCCTCTCAGCTCCACTTGTTTCTTCTCTGGTTGGAGTTTCAGCACCTCCAGGAGGATGGAGGTCTTTCTCTCTGAGAGGTCTATGGACCAGACTGCAGGAGCTGACTGGAAAACTGGCTGTAATGATGGAAGGACACTCAGACCTGTTTTAGTCTCACAGTCCTTCACATGGGAGCACAGATCCAGCAGGAAGTCACTCTGATATTTGTCATTGTAATGAGAATGAAGAGGGAATTTCTGATAAGAGCAGACTGATGATAGCATGTTGAGGATCTTCTCTCCTGTCCTCTGTTCTCTCTCTGCTGCTACAATGAAGAGATTCACCAACAACTCAGTTTGATCTGAGAGATTTCCTGATGACTGACAGAAACTGGAAGAAAGAAAAGGAAACATGATGTGATGATTTGATCTGAGCACAACAAACAGAAACAAGCAGCACTGATACCGTCCTAGATTTGTCTCAGATAAATATCTCCAGCATTAAAAGTACATTAAAGACATAAGGTCAGTACTACAGTTGGTTCAATTATTTCTATAAAGTAACTCGACTGGATTTTAAACCACAATTGAAGATCACATGAAAACATTGAGTGTTTAATAAGTAAAACCAAAGAGCATACCTGAGTGAGTGGATGTGGGGTAAATGGTGTAAGAGGAACGAGCTCGCACTTTGACAGACTCTGTGATCACAGTGAAGGCAGACTTTCACCTTCCTCTTCCTCTTCTGCAGGACTCTCACAGCTCGGTCATACAGTTGTGTTTCACTGTTGACTGGGAGGTGCAGCTGATTCTCAGTGAAGTCAAGTAAACTCACGTAATCCACGTCCCCATCAGTCAGAAGAGAAATGGTCCACAGCTGGCGTGACAAGGAGTCACTCCTACAGTTGGAAGGTTGGTAGAGAAATTCATTAGTTCACATTTAATCAGCTGCTGAGAACAAAGTCTATTTGTGTAGATTCATGCTGAAACTGAAGAACCATGTTTGCCTTTTTTCATGCAAAACTCCTAATTTGTGCAAAGCTGCCAGAGGCTTAAGAGGATTGACTCTGCATACGATATAAACCAGAGACGGGTGAGCTGATGTGAGTTTGCAGCCTTCAAGGTTTAGAAAGTAAATCTTAAACAAGTGTAAAATGTACATTCAAAATACGAACAGATATAGTCAGCAGAGTCACCGCAGTTTGAACAGGATGTAAGAATCATTCTGTCTACAGAAATAACACCATATAAGACACATGTGGAGCTTCAAATGTTAGAGATCCTGCAGCTGGCTTTTGGGGCTGTGCAGGGCTCTCTCTTCTGGAAGATGATTGAATAAAAAGAAATATAAAATGTTTTGACCACTATGAGTCAGATTTTCTCTGTTCTATCATGGGGACAAAAGAATCTGGGTTTAATACTAATTTACCTCTTGTAGCAGTTTTTATCTCTGGTTATAAGGACAACTTTACCCTCCTAGGATGTGGCGCCCACATATGGGGACATCACATTTTGGTTGCCTAGTAGGGCTGTCACGATTAGTTAACTAGTCACGATTACGTCGACTATCAAAATCGTCGACGACTGATTTAATAGTCGACACGTCGTTTGAAGGTTTGTAAGATCGCAAAAGACACAGGAATAAGTAGTAGGATTTAAGACTGTAATAACGGACTGAAACAGAAGATGGCAGCACTGCATGTACAAGGAGGCCAGCTGCCGTTAAACCCCGAAGAAGACAAGCTCTGTCCCAGAATCCATAGCGCAGCCCAGCTCAGTTTCCAATAATGGTGTGCGATACTGCATATTTTGGTATCGATCCGATATCAAGTAAATTCGGGCCAGTATCGCCGATACCGATACGATATTTTTCAATAAATAAGGTGGATGCCTCTTTGAATTGCTAAAGCGCAATTAATTTTCATGACCTTAAGTGTTTTTTGTGATGTTTCCTTTGGTATTATTAATTAGTTAAAACCCAGGACATAATTAGGAGAAATAATTTATTTTTATTAAACAAAAAATGTTTTATTATTGTGGCGGCTCGTGGTCTGCGATGCCGCTGCAGGTGAGATGGACTCACCTTCACTGCATCTACAATGATGCCTCGCCAGCTTAAAACCTGTGCACTGCTTGTGCTGTTGTTGTTTTTGGTGTTGATGTGTACAGCTGGCAGCAGGAGGGCTGCAGCCGTTGAATGTAGGCTACTGTTATAGCAACCGTGTGATCACTGTAAGGGTGGACAGCGCGCGGCTCGGCGTGAGCCAGAGGCTGGCGCGCCAGCGGGACCTGCCAAGCTAATTAATATGTAAACAACTTAACAAACCCCAAAGTGTCTATGTCACGTGACGTGTCAGTGCAACACCGAAACATAAAATGGGGAAGAGGGAGCGAAGTGCTCTCGGCTGACACAGGAGCGCTGAGTCCAGCGACCTGGTTGTTTCGTTTTTGCCGAAAGCACAGCATTGCAAACAAGCAGAGTTCAAAGTAAAGAATCGATCTCACCAGGCTAGTATCGATCTGATACCGATGCCAACTTGGTATTGATATTATCGATATTTGGATTGATCCGCCCACCACTAGTTTCCAACAATGGTGGCAGCTAGTTAGTTTTAATATTACTCTTATTACTCTTTCTGGGTCACAAAATAAACGTTTAACATATTTTCAGGCGAGAATGTAGCTGTGTAAACCTCAAATATCTGCTCAGTTTATCAAGACACCACATATTTTCAAAAGCGCTCCGACGTTTTCGGAGACGTCTGTTACCCACTAGCTCGATAGCTAGCCGGGGGCAAGGCTCACTAGAGCCATGAGAACACCGGACTCCCGGCAAATAGTTTTCAAACCCACCGCCGTCTTTCGCTGCTCAGGTTAAACATATATAAGTCACTTAGATAACTTAAAATGTTATTGTTTGGCTTTCTTTAGTATTTTATTTGTTCCTGAGTAAATCGGTTTGGCTGAGATTAAAGTTATAGTTTTTACACAGCTGAATAAAAGTCAAGCAGACAGCTGATTATCAGAAGTGTGAGATGCTCGAGAATATACTCCGGTGTCCCGTTATATTTTAGATAGCAAGGAGTTTATTAAACTTCACCGAAACAATCTGCAAATTTCATTAAAATTTAAACATCATCTTGTGTTTATTTTTAGTTAGCACATACCTTAAACACTTAAAGCTGTAAGTAGGGCTGTTTGATATAACGATATATATCGGATGACGATATAAAAACATTTATCGTTTCATTTTACGCTATCGTTTGCTTCGTGGTGTCGCAAAATAAACTGTTTACGGCAATATTTTCTCATGGTTTTGATGGTCACTGTAATGGCTATATTAATTTCTTAAAGTTCTCTCTTTCTCTTATATATAATATAACCACACTAAGGACGGACAAGCGCCTGTTTTTATGCGTTGTGGTTAGCAACAACGACGGCAACACCATCGCGTGTCCGCTTGTTTATGTTCCACATAAACCTTTGACAATAAAGCTCAAGATCCTGTTGAGACTTTTCAAAATAAACTGAATCACGTGAAAGAGCAGATTATTTAAGGATGAGAAGTAAAAAAGAGCCGCCAGGTGCTAAAAAATAAACCTTAGACTCAAATGTTAAACAGGCTTTTCCCCGCAGCACGCCGTGTAATAAATACTCACAAAGAAAATGGCGGCTGTTACAACCTATGTCTAAAAATGTATAGTTTCATGCATCTGTTAAAACACTTGACTCCAGCTACACGACGCCCAGCTGGAAACACTTCCCGCAAGTCGAGCTGCCCGAGATTCACAGCATTTACAGAGATTGTTACATTTTTGTGATTTATATCGTTATCGGATGATAGAATTCTTATATCGGGATATGAGATTTTGGTCATATTGCACAGCCCTAGTTAAAGCTGTAAGCTAATGATATATAAGAGCAGATGCTGCTGGTGCAATAAGCTGTACGTTTTATGTCCAATGGATGCGCGATCTGATTAGTCGACTAATGGCAAAAATAATCGGTGATTAGTCGACTATCAAAATAATCGTTTGTGGCAGCCCTACTGCCTAGACAACAATACTAAGTTTTGCTCTTTCAAATGAACCACGTGGCTCAAAGGGGCACAATTGTTGTTTCTCATTTTGTTTTTGTACTCAAGAAAAATGCTGCTGTGTTCAGACACCAAATAAAGAGTTTTGTACATCATTACTCAATTGTGACTGTATAGTGTTCTACTACTACATTTTTTTTTCTTTTTTTCCCATTTTCTTTTCTCTTTTTTTTTTTCTCTCTCATCACTGTTGGTAATATTCTGCTTGTGTCCACTTTTCCACTTGACAGCTACAGTTTTTAGGTTTAATTATTTTTCTGAACAATAACAAGTTTTATATCCTGTGTAATAACCTTTCATGTCCCTTTTTTGCCAGTTGATATCTCAGATGTATCTTAAAGTGACGCATTAAAGAGACCTTTATTACACACTGTTACCAGACATTAAGTCTTTATCCTATAACTGTGGAGTTATCTTTCATTTTTAATGTCACTAAACTTTTTACACTTGGGTCTTCTACTCTGGGTCCCTGTGAGGCTTTTAACCCTAAGTATTTTATTAATACATGTTCTAATTTGCAAATTTGTGATTAAACATTGTGCAGTGCCTACATTGCTCATACAATGATATATACCCAGTTTTTCATTCTTATTATCACCGTGGCTATTATAAGTAAACTTTTTCCATCCTGGCTTTTTTAGGTAGTGACAGGATGGTGAAATGATACGCAGCACATGGCTCTAGGCAGAATCACCACCCAGGCTACAGCAGTGAGGACACAGCCTCTGTACATATGTCAGGCAGGTGATCTATGGGCGTGCCGTAAAGTAGAAGTGCAGAAAACAAAAGATCCATATTTTTATTCTTGGAATCTGTTAGAACAGCTTCATATAATTCACAGATTAAAATTATCTTATCGATTTTAAACTGTGCTTTGGTGCAGAACCCTCAGTTCATCCACCGTCTGAAACAAATCAGTTTTAGTTCATATTCCTTTAAGACGACTTTCTTCTGATTGACCGCAGCTCACAAACAAAAGGTTTGAATATCGGGTGGGTGGGGCTTCCGTGTTCACACCATGAGCTGTGTGCCTGAGATGCTCTCAATGATGTCATACAAAACAGAGAGCAGAAGAAAACTGAGAATGAGGTTTTACAGAGTTAGTTCTACAGTAAATACACTGACCTCATTATTTTATTTTATTTTTTTTTATTTATTTATTTTTTGTGTCCCGTTTGGATCTTTAGCCATCAGAATTGTTGTCTTAAGGCCAAGAAAGATGCCAAGCGGATTTATTTTACCAAGTGGATCATCATGGCCTTGCCATATTGGTCCATTTGATTGACCTTTATTATAATTATGAATTTATTTTATTTTCAGTTGCTACAAACGGGACAGACATGACTGGGGGATAGGACAGGGGGAAAGAATGAAAGAAAGAGAGGGAGAGAAAGAAAACCAAAGGGGAGAAGAGACGGTGAGAAGGGGGGGAAGAAAGAAAAAAAAAAACAAAAAACAAAAAAAAACCACACAAACAAAACACGGTTCCCCCCCTTTGGCAGTTCCCCCCCTTTGGTGGTCCTCCTCGGGTCCTTGTACTCGGGGGCCTCTGGATATCTGGGGCCTGGATCTCCTCCATACCTGCTTCATACCCTGGTGGACGGGGCTGTGGCCCCCCCACACTCCCTAGCAGATCGTTACATGGAGAAACCTTTGGAATGCAAGCATGCTGATCCACACAGGTGTGCACACAGGTGTACACACGGGTGTTCACAGACGCGGACTACAGCTTTCTTGGCTGCTGCCTCAAAGCACATTGTGCGCTGTCTATCTTGCGTGCTGCACAATATCGTTTATTATTTAGTATCTACTGATATCTACTGCTAGCTAGTTTATTGTGATGGTGCTGTTTTTTTATTATGTTGCTCTTTGTTGTTTGCTTTCTCTTCTGTTTTTTTTCTCCATACAGGTGATCCAGGTGTTTTGTTTGAGGGTGAGGCATTTTGACTTAGTGGATTTTAACTGAACACAAGGTAACAAAGGCAGTATGTTTCTCATTGGAGAATAAAAGCTGTACATGTCTGCCTGATAACTCAGGAGTAACAGCTACAAATGAACACAGCATTAATCTGGAAGATAGGTCTGTTACTCTAACCTTACTTTTGGGTTGTCTTTAGCACTGCTCATGGCCTCTGATCGTGAAATTAACTTCACAATAATTATGAGACCATGGGTCAGTGTGATGCAGTGGTGCTAGTGTTAGATTATAATATTATTTTATGCCATGTTATACCCCTAATTAAAGATTGTGAATTATTATGTAGTTTTAGTTTGCATTATTCCCCTGAATTAGAAGAAGCTGTCAACTATTGCATTAGTTAAACTGATTTGGATTAAAGTAGACTGCTGATTTATTGTGGATGAATGATATTGTTTTATGATGCATTATACTGCTGAGTTATAAGAAATACTGTTCGCAGAAAGTCATCGCCTTGTTTGTCTGATTAGAAGAGAGAGTATACTGGAGTTTTCTGCCCCATCTCAGCAGGAGCAGATAAACAGGGAGCCAAGGTTGTAGCTTAGGCGCCGTGTGAGAGAAAAGCATGTGAATGTTTAGGCTTTTTATGATAAGGTGGGGGCACCAGAGGCTATAAGAGTTTGAGCAATGCTCCACCATTTTGAGATCTGAGGCTGTCTGCATACAGTGTCCATCTCCCACGCGTGTGATCATTAAAATCATCGTTTGACTCGACCCGACCGGACCAGTGTTGTTATTGTGGTTTTTTCTCTTGTGTCCATCCCCAATTTGAACTCGTAACACTAGTTTACAAGTTAAATGTGCTTCAGCTGAGACTGAAAACGTCTTAAATAAGTAATAAAATCTCTCATTCAAATGACAAACGTCCAGGTAAAAGTTAGTTAGCTTTCTGGGATCCCCTCACCTGGATTATTATGTATGCATCAAGACTAAAGAATAATGTTACCAAATACCTAAAGACTACGTACAAACTTTCTGCTGTCTACAACTCACTGGAAACATGATGAAACAAAGCTTCACACCTCCAACGACCCCAACAATAGAGGCACTTTGGACACTCATTCCCCCACCTCTCCCCCCTCCATAGAGCCATCACCACCTTCAAACTGTTCACCTGCAACACCCGCCCCCTCACCCCACACAAAAGAGGATTTCACACCACCTCCTCCGACCACAACTCTTCATATTCATGAAGCAGATGTGAGGAAGCAGTTTAGGAGTCTGAATGCTCAGAAAGCTCCCGGCCCAGACGGTGTGTCTCCTGCCACCCTCAGACACTGTGCAAACGAGCTGGCCCCAGTGTTTTCTGGCATCTTCAACTCCTCACTGCAGGCATGTCATGTGCCTGCCTGCTTCAAGTCCTCTACCATAATCCCTGTCCCCAAGAAACCTAGGATCACTGGACTAAATGACTACAGACCCGTGGCTCTGACATCTGTGGTCATGAAGTCATTTGAGCGCCTAGTTCTCTCCCATCTCAAGACCCTCACGGCCCCCCTCCTGGACCCCCTGCAGTTTGCATATAGAGCCAACAGGTCTGTAGACGACGCCATCAACATGGCCCTACACTTCATCCTGCAGCATCTGGACTCCCCAGGAACCTACGCCAGGATCCTGTTTGTGGACTTCAGCTCTGCCTTCAATACCATCCTTCCAGACCATCTCCGAGGCAAGCTTTCCCAGATGAATGTGCCTGATCCCATCTGCCGGTGGATCACTGACTTCCTGACGGACAGGAAGCAGCATGTGAGGCTGGGAAAGAATGTCTCGGACTCCCGGACCATCAGCACCGGCTCCCCTCAGGGCTGTGTTCTTTCTCCTCTGCTCTTCTCCCTGTACACCAACTGCTGCACCTCCACCCACCAGTCTGTCAAGCTAATCAAGTTTGCAGATGACACCACCGTCATTGGGCTCATCTCGGACGGGGACGAGTCTGCCTACAGGAGGGAGGTTGAACGTCTGGTGTCCTGGTGCAGCCACAACAACCTGGTGCTGAATGCCCAGAAGACAGTGGAGATTATTGTGGACTTCAGGAAGCACACAGCCCCACTCCCCCCCATCATCCTGACTGACACCCCCATCACCTCTGTGGACTCATTCCGCTTCCTGGGTACCACCATCACCCAGGACCTGAAGTGGGAGCCCACCATCACCTCCGTCATCAAGAAAGCCCAGCAGAGGATGTACTTCCTGAGGCAGCTGAAGAAATTCAACCTGCCAACACGGACGATGATGCAATTCTACACTGCAATCATCGAGTCCATCCTCACCTCCTCCATCACCGTGTGGTACGCTGGAGCCACTATCAGGGACAAACAGAGACTGCAGCGTGTTGTGCGCTCTGCTGAGAAGGTGATTGGCTGCAGACTCCCATCTCTGCAGGACCTGTACACCTCCAGGACACTGCGGCGTGCAGCTCGGATCTCAGCTGACCCTTCTCACCCTGGACACAGTCTGTTTGACCTGCTCCCCTCAGGCAGGAGGCTCCGGTCCATTCGCACCAGAACCTCTCGCCATAAGAACAGTTTCTTCCCCTCTGCTGTTGGACACATGAACAATAACCACATGACTGTCCCCGCCACTAACACATGACCCTACGCTGTGTCACAGCATCATTTCATGTTTGGCACTGATCACCACCTGCACTCATGTATATATCTTTCTACGTAGCACTCATAATTCTTATTCTCATGTATATATCTCATGTATATCTCATGCACATATCTTTCTTTCTACATAGCACTTTAATTCTTATTGTCTGCACTGAAGCACCGCAGCAATTTCCTAATGTTGTAAACCTCAACATCTGGCAATAAACCCATTCTGATTCTGATTCTGATTCTGAAACAAATCCTTCTCACTACTATGTTTCCATTTTTCACTTTAAGAAAAACACATACTGCTCTAAATCACTGAATGCAAAATGAAAATTTAAAACATTAAAAACAGATGTACAGAACCCTTTAACTTCAGATCTAAATGTTCTCACTTACCTTTGAAGTTTGCTGAGGCATCCCAGCAAAGGCCTCATTCCCTGTTTTGATGCTGTTGTATCCTCCAGGTTCAGCTCTATTTTCCTCTCCTTACTCTGGCTGATAACATAGGCCAGAACACAACACTGCTGAGGATCAAGAGTCTCTCCACTCACATCAATACAGTAGTCCAGTTTATCCAGGAGGCAGAGGCAGGCATCAGGTGACTGAGACTCATAGAGGCATTGACATAAGAACATTAAGTCCACTTCACAGTCTTCACTGTCACTACAACCTACAAAGGTGGTCACCAAGTGTTTGAAGAACCAGCCAGACGTGTCTCTGAGCTGCTGAGGAGGAAGGAGACCTTCTAACAAATCAGTGTTCTTCTCATTCAACAGTCCACACAGGAAAGGGACCAAGTGTTTCATGTGTTTGCTGCCCTGAACCAGACACTGCTGTAGAACACATCTGGTCTTCTCTGGATCCTTTAAGACCCACAGAGCTGCAAAAAACTCCTGAACCGTGTAGTGGAGAAAGGCACACAAGGGTTTCCTTACAGTTGGGCTGATTTGAATTACATTCCTGCTCAAAATGACCAAATTAGCACAGCTGTCTAGCTTGGGCAGTGATGTTAGGCTCACATTTTTCCCTTCTGTTGCACAAAAAGCTGCCTGAGATAAAGACAGTATTGCATCCCATTTAGTGCTTTCATTTTCAGGTGTCTTGGAAACATTTCTCTGATTGCAGAAATGGAGGATATTGAGGTATATTTCAGTAACTGTGCAGGGATGTGGAGAGAAATCTGAGCCCTCAAAGCTAAAGCAGGCGACCACCATCAGGGCGTACATGGGGACGTGGCAAAGAGAGAATAACTCCAGGTTACACAAGACTTTGTTGAGGTGGTTCTCACTCAGATTCTTGGATAGGTACTCTCTGATGCCCTGCTCACTGAAGCCTTTCACTTCCACTCTGAGACAGTCCCAATCCAACAGGAAGTCTGCTGACTCCACCTCTGGTCTGCAGGTGATGATGATCTTTGCTTCAGGTAGAAGGGTCTTCTGTATGAGCTCCAGCACTGCAGACTGAGTTGATGTAGAGGGAACATTTGGTACTCCATCAAAAATGATGGTAACACTGTCAGCATTATTCTTTATGTCCTCTAAGACCTCATCGTTGCCTTCATCTGGTTCACAGAACACACTGAAGAGAAGATCCTCCAGTTTATGGACCTCTGTGATGTTGGGTGCTTCTCTCATATCAAAGTAGAACATGTAATCTAGATCCTTGTTATCTTTCTCTGACCACAGTTTCAACATCTGATGGACCACAGCTGTTTTCCCAGTTCCAGGTTTTCCTACCAAAAGGATTTTTCCTTCATATATTTTCAGCAGTTCACTGGGAGAGGTTCCATGTTTGTCCTCAGGTATGTAGGCCTTGAGTTTTTTAGTGCGAACCTTCCTGCTTTTCTTGATCTTTGACTTTTTTATTTTGGATGCTGAAGCCTGTCCTGGTGTGTCTAACACAAGTGAAGTGTAGGACAAAGACGTCTCCTTGTTGAACAGGACTGCTTTACTTTGGATCCATGATCTTTCTGAAATCTTCTGAGCTTTAAATTTCAACTTTTGCTGGTATCTGTGACACGGTTTAGGGCCTGAAAGAAAAGAGGTGTAGGAGAAATTAATTAAAAATTTATTTAGGGATTTAACTCATGTGTCACTGAACAACACTGCATTATAAAAGAGTGTGATCACGAGAAATCTTGCCACAGACTTCAGTTTGTTTAAAAATACCTTGTAAGTATGTTACATCCATGTTGGTGTCATCCTTGAAGGAAAAGCAGCTGATCCAATAGTTCAGGTTAAATTTGTCTTGTGAAGAGGAATCAGATGCTGTAATTTCCAGAAAAGATGGCGGCCTTTCTGTTCTTCTCTTTCTTGTTATGTCAATAATCCTGAGAAACTCATAGCAGGCTGCTTCCCCTTTTTTTATGACACGGTCCACAATTTCTCTGGTTTTGTCAAAGTCGTCACCCGCTGTCTTTATTTTACTGACTTCTTCCTCTGAGAAAACTTCTTTCTGGTAGAGATGCTCTACAATCCCATTGAGCCCCTTTAATGTTCCCACCAGTTTGGGCTTGGCCCTCCTGACGTACTCCACAGCGGACTGAGATGTACAAGCCATGTTTCCTTTATTTCATGTACAAGCCATGTTTCCTTTATTTCCTGGGTTTCTGTTGAAAAAAATGTGGATTTAAACAAAATGTAATTCATTTCAAAGATTCAGACTAATATATAATTTTGATGTTGCTCCTGTTCCTAGCATTGCTAGGCTTTGTTTTAAATTGATGTGAAACATCAAGATGGCGCCGGTGAGGTCGGCTGCCGTCACGACTGCTCCGACCACTTTTTCTTTGTCTTTGCTTTTTAAGTTAGTTTTCAGCGTTTCTAAATCGGCAAAATCATCACCATTGGGTACATTAGGTATGACCGTGACACTCTTGTTTCTATTGGTATACAATGTACTCACATTTCGAAGTTTTTAACTCCGGATCCGAGCTGGCCGAGTGAGATCTTGAGGGAGAACAAAGGGAAGCGGCGGCCTAGAGGGAAGCGAGCCGGCGTCAGGAACAGGCTGAGAGCTCGTGCACACCGCACACCTCTGCCTAGCATCCTGCTCGCCAACGTCCAGTCACTGGAGAACAAGCTTGACGACCTCAGGGCCAGGATAAAGTTCCAGAGAGACATTCGGGACTGCAATCTCCTCTGCTTCACCGAGACATGGCTGAACCCAGCGGTGCCGGACCACGCCATCCAGCCGGCCGAGTTCTTCTCGGTTCACCGCATGGACAGGACACGGGACTCGGGGAAGTCAAGGGGAGGCGGCGTGTGTTTAATGGTGAACAACAACTGGTGCAACAGTGCGAACGTTGTTCCTCTCACACGCTCCTGCACACCAAATCTGGAACTACTGTCCATCATGTGTCGCCCTTTTTATCTACCTCGGGAATTTACATCGGTCATTGTAAGTGCCGTTTATATTCCACCACAAGCGGACACGGTCACCGCCTTATGCGAGCTGCATGAGGCACTCACACAGCACCAGACACAACACCGGGACGCTGCGCTTATTGTGACGGGGGACTTTAATAGCGCCAACCTCAAACGCGCAGCGCCGAACTTTTATCAACACATCACCTGCCCCACCAGAGGTGAAAGGACACTGGACCACTGCTACACTACGGTCAAGGACGGCTACAAGGCACAATCCCGCCCTCCGTTTGGCAAATCTGATCACGCCGCCATCTTCCTCATGCCAAAATACAAACGAAGGCTGAAACAGGAAGTTCCGGTTCAGAGGAAGGTCGCGCGCTGGACGGATCAATCAGTGGCCGCGTTACAGGACGCACTCGATGACGCAGACTGGGGCGTGTTCAGAAACAGCTCCGATGATGACGTCAACGTGTTTACGGAAGCGGTTGTGGGATTCATCCGGAAACTAGCGGATGATACCGTGGAGACAAAGACTATCAAAACGTTTCCCAACCAGAAGCCGTGGGTGGATAAAACCATCCGCGACACTCTGAGATCCCGCACCGCTGCCTACAACACGGGACTCACGACGGGGGACATGGACCCGTACAAAGCGGAGGGCGGTGAAAGAGGCGAAGCAGCGCTACGGGAGGAAACTAGAGTCACAACTCCAACAGAGTGACTCTAGGAGCCTGTGGCGGGGACTAAGGACAATAACGGACTATAAAGCACCAACGACCGGTATGACGAACGCGGCCGTGACTCTGGCAGACGAGCTGAACACTTTCTATGCTCGCTTCGAGGCTGCAGCTAAGGTCTCCAACAATGCTAGTGTTAGCGGCGCTAACGGCTGCAGACAGGAAGATACTGCCAGCACCGGAAACGTGCTCGTCATCTCCGAGCATGAAGTAAGGAGAGCCTTCAAGAGAGTGAACACCAGGAAAGCAGCAGGACCAGACGGCATCCCAGGTCGTATCCTCAGAGACTGCGCATACCAGCTAGCTCCTGTGTTCACTGAGATATTCAACATCTCTCTATCTCAGTCGGTGATCCCCACATGCTTCAAAGAGTCCATCATTGTTCCTGTCCCGAAGAAACCCCACCCTGCTTCTCTCAATGACTATCGCCCTGTAGCCCTCACCTCAGTAGTGATGAAGTGCTTTGAACGCCTGGTCAGAGACTTCATCATTTCTTCACTACCAGACACACTGGACCCACTACAGTTCGCTTACCGTCCAAATCGTTCCACAGACGATGCCATCTCTCATCTCCTCCACACATCACTCACTCACTTGGACACTAGAAGGGGGAATTATGTTAAAATGCTCTTCATAGACTACAGCTCTGCATTTAACACCATAATTCCCTCCACACTCACCACCAAGCTGGAGCATCTGGGACTCAGCTCATCTATGTGTCAGTGGATCTCCAACTTCCTAACTGGCAGACCACAGGCAGTAAGGATGGGCGGACATGTCTCAGCCTCCACCACTCTCAGCACTGGAGCCCCCCAGGGGTGTGTTCTGAGCCCCCTGCTGTACTCTCTGTACACATATGACTGCGTGGCCACTACCGGCTCCACCACCATCATCAAGTTTGCTGACGACACCGTCGTGGTGGGCCTGATCTCTGATAACAACGAGACGGCCTACCTGAAGGAGATTAGGAATCTGGAGAACTGGTGCCAGAGGAACAACCTCCTTCTAAACGTCAGTAAGACAAAGGAGCTGATAGTGGACTTCAGCACTAAGCAGGAGAGGAACTACCAGACCCCCGTCATCAACGAGTGCCCAGTGGAGAGAGTGGACAGCTTCAAATACCTCGGAGTTCACATCACGCAGGACCTGTCATGGTCCTGTCACATCAACACCGTGGTGAAAAAGGCCCGTCAGCGTCTCTACCACCTCAGACGCTTGAGAGACTTCCAACTGCCCTCCAAGGTGCTCAGGAACTTTTACTCGTGCACCATAGAGAGCATCCTGACGGGAAACATCTTAACCTGGTTCGGGAACAGCACCATGCAGGACAGACGAGCTCTACAGAGGGTTGTGCGATCAGCTGAGCGCACCATCCGCTCCGAGCTCCCTGACCTGCACTCAATCTACAGCAGGCGGTGCTGGACCAAGGCCAGGAAGATCGTGAAGGACCTCAGCCATCCCAACAACAGACTGTTCTCTCTGCTGAGGTCAGGAAAGCGATTCCGCTCCCTGAAGACCAACACAGAGAGACTGAGGAGGAGCTTCTTCCCGCAGGCGATACGGTCTCTCAATCACAATCACACCACCACACAGTACTGACCCACACATATGGTTCTTACACACACACTGGACATTCTGGACTTTGTTTTCACTTCATCACTTAAATCACTGCTGCTGCTATTGTGTACATATTTATTTATACTTCTTGTGTATTTTGTTCATACATTCTTATATAGTTCTATATTGTGTATTGTGTATTTTGTTGTACAGTTATTTTATTTTTTTTTCAATTTAATTTATATATTTTATCTTATTCTTTCCCAGTGTGTTGTACAGTTATTTCATTTTTAACCTTAATTTATATTTTATTCCTTCCTAGTTAAATTTACCCTTTTTAATTTTTCATATTTATTTCCTATCTTATTCATAGCCTTTTCCTTTTTTGTTTTCTTTAGGTCACGAGCAGTTGTCCAAGCATTTCACTACATATCGTACTGTGTATGACTGTGTACGTGACAAATAAAAAAATTTGAATTTAAGTGTGTTTATAATTTATCCTCAGTCTTTGACTTTTAGTTTTTTCAGCATTCTGGTTTTTGATTTTATTTTCTTGTCTTCTTTAAATGTTTTTTTTTCTTTATTATTTTGCAAGTGACAGCGCCACCACTCTCTTGGTGGCGCTGTCACTTGGTGTTCGCTCGCTCTGCGTGAGAGTATCACTTCCTGTTCCTGCTGAACCACAGTGGTGTTTCTGAGTAGCTTATCTGCTTAGCAATTTAATTAAAAACTTTTAGATACATTTTTTTTCATAGTATAATCTTCGCGTGCTTCATCCGAAGCACACTTTCTGTGTACTCACTACCTGATTTATAGCCAAAGTATTCACTCACTGTGTATTTACTGTTTCGCTAGCTTAGCTTAGCTCTCTGTCTCTCTTCCACAGCATGTCTTTATCCTGTCTTCCTTCTCTTACCCCAACCAATCACAGCAGATGGCTGCCCCTCTTTGGGCTCTCACACTCTGAGGGGCCTCTGGATGTCTGCCTGGATCTCCTCCATGCCTGCTTCATGCCCTCATTGGAGGGGCTATCACTCCCCACACCCTCTAGCATGTGGTTAAATGGAGAAATGTCTTAAAGCATTCTCAATCATCCAGGAAAGTAAATCTCCAAAAGTTGATTCTGTTCATCTGGACGTAGCGTTTTGTGGGAGAAACGTTTCATCATCATCCAGGTGACTTCTTCAGTCTCAGCTGACTGCAGGTTTCAATCTTATAAACAAGACATTTGCATATTGACTGAAACCAGCCCACTGAAGGAACAATGGGCTGGGAGATCAGCTTCTTCATCATTAATATGCAAATTGTCATGACCATTGATCAAAGACCATTGATCAATGTGATGAAATGTTGCTCCCACTGAAAATGCTACCTCCAGATGAACAGAATCAACTTTTGGGTACATGGAGAAACCTTTTGAATACAAGCACGCTCACGCACTTAAGCAATGCGGTTGAAAAATGTGGGTGCGCCTAACTTTTGTGCTGGTTTTCTTAGGCGCACCAGTGCAATCATGGCAAAAAGTTAGTGTAGAGCCCTGTAGATGAGACCTAAACTAAACACAACTGTAGCGACTTCCACAGTCGCTAGAGGTCGGGGTGGAGTCTGCCTATTTGCCTGACGCGCTGTCAACTTTACGCAATAATGCGAGAGGTGGAATTGCTTGCTTGTTTATTAAAGTGCTTTGAGAGTTTACAGAGTAATGTCATCGGCTCCTGATTCAGACTCTTAAACATCACAGGCTCTGATGCAACAAGGGGAAACTCGTGGTGCAGCGGTCAACAAAAACTACAGCTCCAGCCCTCCTCTCAGTGAATGACAGACTGACCACGCCCTCTTAATTTCACCACTAGCACCCACGTGACTCCCGTTACACATCACCATAGCAACCAAACAAATGAAAACCCAGTGATCATCAAAATTTAACACATTTAGTTATGGCTGCTACAACAACAAAACCCTGACTAAATAACGGCACAAGAACTTAATATATTTCCAATATAACATAAGAAATCAGAAAATACAAAATAAACTCAAACAGCTGGGTCACACACCCAGCCCCTGACAAATTGTCTGATTAGAAACATCTGGAAAAACACAAGAAGACCCTCACTGTTGTTTAACTTCCACAGCTGAAAAGACTCTCAGCTGATCTGCATGTTTCATCATTTCCTCTTATTGTTTTTTACTAAATGTTTATTGCTTAGTGTTCAGTCCATCGTGTCAGTGAGGGGCACAGACCAGAGGGAGGAGAGCAGGTAATCATCATATCTGTGAGCTTTAGAGCAGACTGAAAATTACTACTTTAAATATTCATAGATTCTTTTGAATAGGAAGAAGAAATCATCTGTGGTTCTCATGTCATGTTAAGAAAAAATAATATTACAATTGTGTATTAAACAAGTAGATTTTAATGTTTATTACAGTCACTAACTCATCATGTAAAATAAGCCACAGAAATTAGCACTGGTTACACCGCACAGTGCAAAAGTCTTGAGCCACCCATGACATCATTATATTTCCCTTCTAAGGATCCAGATGTTCTTCTAATTTCTTAATGCAACAAGTTTCCAGGTTTCTTTGAATATGGTGTAAATGTTTGTTTGTTTCTCTGCCTGCTACAAATCTATTGTAGGATTTGCCCAGCTCGCCTCTCCCGGACAACCTTCCGCTCTAAGCTTCACCTCCACCCACGTCAAGTAAGACTGCTGCAATCTGCTGCATTGATGACCCCCCCCCCCCTCCCCTCCCCTTTGTGACTCTTAGCCCTCACCCTAGCACATGTGGGGACTCCTGGCACTATGGTGGCTCACTGAAATGTTTACTCATAGTACTGTTTCATAGTTTATAGCGTTTTTCTCACAGTACTGTTCATACCGGTTCCTTTAGTGCTTCGACAGCATCTCATAGCTTGTAGATCATTTCTAGTGATTCATTTTGTTTCATGCAAAGTGATGTGACTCCTTGTAAAAGAACATCCCTCAGAACTGGTTTTTAGGCTCTCGTCTTTAGTTTGTCTTTCACTAAAAGTCTTGTTTTCATTACTCTCTTTTGTCACACCTGACTTCCTGTAATAAACTTTGAGATCTGAGAGTTATTTATTTCACACTTGGTTCAACAGTTTCCCTTCATACACACACAAACTGTGATTTCCCTTAATATCACACTGCACCCCTGAGTGAACAGGAGCAGGAAGAAGAAAATATTCTTATTAAACCGTGTCCCCTATCTGCACTCCAAATGATATTACAAGTGGGCACCATCAACCAAGGAACACATTAACGTTTGTCTACAGTTCGTAGCACAAAGCACACAACAAGAATATAAGCAGCAATATACCCCACCGCATAATAGCAAGGAGACGAGAATGACCCCCAGTTAACTCACATTTCTTTCAAATTCATCATATTGATTTATCATTTTAAACATAGCACATTTTAAAACAGCGCATGTTTGTACAACTCTTACAATTATAATGAGCAGTTCCACAATCTTATAACCGTTGGACTCATTTGTGTAGTCCTGCCAACTGATGCTAAAAATGATATTTCCTTCTGTCCTCACCTCCTAAACAAATTGAAAATGATATTTGTAACTTGAGGGCTAATATATTATTTTTAGCCTTATTTTGTCTGTAATTTCACTAAATCTTTCAATAGTTTCAATTTTATGAACAAATGATTCGTTTGTCCTCTGTATTTAACGTGAATATGAATCCTTTGTGTCACTTTCTTCTGTAATAAATATGGAGGTTTTATGGTATTTACATATGTATCCCCCCAAATTTCTACACAGTAACTAAGATACAGGAAAAAGTATAAAGTATGCATCGCCTTGTAGTCTAATAAATCTCTAACCTTACCCAAAATATAAATGTTTTTAGCCATCTTATTTTAAGTGCTTTTGAGTTGTGTCCACTCCCTCGTTTCGGGCGTGACAATCTGTTTTATTTCTCCACTATTAAAAACACTCTGGGATAACAGCTGAATGATTACTGGTTGATCTCCGGGATTTCACAAAAAACATTAAACAACATAAACTTTCTTTACTGTTTTGTAATGTCTGTAGTTTCTAATTATTGCTTTTAAATCGTATTATTTCACTACTTAAACTCTTCTGCACAAAGTTTGAAGTCAAAAACATCCCTGGCCGTTGATTTGGTCACTTCCTGTAACCGTGACGGGAAAAACACGAACAGCTGTGTCTGTCAGAGACCCTGCAGTACTGTTAGAATGGTTTATGGATGTATTTGTTGATTGTTGTTATTAACATTATACATTTCTGTGTTACACTGTCTGCTGTAATGTACAATAATCCTTCCCCTGAGTAGCCCGGTATGGCCGACGCATCGCCGTAATAAAGGCAGCCATATAGATATGACCTATATATTTTACAAAAAACCAAAAAACGTTTGCCGTACATACAAGTTAGAGTCGTAACACTTGTGTCTCTCTTTAAACGTTTACAGCTCAGTTTATGGTTCCCGTGTCTGCAGGAACACCTTATTTAACCTCAGCGTATCCTATCATATCCTGAACACATGCGGAGAGTTTACGCGTGGATCAAGTTTAAAGCGAAAATAACTGAATGTGACGATGTTATGAAACACACACTCGAAGTAACGGCGGGAGTCTGACCGCAAAACATCTTTAAAACTAAAGAGAAAACATACCTGAGCAGCGAAGCAGAGCCTCCGAGCTGAAGCTACTTTCATTCATAAAGAAACACTTCCTGTAGTTCCTCCTCAGCTGTGTAGGTCCTGCTGGTGTCCACACGATGGCGCCATTATAGTAGCAGACAGATGACACAAACCACTTCTGTGGACTTTGAAAATGTTTTCAGTGAGAAACGGAAAACATTAAATGACTGAAATAGAAAGATCATTCTATAAATACACTGACAACAATAAATAGCGTGATATACACAAGGGCACAAATATAAAGAGTGAAAATGTGTAGTCAAAAGCTTCACACTGTCAGCTTTCACCAATACAAAGATCGAGCAGATGCAAAACGAGTACCAGCAAAATATCATTGCTCACTCACATCACTCAGTCGTTACACTGCACCGACAGTTTGCAGCTGCATGCCTGAATGTCTTCACATCACGAAGGATTTAATGTATAGATTTATTTTGACATGTTATTAATATACTGTACTACTTGTTGTAGTTAAAACAAGTCAAACTTGCATCAACACAACTAAATTTCTCTCCACCAGTCTAAACCAGTCCTACAAATATCTCCCAGTGTGGCAGCACAGATAACCACTGGTGTATAAGGTGCTTCTGAATTCACAATACTTTGATGAAGAACCTGCTGAGTAAACAATCAGCCTGTTATTATTGCTTCCTACATCTGCTTTTTGAAAACCTCCCAAAGGCCCGTTTAAGAGCCACGTCAGTGTATTTGTATCTGTTCTTGCTGCATCTTCATTGGTCTGTCTCTCTGTTGCTATCTGTCGTTTTGTCTCTTTAGCTCTTCATCTTTTTGTTTTTGTCAGTTTTTGTCAGTGAGCTGGTTAACTTTTGTGTGTCTGCTGCCTTTGTTTGTGTGTTCTCAACATGATGCGCCCCAAATTCAAGCCCTGCACATCTTGCCAGACTCCCAATCAGGAAGCAGAAAAACCTGCTGTCTCCGCTCTGGAAGTCTGTCCACCAAGAAAAGCTCTGACTTCTGCTAAATGGGCCAAACTGGGCAGAAAGTATACAAACACATCCTTATAGAATATGATGTAACACTATAATTCTGAAATATAGTGGGCCATGAAAGATACATCCGACTCATCCTGCAGCCTTCAATTGGAGCCTCCAAAGGATGCAGACCCTGGCTGTGTCCCAATTCAGGGTCTGCAGCCTTAAAGGCCACATTTTGAGGCCAATTGCATCACAGTGACGAAATGAAGGCTGTCCCAACTCAAAGGCTGCTCGAGATGCGGCCTTCATTTCCCTGACAACAACAGCAGACACGTGGTGTGTGTGCGGGTGTCTGCCTCTTATAACCACAGTGATTCTCCTGTGGTTTGAAATCTCACGTGATCTTGTGACGTGATCACGAGTCCAAACACTAACAGGTCACCTCAACAAGAACAGATTCGATCCTAATGATTTAGTTACCATAGAAACATGAAATGGTTTGGTTGACAGCACATGTTAGACTGTTGTAAACGTCGCAGCCACACAGTCACACTTCCTGAGTGTTTTTAACATGATGGATGTGAAACACTGAGTGATGCTTCATCACATTCACACTCACAGCTCCTCTGTCAGTGTCTCAGCTATGCTGGCAGCCTGGAGTCACCTGTAACATGACTGTGGGCTGATGCTGAACTCTGACTCTTATATGTGTCTTATTAACCTCAGAGCTGCTCAAACTGAGGGAGGAGGGACTTACAGCACAGGAAGTGATGTCAGAATATAAAGGCTTTTAGTCCTGAGTGAGTGACAGGCTTGACGGTGACGTGGATCTCCTTCAGACCTGGATCACAGTCTTCACACTAAACCCTTTAAAAAGTGTGTCGTTGTGCAGTTAAAGCTGTTTGTGTGACACTCTGCTGCTGCCTCAAACCACATTGTGCGCTGTCTATCTTGCGTGCTGCACAATAGCGTTTAATATTTAGTATCTACTGTTATCTACTGCTAGCTAGTTTATTGTGATGGTGCTGTATTTATTATGTTGCTCTTTTTTTGTTTGCTTTCTCTTCTGTTTTTTTCTCCATACAGGTGATCCAGGTGTTTTTTCTCTCTTCCCCCTCTTCTCACCGTCTCTTCTCCCCTCTGGTTTTCTTTCTCTCCCTCTCTTTCTTTCATTCTTTCTCCCTGTCCTATCCCTCAGTCATGTCTGTCCTGTTTGTAACAACCGAAAATAAAATAAATTCATAATTATAATAAAGGTCAATCAAATGGACCAATATGGCAAGGCCATGATGATCCACTTGGTAAAATAAATCCGCTTGGCATCTTTCTTGGCCTTAAGACAACAATTCTGATGGTAAAGATCCAAACGGGACACAAAAAAAAAAAAAAGTAGAATGGGAGGCAGAGCCTTCAGTTTTCAGGCCCCTCTTCTGTGGAACCAGCTTCCAGTTGGATTCAGGAGACAGACACTATCTCTACTTTCAAGATTAGGCTTCAAACTTTCCTTTTTGCTAAAGCATATAGTTAGGGCTGGACCAGGTGACCCTGAACCCTCCCTTAGTTACACTCCAAAAACTCTGTTGTTGGATGAACACAATTTAATCATGGCACCTTTTTCTACGTGATTTAACCAAGTACAATAACCGATTTTTGACTATGTCAAACCAACACATTTGGCATTTGGTTGTTTGATGTAATCAGATTACCTTGGATCATTGTAGTATACTCACATTAACTTGAAGAGATTTATTTAAGCATGTAGATTGAAAGTTTTAATTCATTCAACACAAGTTAAAAACTTCAGGAGAACACAATGAAATCTTGTTGTTTGAACAACTACTTTGTTAATCAAGGGAATTGCTGCTAGTCTTGCTTAACGAACCAATATGTGGGTTGATGGTTTAATAGAGACAAACAACCATTTACACTTACATTCATGGGTAACTTAGAATCACCAATAACTCTAATTACACCCTGCAAACCAGCCAGATTGTGGATTTGAACCCAGGCCCTTCTTGCTGTGAGGCTTAACAAAACTAGGAAAGCTGTGATTGATGCAGAGTTTTCTGTATGTTTTTGTCTTTGACAGGTTAAACCACAATAAACAGCAGACACGTAGTGTGGGTGTAGTTGTCTGTCTCTTAAAACTCCAGTGATTTTCCTGCAGTTTGACATCTCATGTGTCATGGTCCCCGCACCTCGCCAGCTGACAGCAGTCAGGCTTTGTTTTGTTTATTCTCCTCTCTCGCCTCTGCTCTCCCTTTCTCTCTCGTCCTCTTCCACTCTCTCTTTCTCCTGCCGGGGCGGAGCTCAGTATGGGCTCCTGCTCCTGGCCCACGCACCTGGAGATGATCAGCACACCTGCCGCTGATTATGAGAATTGGAGTCCTACTTAAGATGGCGAGTCTGCTCTACTCGTCGCTGGATCGTTGAGCCGTCAGCGTCAGTCGTCCTGCACTCTGCAAAGTTTGTTCGTGAGTACGTCTGAACCAGGAGACTAACTGCTTCTCTGTCTGTGTATAGATTTCCCCTGGACCTGTTTTCCCTGTGCACGGTGACTGAGCGTGAGCAAGAGTGATGGAGGAAAGAAGAGGAGCTGTGTGTGGTTGCGAGGGCTGTATGGAAATCTCCCGTCCCTGGACTCCTGCCCCTTTCACTCCCGGACCCTGGAACCACAGCCCCTTTTCCCCAGACACCGTTGTGTGTGTATATATATTTCACCGTGGAGAACACTGTAAATAAATTCACTTTTGATTTGAAGAAACTTGTGGTCTGCGCCTGAGTCCGCTCCACTAATCGTGACATCATGGTATCTTGTGAATTTCGTGAGTCCAGGCAACAAACCACTCTTACTAGATTGTATCCTGTCATCTCAACATGAACAAGAATTAAGTTGCTGAGTTTCATGCAGATGCTACATGATTTAATTATGTTCACCATAGAAAAATGAAATTATTTAGTTCAAATTACAAGTTTGAATCTTGTACATGTAACAACCAGCCAATAGGTGTAGGCTGCTGGGGGGCTCCCATGATGCACTGGGTGTTTCTTCTTCACTCACTATGTGTTAATACACCTGTACGTCTTTAATCATTAGTTATTATTCATATCTGGCTCTTCCACAGCACATCTTTGATGTCTTCTTTCTCTCACCCGAACTGGTCACATGGCTGCCCCTCCCTGAGCCTTTGGCACATCCTGTGGCTGCAGAATAAGCAGCAGCTCAGGAAACAACACCTACAAAGTGTTTTCAGTTTGACCCACAGAGCTGCAGAGCATGATGGGACCCGGTGATAAACTGGAGCAAAGCTCATGCTAACATCACACACAGCAAACATGTTAAACAGGGAGGACGGTAACAGAGGGAATGATCAGGACAGTGAGCTGCGGTCACCACAGAAACACTGTTTACACAGACTCCACAACATTGTGTCGGTGTTGTGTAATCTGTGCCGAACACAGAACAGAGACGTGATAAGAAAACCTCTGATCAAACATGATGAATCCTCAAGTGTCAGTGAGAATAACAGAAAGGGAAAAGTGAGTCATTTGTCATGAGAAGTGGGGCTCAGGAGGTGGAGCAGGTCACCTGACAACAGAAAGGTCGGTGGTTTGATCCCTGGCTGCTCCAGTCTGCATGTCAAAGCATCTTTGCTGGTCATGTTACTATGGTAACCCAGAGGAGTTTAATATGATAAGTATCAATTTATTCATTAAATGAGACAATCAGTCAAAAGTCAATCAGTCATTTTTAATCAGCAGTGTTTTTGGAATCATCACATAAATTTAAAACAAAACCAAAAACGCTGAACAAGTTTGTAAAGTTTCTACAGTGTTTCCACTTTTCTTCTCTCACTTCTTCTTCTTCTTGGTCTCCTCTCTGGGCAGACATGCTTTCACTTCCAGCAGCTGAAACATGAAACATGAGTTACACTTTGCATGTTCACAGTGATGCACGCGTTTGTAATTGTACAAGATTATAACTGATGATGCTGTGACAACATGTTCTGTTGAAATAACTTCACCACAGCTGACACAGAACGATACAAACACATATTTTAAAGCTATCATTTTATAATTGAATGTTATGAACAGTAACAGAGTTACAGTGTAAATGAAACATATTCACAGCGCTGTTTGCTACGATGAGTCACCGTCCTGCACTTTATGAGTGTTTAAGTTCTTTGAGTCGTCAAGTTTACGTCTCACGGATTATTCTGGAACTCCTGTTTGTCTCGGTGTCTGTTTCCCTTCCTCTCTGTGTCGAGTCTGCGTCTCTGTCTTCTGTACTTCCATCTTACTTTGCCCGTCTTTTCTTGCATTTAGTTTCCGCCCCCGTGCGTCTGTTCTCTTCTATAGAGTCTCCAAAAGTTGATTCTGTTCATCTGGACGTAGCATTTTGTGTGAGAAACGTTTGGTCACTCATCCAGGTGACTTCTTCAGTTTCAGCTGACTGCAGGTTTCCATTTCTTTCCATTTCTCTCTGATTTGGTTCCGATCACCATCTCCGTGTCCCAGATCTTCTTCCTCTTTCTCTCTCTGTCCCCCATCTTGCCACCATGGGGAGCAGGGCATTCAGCTGCTCTGCTCCTCGACTCTGTAATTCCTCCTGATATAAGGAATATCACTTCCTTCTCTCTTTTTAAAGTGTAGACTCAAAACTCACATGTTCAAAATAGATTATCCCACATAACCTCTCAACTCTGCTAATTTAAATCTGTTTTACAATTTTATGTGTAAACTTCTTGCTTTGATGTTGCTTTTATTATTCTGCTTTGTACAGTGTCACTGAATGCACTGAAAGGTGCTTTCAAATAAAATGTAAAATAATAATAATAATAATAATAATAATAATAATATATCATCAACAACACAAAAAACATCACCCCTGCAAGGATGACACCTGACAGGTTTGTTTAAGTGCACTGTTCCAAAATTAAAAATACATATTAGTCCTAGTTTCGGACATGTCCAAGCACAAAGGCTGTCTTTCTCTTAGAAAGAGAAAAAAACCCTAAACTAACTGGCAGGATCAACCTAAGAACACAAACAACCATCAGACAGATAAATGACGCTGAGGTTTCGCTTCCTGGTGGAACAATATCAGAACTTCGGGTGTCATGACGGTGCTGCACTCACTGTTTCTGGCTTTAACTGGTTACTGATGTTTACTTGGTCTGAACTCAGACCTTAGAGTAACTACCCCCGTTCATTTCCCCCACATAATATTTACTGGTTGCCCACAAGAAATGTTCTTGTTGTCAGCTGCACAGTTCACACAACACTAATGTTTACTGTCAGATGCTTCTGAAACATCACAGTGTTTTATTCCTGGAATGTGAGTTTCTTCCCCGGGTCTGTCTGTTTGTGTGTGTGTGTGTGTGTGTGTGTGTGTGTGTGTGTGTGTGTGTGTGTGTGTGTGTGTGTGTGTGTGTGTGTGTGTGTGTGTGTGTGTGTTTGTCACTTTTACTGCTACCTTCCAGATGTTAGCTGCCAAAAGATTTTGTAAAATGTTTATTATCAACTTGTTTTTTATTTTCCAACCTAAATATCACCTGCTTTAAAGCAGCCTGGTTGTCTAGCAGTACTTTTTTCTTTTTTTCTTCTTTTATTTCTGTCCAGTTTGGCTCTTTTGCATCAGAATTGTTGTCTAAAGGCAAAGAAAGATGCCCAACGGATTTACTTTACCAAATTGACCATCCCAGCCTTGCCATAATGGTCCATTTGATTCACCTTTTATTGTTTATTTTATTTTCACTTGCTGAATACGGGACAGACTTGACTGGCGGAAAGAAGGGGAGAAAGAAAGAGGGAAAGAGAAACAGCTGAGAAGAGGGACGGGGGAGAAGGGCAAAAAACAAAAACCAACAGAACGGGCAGAGAAAAAAAAATGCATATATCGATCACCTGGATCACCTGCTGAGAAAGAAAAAAGAAAGCAAGCAGAAGAGAACAAGAGTAATAGAATAAACAACATCACAATGATATATGGGAATATGACAGTAAATACTAAATGTTAAACATTATTGTGCAGCACATAAGATCAACAGAACACAGTGTGCTTTGAGGTAGGAGCCAGAAAGGGTGTAGTTTGTGGGTGTGATCACCCGTGTGTACACCTGTGAGCATGGACGCGCTTGTTTTTTTAAAAGGTTCCTTCATGTAATGATCTGCTAGAGGGTGTGGGGGGGCCACAGCCCCGTCCTCCAGGGCGTGAAGCAGGTATGGAGGAGATCAAAACTCCAGACATCCAGAGGCCCCCAGAACACAAGAGACCAAGGAAGACCAACAGAGGGGCAGCTGCGCCACTGTCCCAGAAAGAGCTGAGGAGAGTCCCAGATGAGGGCTCACCCAGCAGCCGCGGAGCAGAAGCCAGGGGGAGTTGCAGTGACGCGCCCGTGAGCTCCGCCGGCAGCCAGCTGCGCCTGAGTGACCGAGCCCCAGGCCGAGAGGCCGGGGGCACCCCACCTCCGAAGTGGCCCGAGCGAGCCCCAGGCTCCAGGCCCCAATAAGCGGCCGCCAAGGAGTGAGCCGGTGTGTACCCGGACGCCCACCCCCAGATACAAAGAACCACCAACGCACCGACGTCTGAGGGAGTCCACCACTGGCAGGGGAAGTGATGGTGGGGGGAGATAGGCCTCCAAACCTTGGAGGGCCTGAGATGTCCCCAGAGAGGTGGCGCCTGACACCCAACCTGACATATAGACACAGACATACAGGCACACACAGACACAAACATCCATTCCCACCCTCATGCTCTCATATGCACTTACTCCACACTCAACCAACGTGGAGACAGACATAAAGAGACGCTGTACACACGATCACACTCCCCAAGCGTACTCTACAAACCGGGTCTAGGTGCCCCCGCCCCTGGAGGGGGGAACTGCACCCAGACCCAGGTGGTGTTACCCTTTTCCCTGCGGTGGGGAGAGGCAGACCGCCCCGACTCCGCAGCAGCAGGGAGGCCCCACACTCCAGACCGCAGTCGGAAGCCAAACTTCTTTCTGCAGAACTGCAGAGTCTGCATTGTACTCTGAAAACTCTGAAGTCGGTGTTTAGTCATTTTCACTCCATATAATTTGTAATTTGTATTATATTCTTACTTAAAAGCTAAGGCTTATACAATTTTAGACTCTGAATTGCTGTTTATAAATATTTTTGTAAAAGTTTGTAAAAATGAATATTGGAGGGGTTTTTTTTTTTCAGATTATGTCCTTTAATGAACTAAAGATTAATATAGTACCAACTTCCTGTGATTAGTATTATTACAATGTAAAACATCTTAGCCCATAGTAGCCTTGGAAAAACCTGAATCACACACTTACTATTTTTAATAATAATAATGATTACTTTATTCATCCCCGTGGGGAAATTCCTCCGATCATGGAGCCGCCACTCTACCTACTGAGCTATCCCTACCCCTGACAACTTCAGCCAAACCAGTGGCCTCTGCTGGGATCACTGGTGAGCCAACACTTGTCCTTCCTTTAGATTTCAGGGCTTCCCTTTGCTCCTCCGTTATAACTGTTCTCTCTTCTCAACAAATGATGACACAAAGGAATCAGCAGTGACAAAGATGATGCTGAAGAGAAGCACACACTTCACACATATAACAGACCAGTGCAGTTACACACACCTCTGCTCGACATCAGGCCTCAAACAAAGACACAAAACACTAACTTGACTCTAAACAGAAGAAACGAGCAGCTGTTTCTGTTCTGTGCTTATTTATACGAAGCAACAGAGAAACACTGAGAACAAAAGACATCACACACACACACACATGGAAACACTGGAAACCTGTTTTTGGTGCAGCAGCGGTCCCAGCTGCTCGCCTTTATCTAGACTGGGTCGGCTGCTGATCTCAATATAATCAATGTTTAAACTTTTGTTCTCAGTGTTTCTGTGTTGCTGCGTATAGGATCTCCCAGCATCATCAGCTGTGCTGTCCAGTCATTGTGTGCTAGGTTACCCTTATAGTGCAACGTCTGTTTGCACAAAGAGAAGCATGTGTGTCAAATATAAATAAGCACAGAACAGAAAAAGCTGCTCGTTTCTTCTGTTTAGAGTCAAGTTAGTGTTTTGTGTCTTTGTTTGCCTGGAGTTCCCCACCCCTAGCCTAATACATCTAGGACACAATTTAAAGCTTTACAAACTTAATTACGATTATGTTGTCTGAGAACTAACACAGAGCAGAAAACGTACCTTGTGATTGAGCTAATTTTTTATTATTCCTCCACAGTGTGGACCAGCAGAGCTCAGAGGTTCCCAGTGGTCAGTCTGTCCAGCAGCATCAAACACAGCTGGACTCCATATTTATGGTCTGCACATGTACAACAACTATTTTTTACATCTATTCTGTTCACAATCATCTCCATGCTGCTCTTTGTAGACCGGTGGATTGTCAGTGTGTCCAACATGGATCTGATGTTTGGATCCATGATTTCAGTCTGATTGGCTCATTCATAAAGTGTTCTGTTCCAGCGGCTGGAGGACAACATCGTCACTTTTGTGAAGGACGAACTGAAGAAGATCCAGAAGGTTCAGAGTCCAGATTACCCAGAATGGGAGGATGATGAGCAGAGGAGCAGCAGCAGAGAGGCATTTGAAGATCACAGTGGACTTCCTGAGGAGAATGAAGCAGGAGGAGCTGCCTGACCGACTCTAGAGCAGTAAGAGGATTTTTGTAGAAAGATTTAACCGTTCTGTGTCATGGCACTTGGTCTTCGACCCAGTCTTTCTATCTTTCTGGACTTTACTGGGTTATTGAAATATCCTATGAGGCTAGTTTCATGGTTATGTTTACATCAAGCATCAAGTATGCTTTGGTGTAACAAATATTGAACAAGTTCGCACAATCACCTCTTTACAATGGACTATAATGTTTAAATGATTTGCCTGTGTGTAATAAACCATAACAGCACATTTCACATATCTGTAGTAAGAAAAATCTCTTTCTGAAAACACTGCACGTCTTTAATGTGCTGCTTGCTTGTGACTTCTTGATGTTGGTAAATACAATAAATGAAAAATACATGTACAACACATTATGCTTCTGCTGTGAGGTCCTTTTTTGTTATTACTGATATATGACATTCCATTGGAAAGAGATGATTGTGAGAACTTGTTCATTATTTGTTCAATGAACAATTCAGCTGTTACACGTTTCAGTATCTGTTTGTATTTCGTGGAATCAACATTTGTGTGCGAGTACACAAAAATCAGTACAGTTATTGCAAAAGTACCAAAAATAAACTAAGCCGACTCACAACTGTACAATAAAACTGTTACAGCCTCATTTTGTTTTTTCACTAATTGAAAACATTTTAATCACAATAATACAACCTGATGTGTAAATATTGGGATGACCACTAGATGGCTTCAGATCTCCATAAAATAAAAATCCGCAGAAACATGAGACGTGCTCGTTTCTACACAAATAAATAAAACAAAGCATTTTAATAACGACATGAAAAAGAAAATACTCTACAGCAGTTGTTAACACTTACTACGCTGACCTATTATTGCTCTTGTATATTACAGATTAGTATGAAGCAATTGCGAGAGTTTTTACTGAGACCATAAAACTACATCTCCCTGATGATGACGACCATGACGACGATGTTAAAGATGATGGCGAGCGCTTCACCAGATCTCAAACTGCGTGTGCTCCTTGAAGGCTGCTCTGTGCACGATGTTGTTGCTGAAGAGTGACTGTCAGTGAGTTACTGCAACCATACATAATATCTGGCTCTCTGAGTTCAGCTGATCAGTGCTTGTTGGCTGTCAAAGCTGTGGATCTCACTTCAATTAGACCCACAATCTGTGGTTCGAATGAATAATATACTGATGATGGGATTTCTATTTGTTATAAAGGGATAAAGCTTTATTACATTTAGTAAACGCATGTGAAGAGTGAAAGGATGGTATCAATATGTATCAATATGGATATATTAATAGGGTCATTTTATCCTCTTAACCCTTTAAAACCGGTCGGAGCGGGCACGCTCTCTTTTGCATAATTATTTTTAAATCTCTGGAGAACTGGAACCACATAAGCTAGTGCAATAACTTTTTGGGCATATGAAACCAGAGGAGTTGTACTTACATCTTATTCATTCAGCTTGTCTTAAGCCACGGTTTCCTTCCACATATAGCTTTGCAAAAATTGCATAAAAAGCACTTGCAGCAACAAAAACATAATATTCCAGAAACACGCTTTGCCGATCTGATCAGCTGTTCATAACACTTCCTACATTGGAATAGACGTCAGCACGAACTATTGCATGTCCGAAATTGGAAGTGACGTCATTTTGCAGAAAATGTAGTTTTTTTTACATATGGGCCTTGCTTTATAAGCCTATACTGGTGTTTTTAAAACTCATGTTTGACTTCATGCTTTTCTGAATAGTTTCTGGGATGCTTAGAACTCAAATTGCATGAGAAGCTCATCTGTAACCGAAAGGTTGCCGGTTCGATCCCCAGCTCTCACTGTCCTGGTGGTTGTGTCCTTGGGCAAGACACTTTACCCTACCGCATACTGGTGTGGGCCAGATGGCGCGTTATTGCAGCCTCGCTTCTGTCAGTCTGCCCCAGGGCAGCTGTGGCTACAACTGTGGTTTGCCTGCACCAGTGTGTGAATGTGAGAGTGAATGAATAGTGAAATTGTAATTGCAATCCATTATTATTTTGATGCACATGCTGTTTTTTTTTTTTGTTTCAAATTTGCATTGTACTATTTTCTTTTTTCCTGCTGTATATAAAAATTGGTGTATCTCAAAAATAAAACTAAGAAGACGCTCAAAAGAAATTTCCTGTTGTTGGAAACTATTTTGTGCAATTTTTTTGTATTTACAGTTTTGAGGGATAAACCTCTTACATTTCTCTAACTATAAATATATGTAAAAAAACAACAACAACAATTTTTTACTTTTTTGCAATTTATGTAGTTACTAGAGCAGGGCGACCAAAAGTATTTATCACGATATACATTTGAAAATTTGCGATAACGATATAACTGATGATATAATTGACACTAGACAAAATAATTTACAACTTTATTAGTGTAAAACAAAAAACCCCAATGTATTTTCACTTAAACAAGCAGCTGTTTTTTTTTATGTGCATTAAAAGTTATATAATATATAATAATATAATAAAAATTTAACAGTGCAAATGCAAATTCCTCGCTGACAGTTTAACCAAAAGGCATTTCCAGTGGAAACTGGCCGACAGATCCTGAGCATAATCATGTATACTATGTACAAAACTTAAAAAGAGGTTACACACACAATACGGTAATATTATGTTGAAGCACAGCACGTATCACTCCGCGAGGCTCCGTCTACGATAGCCGTAACGCTCCGACAATCCATCAAGCGGTGCGGCTTCGTAGCTTAGCAAAGTCGTACTAAAACATTTGACAGATTTTCAAGCGCCGTGCACATAAAATCGATTCGATGTCAGTAAACACAACCAGAGTTCATACATAAGGCACACGGAAGTATAAGAACCTATAACCTATCTGGTTATAGGTTCCATTGGAAAGAGATGATTGTGAGAACTTGTTCATTATTTGTTCAATGAACAATTCAGCTGTTACACGTTTCAGTATCTGTTTGTATTTCGTGGAATCAACATTTGTGTGCGAGTACACAAAAATCAGTACAGTTATTGCAAAAGTACCAAAAATAAACTAAGCCGACTCACAACTGTACAATAAAACTGTTACAGCCTCATTTTGTTTTTTCACTAATTGAAAACATTTTAATCACAATAATACAACCTGATGTGTAAATATTGGGATGACCACTAGATGGCTTCAGATCTCCATAAAATAAAAAATCCGCAGAAACATGAGACGTGCTCGTTTCTACACAAATAAATAAAACAAAGCATTTTAATAACGACATGAAAAAGAAAATACTCTACAGCAGTTGTTAACACTTACTACGCTGACCTATTATTGCTCTTGTATATTACAGATTAGTATGAAGCAATTGTGAGAGTTTTTACTGAGACCATAAAACTACATCTCCCTGATGATGACGACCATGACGACGATGTTAAAGATGATGGCGAGTGCTTCACCAGATCTCAAACTGCGTGTGCTCCTTGAAGGCTGCTCTGATGATGATGATGACGACCATGATGATAACGACCATGATGATAACGACCATGATGATAATGATGACGATGGTGATGACCAGGAGGATGATGATAATGACGATGGTGATGATGGCGAGTGCTTCACCAGATCTCAAACTGCGTGTGCTCCTTGAAGGCTGCTCTGTGCACGATGTTGTTGCTGAAGAGTCTAGAAAGAGACCAAAGCAGAGAGCAGACGTCACTCACACAGAACAACATGAATCCACGTGAGCTCAGGCTGTGAATGATTCCTCTCAGAGTCTGAGAAGAAACTCCTTCATGTTGGCTCACCGCACACAGTGGATGGAGGGGTTGATGGAGAGCAGCTGCAGTAACACATCGGTCGAAGCATCAGTGATCTGATTGTGACTCAGACTGTAACACAAACACAACATGTGGCTCTAACTGATCGCTGCACATTATATTACTGTAGTGTGTGTGAACAGGCTGATGGTTGTTGGTGCCTCCCACAGGAGGATCAGTGTGTGACACTCACTCTAGGACTTGGACTTTGTGCAGATGTGTGATGAGAGGGAGCAGCAGCTGGTCAGTGAGCTGACAGTGACTGAGGTCCAGCTCTGTCAGCCCTTCACACGAGTCCAGCATCTGGACCAAAGCCCCGCAGACCCTCTGATCCAGCGTGCTGTGACTGAGATCCAGCTCTCCACCCAGGGCTGTACACAGGGACACCGCCCGCCTCACTGCGTCCCTCTCACTGTTCACAGGAACCAGAGACAGCAGCTGGAGGAGGACAGTGTTACTGACTCTAAACAGGACAAACAGAGAAACTGTCAGGATGCATCAACACCAGCGTGAACAAGGTTCTCTCTGGTTCAGACTCTTCGGTGGTCTTTCCCACCTGAGGCGGACCCTGTGGAGGACAGGAAACAGCAGGTCCAGCACGCTGTCCTCCACCTCACAGTCTCGCAGGTCCAGCTGTGTGTCCCGGCTGCCCTGTGTCAGGATGGTGGAGACGGCCCTGCAGTCATCAGCAGTCAGACTCAGAGGCTCAGTCTGATCCTCCTCCGGTAGCTCCACACAGGAGGAGCAGGACAGATCCAAGCTGTGCTGCAGAGTCCTCAGCAGGCCTGACGCTGCCTCCTGCTGGACGTCACAGGCAGCACAGCAGTGGATGAACCTCAGCAGCTGGTTCCTGTCAACACTGGAAAGAAACGCATGGAGACAGAAAATCTCAAATGATAGATGCTGCAAACAAACTGCTGGCTCCAATAAAATGTGTTGATCTTTAAAACTAAAGGATTTTAAGAACAGCATCTATGAACTAGCAGCAGACACATTATTGTAATTAGATGTTGGATTTATGCACAGCACTCATGTTATTAAGACAAAGTCACACTGAGCCCAGTTTCCCTGCTTGGGCTGATTGTGCAGGTGGATGTTAACAGATAACAGCTTTAAATGAATAAGGACTCAGTTCATCTGGTAACTCGTTGTTCATAATTTACTGCATTTATCAGATTAAAAGCATCATTTGTCAGCAGTGATGAAGAGTAAATGTCTCCTTTGTGTCCAGGAAGCCACAGAAACACAGCATGTAGCAGATTATTTTAATGGGTCCAGTTCAAATGTGTCTGCAGACAAACTTGTGATTTGCAGCCTTCAGCTTGTTGTTCGAGCAGCTGATAAAAGTAGCCCAGGAGGTGTAATGACAACACTTGATAATAACTATAATTAATACAATTAAATTGTTAATTCGACCAATTTTAATTCACTAAGATTAAAATGACAATAACGCTGATGATACCATTTGGTAAAACCACAAATGAGACACACAAATCAGAAGCAACAAGTCAGAGGCTGCAGTTTGGGAAACACTGAAGATCACCAGAAATGTTTGGGCCTCATTTGTAAACAAAATGATTTCCAATAATATATTTTTAAACAATTATCTGCATAATTAATGAGAAATTGCAAAGCTGACATTTGTAAACTTTGTAAATAATTCATGAATATTGTGTGACATCTAAAAACAGGACGGCTAATGCTAAGCTGCAGTGTGTTCAGCGATAAGTCGGCCCTTGGGTGTAAATAAAAAAAATGAAACTTTTGATTAGTCTGAATTTCTTTGTTGTTTAGTAAAGTTTGTGTTGGATTAAAATACAACAAACGGCTCTCACTGTTGCCATGACAGCGGGCTAATGCTAAAGAAAAGCGTGTGTGAATCTCTGAGACTAA
The DNA here is from genome assembly GCF_057382185.1 of Mchenga conophoros. Taxonomy (NCBI): domain Eukaryota; kingdom Metazoa; phylum Chordata; class Actinopteri; order Cichliformes; family Cichlidae; genus Mchenga; species Mchenga conophoros. The sequence goes on from NC_140528.1 coordinate 30,859,309, forward strand.
ACAACAGTCGGGGGCGGGGCATCTGTGATGAAACCCTCGATGATAAGTAGTGAAATAAACATCTGGTCATCATTAAAGAACACATACCATAGTGAGAACATGTTGTTTGTGTCATCAGAGTGTAATTATCGTCTCTTTCCAACTATGATATATAAGATAGGAAGCTTCACCACATTGTTGTTCGTACATGTCGCCACTATGAGCGCCACTATCAGCGGCTCTGGGATTCTTTTCCAGGAAAACTGAACTCAAAGCCGTCTTCAAACCAGCTTACTGTCTGTAAACATCAACATGAACCAGTTACTGTTTGATCCTGTTTCCTGTTCTGTGTTTGCTACGGTGACCCTGGGTTGTTAGACAGGCGCCCACTAATAAAATGTGTTATTGTTGCTGTTGTTGTTATTATTACTGCTCTACCTTTAAATGATGTTCACTCTGCCTGCTGTTTGAAACTTTCCTTGTAGTTTCTTGTTCAACTGTTCATGTAATCTGTTCCACACTAACAGTAAAATGTTAGCTTCTTTTTGAAGCATTATGTTACAATAAAGTGTGTTGTTCAGCAATCACACAGCGCAGCACAGAAACGAGCTCTAATATCTGACCTGAGACGAGAAACGCTGTCCAGCATGAGCAGGATGGACTCTACTCCCCCTGCTGGTATGGAGGTCCACAGCAGGTTCAGTCTGACTCCGTCTCCGTGTCTGAGGATGAAGATCAGAGCAGCACAGTCCACTGAGTCCAGCTGTCTGCAGCTCAGGCTGATCACATGACCGAGTGACCTCAGCAAACTGGGAACAGCGTGACTGTCGTGAGCTCTGTAGAGCTCTCTGATGGAGCTCATCACAAAGCTGGGACTGGGCCTGAAAACAAAGAGTTTATTTCCAACTTTGTTTAAAGGATCCATGAAGTGCTGATTAAAGATGAGACAGCATTTCAAATCCTCCTGATTAATCAGCAGAAACTGTGTAAAAGATCAAACTACATTCAGCACCTTGTAAACACAATCCTGTCCAGAAAGGGAAGCAGACGTGTGGTCTCCTCCTGTAAGAACAGGCTCTTCCTCAGGTCCACAGTGATGGTCTGAGCCGACGGCTGCTGCAGCAGATAGTGAAGCAGCTCCCAGCTCAGGCAGCAGGAGGTCAGGTCTCCACCAACCTTACTCAAGAAGGACAACGTCAAGTCCTTGTCCTGGGTTTCATGGAGGAGAGACAGGAGCTGCTGGAAGCTCTCTTCACTCAGTCTGCAGAGATCATCAATATAAAATAAGCTTTGAAGTAAAAATCGACATTTTATTTGTCCTGTGATGTTCAGAAAGACATTTACTTGACTGTCAGAGGACCATGATGGAGCAGCAGTGCAATGAGACCCTGAGCAGGGATGCAGGTCTCAGTCAGGTCTAACCGTCCGACTGTCCAGTATCTCAGCAGGGAAGCCAAACTACTGACGGCCCTCAACAATACTCTGTGTGATGGTCGGGCTTTCTTAGGCACAAGAGAAAGCTCTTCAACAGCCAGCCGACGGGCCGCTCTGCCTCTTCTTACCCACTGAGACAGCAGCAAGGACATGTCGATGGAAAGCCTGAAGAACGAAGAGACGAAAGAGCAGAAATGATGAACACCAAGAACTAAAGATTCACATAGAAATGATGTTAGAAGAGCAGGAGAGAGTCATGGTTTCACTTCCTGCCTCAGACTGTGTAGTTGTGTTGTGTGTCTGAAGAGCAGAGCGCCTCCTCTGGCAGACATCTTGCTGGGTGTGAGGATGAGATCCACTTTAGAGCCGCACAGTTTGAGAACTCTCCCCACAGACCAGCAGCTTTTCCTGTGTAACGCTCCTGTTAGCAGCAGCTGGAAGCCCAGCAGCTGCAGCAGAGACTCCAGCTGCTGGGCCTCCTCTCTGGATCTTACAGACATGGATGTGCACACACTCTGGAAGAACTCTGGACCACAGCTGGAACACAGCGAAGATGGGATCAGAGAACATGCTGGAAACGTTCTGCAAATGAAACCATCACGACTTATTTACCTGAGCTGTGAGATAAAAGGCAGACACTGCAGCAAACTCCTCACTTCACCCTCTTCATGTGACCAGCCTCTCAGCTCCACTTGTTTCTTCTCTGGTTGGAGTTTCAGCAGCTCCAGGAGGATGGAGGTCTTTCTCTCTGAGAGGTCTATGGACCAGACTGCAGGAGCTGACTGGAAAACTGGCTGTAATGATGGAAGGACACTCAGACCTGTTTTAGTCTCACAGTCCTTCACATGGGAGTACAGATCCAGCAGGAAGTCACTCTGATATTTGTCATTGTAATGAGAATGAAGAGGGAATGTCTGATATGTGCACACTGATGCTAACAGCTCCAGGATCTTCTCTCCTGTCTGCTGCTCTCTCTCTGCTGCTGCACAGAACAGACTCACAAAGAACCTGACTGCTTCATGACGATTCCAAACATCAACACTGGAACAATAAGAAGGAAACATTTAGAGATGATTTGATGTGAGCTGCATAAAAACAGCCACACACTGCTGATGGACTCCATCTGGTCCATGTTTCCTGTACATAATGACGCTCCATGTTAAATATAACATAAACGAGGGAAACATATCATCTCAGTTGCAGCACATAACTAATTTATTAATCCTCATAAAAACAAGAAAACACAAATATTTTAGAAATTTGTCAAAATTCCACTTTTAGAAGCTTCTTTAAATCAAGAAGAGACGGTAAAAACTTTACTTTAAGATTAAATGAATAGAAAAGTTGTTTTTCTGCTTTCTTTGTAAAGTAACTATATACTATGTGTATACTGCATGTGGTGAACGCATGTTCTCCATCAAAACTCTTCACTAAGCTTCTGAATACAATCTGACTTACCTGAGCTGTGAGATAAAAGGCAGACACTGCAGCAAACTCCTCACTTCACTCTCTTCATGTGAGCAGCCTCTCAGCTCCACTTGTTTCTTCTCTGGTTGGAGTTTCAGCAGCTCCAGGAGGATGGAGGTCTTTCTCTCTGAGAGGTCTATGGACCAGACTGCAGGAGCTGACTGGAAAACTGGCTGTAATGATGGAAGGACACTCAGACCTGTTTCAGTCTCACAGTCCTTCACATGGGAGCACAGATCCAACAGGAAGTCACTCTGATAATACAGATTTATGTGTCTCTCATGAAGAGGGAATGTCTGATATGTGCACACTGATGCTAACAGCTCCAGGATCTTCTCTCCTTTCTGCTGCTCTCTCTCTGCTGCTGCACAGAACAGACTCACAAAGATCCTGACTGCTTCATCAGGATCTGAACACCCATCATATGCAACACTGGAACAATAAGAAGGAAACATTCAGTGATGATTTGATGTGAGCTGCATAAAAACAGCCACACACTGCTGATGGACTCCATCTTGTATATAATGAAAGTCCATCTTAAAGCCATCTTCCATCAGAGCAGCTGAGCATAGTATTTAGACTGTTACTGACTCACAGCCAGTGTTGGGAAGGTAAGTTTTCAAATGTATTCCACTACAGATTACAGATTACATGCCCCAAAAGGTATTTTGTAACGTATTCTGAATACTATGGATTACTTAATATATTATCAAGATTTTACAACTACATTAATGTCTCATTGCTGTGTGATTTATTACTATTACTGAAGGTTACTCACCAGACCAAAACCAACTCGACTTAAAATTTATTTCACACCTAAAACCTTTAGTGAACAATGAAACAAATAAGAGTAAACTGCAATCATTTACTGGTAGCAATAAAATAATCTTCTACGTCTTAAGCTCTGTCCACACCTATACAGCTTTTTCTATGTGTTTGGGCCTTTCGTTCACACGTAAACGGCATTTTGAATAATCTAAAACTGAGATTTTTTAAACTCCTTCTTTGCATTTACGTGGACGAGGAATACGGGGTTCATCACGCAGCGTCAAAACTTGTGCGTCTTTTTTCACGTCTCACTATCTGCAGTTTTTACACACTTACTCAGCAGTTACTGTCCCCACATTTAAAGGCAGAGGCCTCATTATTTTATGTTTAAAGCGGACCCTCGTTTATTGCGGCAGTTAGGTTCTAAAAAATCCCGCGATAGGTGAAATCTGTACAGTAGTCAGCTTCATTTTTTAAAGTTATTATAGATGTTTGAAGGCTGTAAATAACCTCACTACAAGCTGTACACTTTCCTCAGACAGGTATGAACATTTTCACTCTTCTCTCGCTTGTTTAAACACAAAGTTCAAACCTTGTTAGAAAAATAAGTCCAGTATTATAGAAGAAACCAAAGATCAAACCCTGTTTTCAGAACATGGGAACAGCTGCAGAGAGTTCAACATTAATGAATCAATGGTACAGAAGTAGACGAAGCAAGAAGAATGAGTCAAGTTTGACTCCTCTGACTGTTTGGCTTTGCTTAATGCGTCTTATAATCTGAAGAATGTGGTAACTTCTAGCTTCCTTTAGCATGTGCAGAAGTCAAACTTTTGGTGCCATAGTTAGCGTCTTCCTCAGCCTTTTGGGAGCTACCACAGGAGCCTCTGACGGTGCAAAAGGTTTCGTCGACATTGTTGTGTTTGTGGGGGAGAAAACCTACAAACATACAGCACTGCTGCTCGAGGATTTATGTAAATCTGAGAAGCTGAACTCGTTCTGTACTGGACAGGAGACACGGCTCAAGGTTGATTGATAATGGTCTGCAACAAATCAGGATGCACAACACAATGCGCTGTTAAAAAAAAGAAAGTAAATCTGCAGAATTGCACGGACCACACTGCCCACGAGGCTCCCGTCTTTAGGGCTGTGCCTGTAACACTGCTCATATTGCCTTACTATTAAAATAGTTTTTCAATAATAATTTTTACAAATATTTCTTACAGCTCTAATGTGCAGCACAGAGCGCTCAAACACATCTATTCATTCACTTCTTCACAGATGTTGATCATCCATTCATGTGCTCATGTTTGTGACTGATGAAGGCGGCATTCGATTGGTCCATTTAGTGTGGAAGAAGAGAGAAATAGCGAATCAAAGGCCTCCTTTTATGTGAGTGTGGACAGAGACTGAAGCTGAGTGAACACAAAGTTTCTCCCACATTGTCACAGCTGTCATCTCTGACTGCAGGTTTAGCTTTCATCAAGCCAGCTCACACAAAGAAAGCCTGCTTATGATCAAGCTGCTTCACTCTTCAGCCGTCTGTACAATTATACAATTATATTAAAATGCATATACTGAAAAATGTTTCCACTGCTGACTTCAGGGAGCATCTCGTCTTCTGAAGAATTAATCATGTAAAGAAGAATTCATGTACCTGAGCTGTGAGATAAAAGGCAGACACTGCAGCAAACTCCTCACTTCACTCTCTTCATGTGAGCAGCCTCTCAGCTCCACTTGTTTCTTCTCTGGTTGGAGTTTCAGCAGCTCCAGGAGGATGGAGGTCTTTCTCTCTGAGAGGTCTATGGACCAGACTGCAGGAGCTGACTGGAAAACTGGCTGTAATGATGGAAGGACACTCAGACCTGTTTTAGTCTCACAGTCCTTCACATGGGAGTACAGATCCAACAGGAAGTCACTCTGATACTGCTTCAGATAATCATCATCATCTTCATCCATGTGTCTCTCATGAAGAGGGAATGTCTGATATGTGCACACTGATGCTAACAGCTCCAGGATCTTCTCTCCTGTCTGCTGCTCTCTCTCTGCTGCTGCACAGAACAGACTCACAAAGAACCTGATTTCACCATCTTGAGTCTCCAAAAGAACACTGGAACAATAAGAAGGAAACATTTAGAGATGATTTGATGTGAGCTGCATTGAAACAACCACACACTGCTGATGGACCATCTGGTCCATGTTTCCTGTACATAATGACGCTCCATGTTAAATATAACATAAACGAGGGAAACATATCATCTCAGTTGCAGCACATAACTAATTTATTAATCCTCATAAAAACAAGAAAACACAAATATTTTAGAAATTTGTCAAAATTCCACTTTTAGAAGCTTCTTTAAATCAAGAAGAGACGGTAAAAACTTTACTTTAAGATTAAATGAATAGAAAAGTTGTTTTCTGCTTTCTTTGTAAAGTAACTATATACTATGTGTATACTGCATGTGGTGAACGCATGTTCTCCATCAAAACTCTTCACTAAGCTTCTGAATACAATCTGACTTACCTGAGCTGTGAGATAAAAGGCAGACACTGCAGCAAACTCCTCACTTCACTCTCTTCATGTGAGCAGCCTCTCAGCTCCACTTGTTTCTTCTCTGGTTGGAGTTTCAGCAGCTCCAGGAGGATGGAGGTCTTTCTCTCTGAGAGGTCTATGGACCAGACTGCAGGAGCTGACTGGAAAACTGGCTGTAATGATGGAAGGACACTCAGACCTGTTTCAGTCTCACAGTCCTTCACATGGGAGTACAGATCCAACAGGAAGTCACTCTGATATTGCTTCAGATAATCATCTTCATGTTCATCCATGTGTCTCTCATGAAGAGGGAATGTCTGATATGTGCACACTGATGCTAACAGCTCCAGGATCTTCTCTCCTGTCTGCTGCTCTCTCTCTGCTGCTGCACAGAACAGACTCACAAAGATCCTGACTGCTTCATGACGATTCCAACCATCAACACTGGAACAATAAGAAGGAAACATTCAGAGATGATTTGATGTGAGCTGCATAAAAACAGCCACACACTGCTGATGGACTCCATGTTGTATATAATGAAAGTCCATCTTAAAGCCATCTTCCATCAGAGCAGCTGAACAGTGTTCTTAGACAGTTACTGACTCACAACACAAACACTCAGCCTGTGTGTGAAATCACTGCGTTCTGAACTGTAACTGTTATTTTGTTCGCTGTCTGACTTTAGAGAGTCAAACACTAAACATCAACAATGCAGAAACACACAGAGGGGAACAACAACATCTACAACAGCAGCTTCACCTGCTGCTCACATCACACACCTCTCTGCTGTCTGACATCTTCATCTGCTCACTATAGAGCTGCTACCACCATCATCATCATCATGCTCAGTAAAACAAAGTCAGAGATAAAGTCCAGCTTCATGTAACTCATTCATTTACTGAGTTACGTCACTGAAGGACTCGTTGAGTTTGCTTTCATGCTGTTTCCATGGCGATGATGGATTCAGGTGTAAAGGATGTTTCTGGCATGTGTGCACTCCAACACTCTGCAGCAGGAGCTCAGTCACATGATCCTATCAAATATAAATCTAACCTTTCTGATGAGAACGTCTTTATTCTAGATGCTGATAAGCATTAAAAGTCGTCTGATATTTATAGAAAATATGAAACTTCATAGCAACAAACAGCTGAACACGTCAGTGAAACACAGGGATGGACTGAGAACGTTTCCCTCTGAAATATGACAGAGTCTGAATACATTTATAACATGATCCATGTAGATGAGGTCAAACATATGATGCTGATGACAAACAGGCAGCACAAGACAAAATCATCACTTTACAATTCATGGAGCTCCAAATATTTCCATCACTTATTTTCACAGCAAATCTTCTCTTACAGATATTTGACTCGTGTGAAGAGCCTGTTATTTACCTGAGCTGTGAGATAAAAGGCAGACACTGCAGCAAACTCCTCACTTCACTCTCTTCTTCTTCTTCTCCTCGCCATATCAACAGCTCCACTTGTTTCTTCTCTGGTTGGAGTTTCAGCAGCTCCAGGAGGATGGAGGTCTTTCTCTCTGAGAGGTCTATGGACCAGACTGCAGGAGCTGACTGGAAAACTGGCTGTAATGATGGAAGGACACTCACACCTGTTTTAGTCTCATAAGAGTACAGGTCCAGGAGGAAGTCACACCATTTCTCTTTAAGAGGACTGTTTTTGTATGTGCACACTGATGCTAACGGCTCCAGGATCTTCTCTCCTGTCTGCTGCTCTCTCTCTGCTGCTGCACAGAACAGACTCACAAAGATCCTCGTTCGGTCTTCATCTGATGTCTCAGCATCAACTCTGCAACAATAAGAAGGAAACATTCAGTGATGATTTGATGTGAGCTGCATTGAAACAACCACACACTGCTGACACACTTTGCAATGTTTGTGAGTTTAATCTGGATCTTTGCTGATTTTCTGTCTTCAGTAAAATGAAACTTTGATAAAAATCAGAGTCTGTTTATTTCTTTGGAAGTCAGCAAACTCATAAATTGAGCAGAGGATCAAATAATTATGTCACTGCTGTAAAAAGGTAGAACACTGTGAGAACAGCTGTAATACAGTGTTGTATTATTCATGTACGTCGGAGTATTTGGAGAGTTTAGATTTTATATTTGCTATGGTCACTGAATCCTGGTGTTTCTTGGTTTAATGCAGTAACGTCTGTTTTCTACAATGTTTATATGACAGGAAATGCTGTTTGCGTTGGATTCTCTATGATGAAGGAGATGGCGAGCCACCTCTGAACCTCATCACCTCCTTAGCCTGAGCAGCTGCTCTGAGCTTTCACTGTGCCAGACGAGGAGGCCACGCCCCCTTTTCCAGCCTTCACCTGAGCTCACCTGTGTGAAAGCACAGCACCAAACAGCTTAGCTGCTGTGTTTCACTCAGGAGCACTTTGGAAGTGAACCTGACTGGACGTCTTTACTAAAACTGACTGACTACAAACCAGAGGAGCCAACGACAGAACTTCCAAACTCTTCAACATCCCAGAGACACTTTGCTGCATCATCAGGTGACTCCTTGTGATGAGGGAGCAGCTAAAGTAGCCTTGATCGCTTCAATATCAACACTGTGTTCGTGCTGTTTACACTCGTCTGTGACGCTGTGTGAAATATTCACTAGTGTTTTGTGATCATTCACATTTGATTTGATAGAAGAAGTTTCAGGACATTGAAGTTACAGCTCTGAGTGGCTCCAGCTGCTCAGTGAGTCTCTTCCTCTCTTAAAGCCTCAAACTCACACTCTGGCCCTGCTCATTTAATATTCTGCAAACCTTCAGTGAGTTATGTTTGCACTGTGTGATCAATATTTGTCTGTTCTGTATCACTTTGTGCGTTTTCCTTTTCCTGTCATGGAGACAGCTCAGACCTGCTGGCGTCTCCAGGTCCTGCTGAGCTTTCAGGTTATGTGATAAATGCTTTGGAAGCCATGGATGGGCCTCACTTTAGACCAGCTCACACAACATACTTCACTAACAACCAGTAACTGTCTGAATTAACTCAGGAATATCTGTAACACATGTACAACTTTATAAAGTGTTCGTCCATCATTGGAAAAGTATCAGACTGCTGTCATTGAACATGTTATATTTGAGCCTCTTCAGCAAAACTTCATCATGTGTATCCATGTTTATGAACGACATACTGAGGAGGAGCAATGCTTCATAAATGATGAAACAAGTATTAACTAACACTAATGCTGAAGAGTGTGCAGCTGTTATAAAGTGTTAGCAGCAAAACACTAAACATCAACAATACAGAAACACACAGAGGGGAACAACAACATCTACAACAGCAGCTTCACCTGCTGCTCACATCACACACGTGGAAATCACATATTTACCAACATTTTACAGTTAATTCATTTAGATTAAGATTTGTTTACACTGAAAATTAGACTCAATTAATATTTTCTGGTTCAGAAAAGTCTTAAACACAAAGATTCACATGTTAGTGGCCACGTTGAGCCTCCTGTCAGTGTTTAGTTTCACCAGACTAGCTCTCTGTACCTGGCTATATCACCATGGTAACAGATGCTGAACACAGCCTGGTGTAGATCAGGTTATGTTCAGTGTCAGATTAAAATCAGCTGTAAGTGACACATTTTCTCTGAGTCTTTTATGTCCAGTCTGCTCTGAGCTGGAGCTCATGATAACATGAACGTCACTTTGATGTGGTGACAAACTCCTTCACCAGATTGTGTGTCAGAGCTGAATGCAGCGAGTAACCTTTCATGTTTAAGTGGATCGAGGTCAAAGTGTCACAGCTGTCAGCTTACAAATAAACTGCAGCACAGAGCGCTCACACACATTCATTCATTCACATGTTAATGATTGCTACCAGCATCGCTTAGTCTCCTTTGATGCAGCAACAGTGTTGCCTGTGTTGCTATAGTTACATATTGTTTATAGCTCTGTGTCACCTGTTAATGTAACAATATTTCTTATTAATGGAGGTGAAATCAGTGGGTCTACTTTGTGTGGAAGAAGACAGAAATAACGTATGAATGGTCGTTGTGTGGATGTGGAGAAGAGAGGCCCCAAATGCAGGCTGAAGCTGAACATCCTGGATGACTCAAACTGTTTCCCTCTGCAGTGACAGCTGCTTGATGCTGTTTTGTTTTAAAGCCCATCAGAAACACATAAATACCTTAACAGTACAATTTTTATTAATATTTGTAATGAAGCTTTTTTCCCAGGAGGTCTTAGTGATGCTGTAAATGTCACTAAGTGCAGTTTTATTCTCACAGACAAACTGTCACATGTTAAAAAACTGTTGAAGGTAAACGTTACAAATTTGTGGACTCATTTCTATAAACTGGCTTCAATCAAGCAGCAACTAAATTGTCAAATAGAGCTAAAATATTTTCATGAATTATTTTCAGCACTCATTTATTGGTAGACCGACTTTATTGTGTGAAGAGCGTGTCGTGTACCTGAGCTGTGAGATAAAAGGCAGACACTGCAGCAAACTCCTCACTTCACTCTCTTCATGTGAGCAGCCTCTCAGCTCCACTTGTTTCTTCTCTGGTTGGAGTTTCAGCAGCTCCAGGAGGATGGAGGTCTTTCTCTCTGAGAGGTCTATGGACCAGACTGCAGGAGCTGACTGGAAAACTGACTGTAATGATGGAAGGACACTCAGACCTGTTTTAGTCTCATAAGAGTACAGGTCCAGGAGGAAGTCACACCATTTCGCTTTAAGAGGACTGTGTTTGTATCTGCACACTGATGCTAACAGCTCCAGGATCTTCTCTCCTGTCTGCTGCTCTCTCTCTGCTGCTGCACAGAACAGACTCACAAAGATCCTCGTTCTGTCTTCATCTGATGTCTCAGCATCAACTCTACAACAATAAGAAGGAAACATTCAGTGATGATTTGATGTGAGCTGCATAAAAACAGCCACACACTGCTGATGGACCATCTGGTCCATGTTTCCTGTACATAATGACGCTCCATGTTAAATATAACATAAACGAGGGAAACATATCATCTCAGTTGCAGCACATAACTAATTTATTAATCCTCATGAAAACAAGAAAACACAAATATTTTAGAAATTTGTCAAAATTCCACTTTTAGAAGCTTCTTTAAATCAAGAAGAGACGGTAAAAACTTTACTTTAAGATTAAATGAATAGAAAAGTTGTTTTCTGCTTTCTTTGTAAAGTAACTATATACTATGTGTATACTGCATGTGGTGAACGCATGTTCTCCATCAAAACTCTTCACTAAGCTTCTGAATACAATCTGACTTACCTGAGCTGTGAGATAAAAGGCAGACACTGCAGCAAACTCCTCACTTCACTCTCTTCATGTGAGCAGCCTGTCAGCTCCACTTGTTTCTTCTCTGGTTGGAGTTTCAGCAGCTCCAGGAGGATGGAGGTCTTTCTCTCTGAGAGGTCTATGGACCAGACTGCAGGAGCTGACTGGAAAACTGACTGTAATGATGGAAGGACACTCAGACCTGTTTTAGTCTCACAGTCCTTCACATGGGAGCACAGATCCAACAGGAAGTCACTCTGATATTTGTCATTGTAATGAGAATGAAGAGGGAATGTCTGATAAGAGCAGACTGATGATAGCATGTTGAGGATCTTCTCTCCTGTCCTCTGTTCTCTCTCTGCTGCTACAATGAAGAGATTCATCAACAACTCAGTTTGATCTGAGAGATTTCCTGATGACTGACAGAAACTGGAAGAAAGAAAAGGAAACATGATGTGATGATTTGATCTGAGAACAACAAACAGAAACAAGCAGCACTGATACCGTCCTAGATTTGTCTCAGATAAATATCTCCAGCATTAAAAGTACATTAAAGACATAAGGTCAGTACTACAGTTGGTTCAATTATTTCTATAAAGTAACTCGACTGGATTTTAAACCACAATTGAAGATCACATGAAAACATTGAGTGTTTAATAAGTAAAACCAAAGAGCATACCTGAGTGAGTGGATGTGGGGTAAATGGTGTAAGAGGAACGAGCTCGCACTTTGACAGACTCTGTGATCACAGTGAAGGCAGACTTTCACCTTCCTCTTCCTCTTCTGCAGGACTCTCACAGCTCGGTCATACAGTTGTGTTTCACTGTTGACTGGGAGGTGCAGCTGATTCTCAGTGAAGTCAAGTAAACTCACGTAATCCACGTCCCCATCAGTCAGAAGAGAAATGGTCCACAGCTGGCGTGACAAGGAGTCACTCCTACAGTTGGAAGGTTGGTAGAGAACTTCATTAGTTCACATGTAATCAGCTGCTGAGAACTATTATTATATTATATATGATTATTTATTATTATTATTATATTATTATAGTCTATTTGTGTAGATTCATGCTGAAACTGAAGAACCATGTTCGCTTTTTTCATGCAAAACTCCTAATTTGTGCAAAGCTGCCAGAGGCTTACAAGTTAAATGTGCTTCAACTGAGACTGAAAATGTCTTAAATAAGTAATAAAATCTCTCATTCAAATGACAAACGTCCAGGTAAAAGTTAGTTAGCTTTCTGGGATCCCCTCACCTGGATTATTATGTATGCATCAAGACTAAAGAATAATGTTACCAAATACCTAAAGACTACGTACAAACTTTCTGCTGTCTACAACTCACTGGAAACATGATGAAACAAAGCTGAAACAAATCCTTCTCACTACTATGTTTTCATTTTTCACTTTAAGAAAAACACATACTGCTCTAAATCACTGAATGCTTTACATTTAAAACATTAAAAACAGATGTACAGAACCCTTTAACTTCAGATCTAAATGTTCTCACTTACCTTTGAAGTTTGCTGAGGCATCCCAGCAAAGGCCTCATTCCCTGTTTTGATGCTGTTGTATCCTCCAGGTTCAGCTCTATTTTCCTCTCCTGACTCTGGCTGATAACATAGGCCAGAACACAACACTGCTGAGGATCAAGAGTCTCTCCACTCGCATCAATACAGTAGTCCAGTTTATCCAGGAGGCAGAGGCAGGCATCAGGTGACTGAGACTCATAGAGGCATTGACATAAGAACATTAAGTCCATTTCACAGTCTTCACTGTCACTACAACCTACAAAGGTGGTCACCAAGTGTTTGAAGAACCAGTCAGACGTGTCTCTGAGCTGCTGAGGAGGAAGGAGACCTTCTAACAAATCAGTGTTCTTCTCATTCAACAGTCCACACAGGAAAGGGACCAAGTGTTTCATGTGTTTGCTGCCCTGAACCAGACACTGCTGTAGAACACATCTGGTCTTCTCTGGATCCTTTAAGACCCACAGAGCTGCAAAAAACTCCTGAACCGTGTAGTGGAGAAAGGCACACAAGGGTTTCCTCACAGTTGGGCTGATTTGAATCAGAAGCTTGCTCAAAATGGCCAAATTAGCACAGCTGTCTAGTTTGGGCAGTGATGTTAGGCTCACATTTTTCCCTTCTGTTGCACAAAAAGCTGCCTGAGATAAAGACAGTATTGTGCTTTCATTTTCAGGTGTCTTGGAAACATTCCTCTGATTGCAGAAATGGAGGATATTGAGGTATATTTCAGTAACTGTGCAGGGATGTGGAGAGAAATCTGAGCCCTCAAAGCTAAAGCAGGCGACCACCATCAGGGCGTACATGGGGACGTGGCAAAGAGAGAATAACTCCAGGTTACACAAGACTTTGTTGAGGTGGTTCTCACTCAGATTCTTGGATAAGTACTCTCTGATGCCCTGCTCACTGAAGCCTTTCACTTCCACTCTGAGACAGTCCCAATCCAACAGGAAGTCTGCTGACTCCCCCTCTGGTCTGCAGGTGATGATGATCTTTGCTTCGGGTAGAAGAGTCTTCTGTATGAGCTTAAACACCACAGATGTAGAGCCAACATCTGTAACTCCATCAAAAATAATGGTAACACTGTCAGCATTATTCTTTATGTCCTCTAAGACCTCATCTTTGCCTTTATCTGGTTCACAGAACACACTGAAGAGAAGATCCTCCAGTTTATGGACCTCTGTGATGTTGGGTGCTTCTCTCATATCAAAGTAGAACATGTAATCTAGATCCTTGTTATCTTTCTCTGACCACAGTTTCAACATCTGATGGACCACAGCTGTTTTCCCAGTTCCAGGTTTTCCTACCAAAAGGATTTTTCTTTCATATGTTTTCAGCAGTTCACTGGGAGAGGTTCCATGTTTGTCCTCGGGTATGTAGGCCTTGAGTTTTTTAGTGCGAACCTTCCTGCTTTTCTTGATCTTTGACTTTTTTATTTTGGATGGTGAAGCCTGTCCTGGTGTGTCTAACACAAGCGAGGTGTAGGACAGGGAGTTCTGCTTGTTGAACAGGACTTCTTTACTTCGGGCCCATGATCTTTCTGAAATCTTTCGAGCTTCTGATTTCAGCTTTTCTTGGTATCTGTGACACGGTTTAGGGCCTGAAAGAAAAGAGGTGTGGGAGAAATTAATTAAAAATTTATTTAGGGATTTAACTCATGTGTCACTGAACAACACTGCATTATAAATGAGTGTGATCACGAGAAATCTTGCCACAGACTTCAGTTTGTTTAAAAATACCTTGTAAATCTGTTACATCCATGTTGGTGTCATCCGTGAAGGAAAAGCAGCTGATCCAATAGTTCAGGTTAAATTTGTCTTGTGAAGAGGAATCTGATGCTGTAATTTCCAGAAAAGATGGCGGCCTTTCTGTTCTTCTCTTTCTTGTTATGTCAATAATCCTGAGAAACTCATAGCAGGCTGCGTCCCCCTTTTTTATGACACGGTCCACAATTTCTCTGGTTTTGTCAAAGTCGTCACCCGCTGTCTTTATTTTACTGACTTCTTCCTCTGAGAAAACTTCTTTCTGGTAGAGATGCTCTACAATCACAGTGAGCCCCTTTAATGTTCCCACCAGTTTGGGCTTGGCCCTCCTGACGTACTGCACAGCGGACTGAGATGTACAAGCCATGTTTCCTTTATTTCATGTACAAGCCATGTTTCCTTTATTTCCTGGATTTCTGTTGAAAAAAATGTGGATTTAAACAAAATGTAATTCATTTCAAAGATTCAGACTAATATATAATTTTGATGTTGCTCCTGTTCCTAGCATTGCTAGGCTTTGTTTTAAATTGATGTGTCAAGTGTGTTTATAATTTATCCTCAGTCTTTGACTTTTAGTTTTTTCAGCATTCTGGTTTTTGATTTTATTTTCTTGTCTTCTTTAAATGTTTTTTTCTTTATTATTTTGCAATTGACAGCGCCACCACTCTCTTGGTGGCGCTGTCACTTGGTGTTCGCTCGTTCTGCGTGAGAGTATCACTTCCTGTTCCTGCTGAACCACAGTGGTGTTTCTGAGTAGCTTATCTGCTTAGCAATTTAATTAAAAACTTTTAGATACATTTTTTTCATAGTATAATCTTCGCGTGCTTCATCCGAAGCACACTTTCTGTGTACTCACTACCTGATTTATAGCCAAAGTATTCACTCACTGTGTATTTACTGTTTCGCTAGCTTAGCTTAGCTCTCTGTCTCTCTTCCACAGCATGTCTTTATCCTGTCTTCCTTCTCTTACCCCAACCAATCACAGCAGATGGCCCCGCCCCTCCCTGAGCCTGGTTCTGCTTTCTTCCTGTTAAAAGGGAGTTTTTCCTTCCCACTGTCGCCAAAGTGCTTGCTCATAGGGGGTCATATGATTGTTGGGCTTTTCTCTGTATCTACTGTACAATATAAAGCGCCTGGAGGCGACTTTTGTTGCGATTTATTGCTATATAAATAAAATTGAATTGAAATGAAATGAAATTGAATTCAAAGCAACGTGTAACTCTGGTTTTGATAATTACTGTGTATTTTCTCATTTTGCATCTTCACTACTTACTCAACACACAGCATCTCTTAGTTGCTTGCATAATAATCTAAATCTAAACTGCAGGTGGGGGAGAGATATATCAGAGGTGGAGAATGAACTCAGCCTGGATCTCTATTGTCTTATGTACTGTAGATGACTGAATGATGTGGTGGGTGTAATTCCCTCTGCAGTGGGGTCGGGTGGACCACCCCGGGCTCTGTGGGGCTTGGTTGTGCTGCTGCTGTGGGACCTGGTCTGCATGGGCCTGTGCACCCTGGCCTTGATGGATTCCAGGGAACAGGGGTGTCTACTGGGGTCAGCAGGGAAGCTGGCCCCAGTAGAGTAGTAGCCCCCCCCCCCAGGGAGGGACTACTTGCTTCTTCCCGCTCCACCACACCCACCCAAACATGCAAGGCCTTGGGGTGCAGGTGTGTCTATAGGGTGCAGGGGAGGCATTGTCCCTGTCCCCTTCTGTCCGCTTGTGCCTCAATTTTTTTGTGAGGCACAGGCGGCTTCAATTTTATTCCAATTTTATTGTTTTGTGCCTCAATTTTATTCCACAAACTAGACATCCACATTACTCCCACTCTCATAACACACACACATGTAGGGCCTTGGGGGTGGGCAGGCTATGCAGCGTCCAGAGGTGAGGTGTATTCAACCTCACCTCTGGTGCCGGTGCCCACCTTTTTAATTTTAAATGCACCCCACGTGTGGGGCTCTCCGCAGCTCTTCCCAGGAGGGTGGCGTGGCTGCCCCTCTTTGGGCTCTCACACTCTGAGGGGCCTCTGGATGTCTGCCTGGATCTCCTCCATGCCTGCTTCATGCCCTCATTGGAGGGGCTATCACTCCCCACACCCTCTAGCATGTGGTTAAATGGAGAAATGTCTTAAAGCATTCTCAATCATCCAGGAAAGAAAATCTCCAAAAGTTGATTCTGTTCATCTGGACGTAGCGTTTTGTGGGAGAAACGTTTCATCATCCAGGTGACTTCTTCAGTCTCAGCTGACTGCAGGCTTCAATCTTATAAACAGTACATTTGCATATTGACTGAAACCAGCCCACTGAAGGAACAATGGGCTGGGAGATCAGCTTCTTCATCATTAATATGCAAATTGTCATGACCATTGATCAATGTGATGAAATGTTGCTCCCACTGAAAATGCTACCTCCAGATGAACAGAATCAACTTTTGGGTACATGGAGAAACCTTTTGAATACAAGCACGCTCACGCACTTAAGCAATGCGGTTGAAAAATGTGGGTGCGCCTAACTTTTGTGCTGGTTTTCTTAGGCGCACCAGTGCAATCATGGCAAAAAGTTAGTGTAGAGCCCTGTAGATGAGACCTAAACTAAACACAACTGTAGCGACTTCCACAGTCGCTAGAGGTCGGGGTGGAGTCTGCCTATTTGCCTGACGCGCTGTCAACTTTACGCAATAATGCGAGAGGTGGAATTGCTTGCTTGTTTATTAAAGTGCTTTGAGAGTTTACAGAGTAATGTGATCGGCTCCTGATTCAGACTCTTAAACATCACAGGCTCTGATGCAACAAGGGGAAACTCGTGCAGCGGTCAACAAAAACTACGGCTCCAGCCCTCCTCTCAGAGAATGACAGACTGACCACGCCCTCTTAATTTCACCACTAGCACCCACGTGACTCCCGATACACATCACCATAGCAACCAAACAAATGAAAACCCAGTGATCATCAAAATTCAACACATTTAGTTATGGCTGCTACAACAACAAAACCCTGACTAAATAACGGCACAAGAACTTAATATATTTCCAATATAACATAAGAAATCAGAAAATACAAAATAAACTCAAACAGCTGGGTCACACACCCAGCCCCTGACAAATTGTCTGATTAGAAACATCTGGAAAAACACAAGAAGACCCTCACTGTTGCTTAACTTCCACAGCTGAAAAGACTCTCAGCTGATCTGCATGTTTCATCATTTCCTCTTATTGTTTTTTACTAAATGTTTATTGCTTAGTGTTCAGTCCATCGTGTCAGTGAGGGGCACAGACCAGAGGGAGGAGAGCAGGTAATCATCATATCTGTGAGCTTTAGAGCAGACTGAAAATTACTACTTTAAATATTCATAGATTCTTTTGAATAGGAAGAAGAAATCATCTGTGGTTCTCATGTCATGTTAAGAAAAAATAATATTACAATTGTGTATTAAACAAGTAGATTTTAATGTTTATTACAGTCACTAACTCATCATGTAAAATAAGCCACAGAAATTAGCATTGGTTACACCGCACAGTGCAAAAGTCTTGAGCCACCCATGACATCATTATATTTCCCTTCTAAGGATCCAGATGTTCTTCTAATTTCTTAATGCAACAAGTTTCCAGGTTTCTTTGAATATGGTGTAAATGTTTGTTTGTTTCTCTGCCTGCTACAAATCTATTGTAGGATTTGCCCAGCTCGCCTCTCCCGGACAACCTTCCGCTCTAAGCTTCACCTCCACCCGCGTTAAGTAAGACTGCTGCAATCTGCTGCATTGATGACCCCCCCCCCCCTCCCCTCCCCTTTGTGACTCTTAGCTCTCACCCTAGCACATGTGGGGACTCCTGGCACTATGGTGGCTCACTGAAATGTTTACTCATAGTACTGTTTCATAGTTTATAGCGTTTTTCTCACAGTACTGATCATACCGGTTCCTTTAGTGCTTCGACAGCATCTCATAGCTTGTAGATCATTTCTAGTGATTCATTTTGTTTCATGCAAAGTGATGTGACTCCTTGTAAAAGAACATCCCTCAGAACTGGTTTTTAGGCTCTCGTCTTTAGTTTGTCTTTCACTAAAAGTCTTGTTTTCATTACTCTCTTTTGTCACACCTGACTTCCTGTAATAAACTTTGAGATCTGAGAGTTATTTATTTCACACTTGGTTCAACAGTTTCCCTTCATACACACACAAACTGTGATTTCCCTTAATATCACACTGCACCCCTGAGTGAACAGGAGCAGGAAGAAGAAAATATTCTTATTAAACCGTGTCCCCTATCTGCACTCCAAATGATATTACAAGTGGGCACCATCAACCAAGGAACACATTAACGTTTGTCTACAGTTCGTAGCACAAAGCACACATCAAGAATATAACCAGCAATATACCCCACCGCATAATAGCAAGGAGAAGAGAATGACCCCCAGTTAACTCACATTTCTTTCAAATTCATCATATTGATTTATCATTTTAAACATAGCACATTTTAAAACAGCGCATGTTTGTACAACTCTTACAATTATAATGAGCAGTTCCACAATCTTATAACCGTTGGACTCATTTGTGTAGTCCTGCCAACTGATGCTAAAAATGATATTTCCTTCTGTCCTCACCTCCTAAACAAATTGAAAATGATATTTGTAACTTGAGGGCTAATATATTATTTTTAGCCTTATTTTGTCTGTAATTTCACTAAATCTTTCAATAGTTTCAATTTTATGAACAAATGATTCGTTTGTCCTCTGTATTTAACGTGAATATGAATCCTTTGTGTCACTTTCTTCTGTAATAAATATGGAGGTTTTATGGTATTTACATATGTATCCCCCCAAATTTCTACACAGTAACTAAGATACAGGAAAAAGTATAAAGTATGCATCGCCTTGTAGTCTAATAAATCTCTAACCTTACCCAAAATATAAATGTTTTTAGCCATCTTATTTTAAGTGCTTTTGAGTTGTGTCCACTCCCTCGTTTCGGGCGTGACAATCTGTTTTATTTCTCCACTATTAAAAACACTCTGGGATAACAGCTGAATGATTACTGGTTGATCTCCGGGATTTCACAAAAAACATTAAACAACATAAACTTTCTTTACTGTTTTGTAATGTCTGTAGTTTCTAATTATTGCTTTTAAATCGTATTATTTCACTACTTAAACTCTTCTGCACAAAGTTTGAAGTCAAAAACATCCCTGGCCTTTGATTTGGTCACTTCCTGTAACCGTGACGGGAAAAACACGAACAGCTGTGTCTGTCAGAGACCCTGCAGTACTGTTAGAATGGTTTATGGATGTATTTGTTGATTGTTGTTATTAACATTATACATTTCTGTGTTACACTGTCTGCTGTAATGTACAATAATCCTTCCCCTGAGTAGCCCGGTATGGCCGACGCATCGCCGTAATAAAGGCAGCCATATAGATATGACCTATATATTTTACAAAAAACCAAAAAACGTTTGCCGTACATACAAGTTAGAGTCGTAACACTTGTGTCTCTCTTTAAACGTTTACAGCTCAGTTTATGGTTCCCGTGTCTGCAGGAACACCTTATTTAACCTCAGCGTATCCTATCATATCCTGAACACATGCGGAGAGTTTACCGCGTGGATCAAGTTTAAAGCGAAAATAACGGAATGTGACGATGTTGTGAAACACACACTCGAAGTAACGGCGGGAGTCTGACCGCAAAACATCTTTAAAACTAAAGAGAAAACATACCTGAGCAGCGAAGCAGAGCCTCCGAGCTGAAGCTCCTTTTATTCATAAAGAAACACTTCCTGTAGTTCCTCCTCAGCTGTGTAGGTCCTGCTGGTGTCCACACGATGGCGCCATTGTAGTAGCAGACAGATGACACAAACCACTTCTGTGGACTTTGAAAATGTTTTCAGTGAGAAACGGAAAACATTAAATGACTGAAATAGAAAGATCATTCTATAAATACACTAACAACAATAAATAGCGTGATATACACAAGGGCACAAATATAAAGAGTGAAAATGTGTAGTCAAAAGCTTCACACTGTCAGCTTTCACCAATACAAAGATCGAGCAGACGCAAAACGAGTACCAGCAAAATATCATTGCTCACTCACATCACTCAGTCGTTACACTGCACCGACAGTTTGCAGCTGCATGCCTGAATGTCTTCACATCACGAAGGATTTAATGTATAGATTTATTTTGACATGTTATTAATATACTGTACTACTTGTTGTAGTTAAAACAAGTCAAACTTGCATCAACACAACTAAATTTCTCTCCACCAGTCTAAACCAGTCCTACAAATATCTCCCAGTGTGGCAGCACAGATAACCACTGGTGTATAAGGTGCTTCTGAATTCACAATACTTTGATGAAGAACCTGCTGAGTAAACAATCAGCCTGTTATTATTGCTTCCTACATCTGCTTTTTGAAAACCTCCCAAAGGCCCGTTTAAGAGCCACGTCAGTGTATTTGTATCTGTTCTTGCTGCATCTTCATTGGTCTGTCTCTCTGTTGCTATCTGCCGTTTTGTCTCTTTAGCTCTTCATCTTTTTGTTTTTGTCAGTTTTTGTCAGTGAGCTGGTGAACTTTTGTGTGTCTGCTGCCTTTGTTTGTGTGTTCTCAACAAGATTCGCCCCAAATTCAAGCCCTGCACATCTTGCCAGACTCCCAATCAGGAAGCAGAAAAACCTGCTGTCTCCGCTCTGGAAGTCTGTCCACCAAGAAAAGCTCTGACTTCTGCTAAATGGGCCAAACTGGGCAGAAAGTATACAAACACATCCTTATAGAATATGATGTAACACTATAATTCTGAAATATAGTGGGCCATGAAAGATACACCCGACTCATCCTGCAGCCTTCAATTGGAGCCTCCAAAGGATGCAGACCCTGGCTGCGTCCCAATTCAGGGTCTGCAGCCTTAAAGGCCACATTTTGAGGCCAATTGCATCACAGTGACGAAATGAAGGCTGTCCCAACTCAAAGGCTGCTCGAGATGCGGCCTTCATTTCCCTGACAACAACAACAGACACGTGGTGTGTGTGCGGGTGTCTGCCTCTTATAACCACAGTGATTCTCCTGTGGTTTGAAATCTCACGTGATCTTGTGACGTGATCACGAGTCCAAACACTAACAGGTCACCTCAACAAGAACAGATTCAATCCTAATGATTTAGTTACCATAGAAACATGAAATGGTTTGGTTGACAGCACATGTTAGACTGTTGTAAACGTCGCAGCCACACAGTCACACTTCCTGAGTGTTTTTAACATGATGGATGTGAAACACTGAGTGATGCTTCATCACATTCACACTCACAGCTCCTCTGTCAGTGTCTCAGCTATGCTGGCAGCCTGGAGTCACCTGTAACATGACTGTGGGCTGATGCTGAACTCTGACTCTTATATGTGTCTTATTAACCTCAGAGCTGCTCAAACTGAGGGAGGCGGGACTTACAGCACAGGAAGTGATGTCAGAATATAAAGGCTTTTAGTCCTGAGTGAGTGACAGGTTTGACGGTGACGTGGATCTCCTTCAGACCTGGATCACAGTCTTCACACTAAACCCTTTAAACATCTTTACTCTGTTGGTTTGATCAGTAAGAACAATAATGTCATAAAACCATGATGTTTCCTCTCCTGATGAATATAGATCCGTGTGTCAGTGTTTAGTGTCCAGCTGTGGAGTGGATTTTGTTGTTTGGTGTGTTTGAAGAAACTGTAAGTTTGCTTTGCTTCCTCCTTTAACAGTTTGACTGTTTGGTTTTGCTCTGTGATGTTTGGACCTGATGTTCAGCTCTTATTTCAGGACAAACTTTGATCACTCTTGTGTTTGAAGACACATGATTATAGATTATTGATTATTGATTGACTGAATCCACTCTGGTTATCAGTCAGTAACTGCACTGAAGCATTTGTTACTGTGATGAAGATTTTAAATGGATCTGTGTGAAGCTTTAGACACCGATCAGAGATCTGATGGAACATCGATCGTCTCTTTAACTGGAAACAATCATATAAACTCAGTTTGTTCTTAAGAAGTCGCCTTTCAGGTTTTACTTAAGTGATGTCTAAAAAACACAAAGTAATGCAGCTCCCGCTCAGTTCACTCCTACTGCAAACAAAATTAATCAATTGAAAATATAGAATTATATTAAATGCATATGGACGCTACGACGTTAGTCATGCATATTGTGCTTCAAAGTATTTGGACTTGGAAGCTTCTCCGTGTCTTTGTTTTGCTGTCATGTTCACTTAGAACTTTGTGTTTTTAATTAGTGTATTTGAGTCTGAGTTTTCTTCTTTTAGTGTCTGAAGCTTTAATCATTAATAGTTGTTCAGTGTGTGGTCTCTCGTGTCTCCCGCCTTTAAAGGCTTTGGATTTTTGGTTAAATGCTTTGAATCTTGTTCCTTTTCAACTGTTTTTGGACTGAATCAAGGCTCGCTTAAAGTTGTTTGAGTCAGTTGTCCTGGATTTGGCTACAAACCTCAGCTAATGCCAATAATCTAGTGTTAAATACATTTATCCCTCAATGGTAGATATAGATGAAATAAATAGTTGAAGTGATACATGTTAAAATTCTGTAGGTTTTATTACATTAAACACAAAGTAAAGGTTTATTGATGGGTTTTTGGTGATTTTGTGTCCCTTTGTGAATAAGACCTAAGGCCCACTGACTCATTCCACCTTCAGTCTGTGCTCAGTAGCCTGTTCATTATTCTGTAAAAAGGCTGTCTCTTTGGAGCAGACATACTCATGTAAAGGTTAACATCGCCACACAGGATGCAATCAGGAACTCAAGTAATCAAAAATAAACATTATGTCCCGATTACCTGATTTTAGAGTCCTCCTGTATCAGATGGACTGAACTCTGTTTGTTGGAAATGTTCAGGAGTGAAGATCAGAACCACAGATCAGCTGGTTCTGTCCAGAAGATCAGTTTCCACTTATCACGCCTGTCCATGTTTTTATTAACAAGGACTAAGATTTATTGATCAAATCACAAAAATGGATTTAAAAACAGAAGGAGCTGAGTGAAATATAATTTTAATAACCTGGTCAGTATGCAGAGGCACACACTGTGACACATTCAGACTGAGGAAGCTTTCAGGTAAACATTCCTCTGCTGACAGCTTATGATTAAGGAGTCACAGAAACTGATGGAACCGCGGTGATCATTTTAAAGTTATTTGTGTTTGTTTTTCTTTTTGCTTTGTGCTGTTGACTTTGAGCTCATGCCTAAATATTAGAAATACAATTTCCGGATTAGGATAATAATTGGTGTTGGTGTGCTGGGCTGTAGTTTATAGGTTTATACTTTTAAATGTTGATTATGTGACAGTTCCAGGTCATTTTATGATGATATGAGAAAATAATTTAACAGGTACGGTAGCAAATGTCTTACTCCATTGAGTAATTAAGTAACGTACTGTGGTACTTTTTTTTTAAGTAACCAGTAATGTGTAATACATTATTTCCTTTTTCAGTAACAGCTCTAACACAATATGTGAACTTTACTCTGACTGAGAATCAGTCTGAGCAGTCAGACGGCATTTTTCTTGAGTGAACACATGAAGTTGTGCCCCACACTCACACGCACACACACACACTGTTAAAGCCAAGAAGCCGCAGTTTAATCATTCGGGGCTGACAGACTATGAAGTCTTTTATATATTATTAATTGCTGTAGAACAGCAGTGGGGACATCGCTGTGGTAGATCCCACACTTGATGGTGACCTGTGCTAATTGGCTTGAAGTGGCCCCTAGTGTTGGCCGCCACATCCCCATTGAGTTCCTGATGAAGGCTTTCAGGATCCTGCTGATCTTATATAGGTCTAGGTATTCCACGTGTGAGGCATCATGTCATAGGCAGTGTTGGTCAAGTTACTTGAAAAAAGTAATCAGTAACTAATTACTGATTACTTCCTCAAAAATGTAATCCTGTTACTTTATTGATTACTTATTTTTGAAAGTGATCAATTACTTAGTTACTTAGTTACTTTTAAAAACATGATTTACACCCTGAATAGGTAATGAAGCGATAGATCTTCAGTCACTTCCATCCCAATTCAAGTGTTTCTGTATAATCCATCATGTAAAATGTAATCAAATGGAAAAAGTGATTACTTATTTTCAAAGTAATTAATTACTGAGTTACTTTTGAAAAACATGATTTACAACCTGAATAGGTGATAAAGCGATAGATCTTTCAGCCCAATTCTATTTTTTTCTGCATAATCCATCATACAAAATATAATCAAATGGAAAAGTCTCTTTTTAAACTTGGAAGTTTGCTGTAAAAAGAAGTTTTCTTCCCACGCAGTGAGCAGCGGACGCTAATGTTTTTGTCACTTTTTACAGAATCTAACTCAAAGTAAGGTCAGTACTTCCACGCTTTAAACGCTGCACGCTCATACTCTCTCCCGTACTCGATATATTATCCATTTTTGATCTGCACACAGCTGTTTCCACGAACGTCACACTTGCTTTCGTCATTGTCATTAGACACTCTCGCAAAAAATTCATGGTTTTAGTAACGCAGTAACGCAGCGTGCTTACGAGAAGGTAACAGTAATCGAATTACCGTTTTTGCAATAGTAATCCCTTACTTTACTCGTTACTTGAAAAAAGTAATCGGATTACAGTAACGCGTAACGTGTTACCGCCCATCTCTGGTCATAGGCCTTCTTGTAATTGTGACGGAGCGAAGGTGATGTTATTTTTTTCACAGTGTTTTTAAAGGAGGGAAATCTTCCTCCAAACGGACAGAGCAGTGGAGCCGCCAAGGGAAAGCACACAAATTAAAAACTGTATAATTAAAATATAATTTATTATATTTAAATAGTTAAAAATATAAAATTACTTAAAACAACCCTGGCCAGGGGACAACACAATAAAAATCAATAAAACACAACATTAAAAGTCCAGTGGCCTGCGCCACGACCTAAAAGTCCCAGGGAGCTGTATCTTTCCCTCCTTAACGCCAACCTCCACCAGTCCTCCGGCTTGCAGGCGCCGCCGCCTGATACCACTCACTCCGCCACTGTTGCCCGTTTCTCAAGCCTCCCCTCAAGCCTCCTTCTCTGTCGTCTACCCAGCCCTCTTATTGGCCTCTCTGGTACCTCTCAGGTGAAATCAAGTTAGTAATCAGATAGGGGTGGAGTCTTTACAGCACAGGTGTTCAATTAAATAAGATAAAACATGCAATAGAACTCATACAAACAAACCCAATATACAATATTAAAATATTAAACAGATAAAACATCGCAAAACATGCACAGTAAAAACTCTAAATAACTTGTCCCGTTTCACCCCGTGACATCTACAGTTTTCTTAATTCTCCTCCTGATCAACATGTTCACGTAGTCCTGTTGGATTATTCATGGGTCTCAATAAAGTTTGTTAGATAAGAATAAGACTTCCCTGATCAGTCTGTGTTCAAGTCATGTGAAACTTGTAGTGGAAAGTCCATCTGTGTGCAGCACTCAGGAGCAACATTGAAACATCAGCTAGACAGCTGTTTTTCAGAATTTAAAAACTTTAAAAACTGTATCAATTTGAACGATGGTGTTACATTCTGTGAGGCTGTGGGAGTGTGTGGGTGGGGTGTTTGCCCGCTCTCTCCGCCTCCTCCTCTCTTGCCACTCCTACTCCCTCTGTGCCTCTCACTCTCCTCTCTCCCCAGGACACAGCTGCTTTTGATTAGCCTCGTTTGCCACCTGGGCCCAGTCAACAATCACCTCTGAGGCTGTTTAAGTTAACGTTATTTGTAATAAAACTATATTATTTGCAATAAAACTATATTATTATAGAACAACTCTGTCTGTTTTCCTTTTCATTCTATTTCCGGACCCATTTGTTACTGGTCCCCTCATTCACACGCCTAGACCTCTTCATGGGGACGTAACAATGTGGGGGCTTGTCCGGGATATGAATGGAAGGAACAGCGATTGAGTTTTGGTGTGTTGTTTGCCGGTCGCTTGTTTAGTTGTATTGTATCTGCTGGGCTCTCTCTCCAGTTAGCACAGGGTAGTGTCTAGCTGAGCGTAAGCTCCTCCTTCAGGCACTCATTTTTTATTTTGCCTTTTTTATTTTTGGAGTAATCCCGGGTGGGGATTAGTTCCCTGTTGGGGGTAGGCTTGTTGGTGCTTTGTGCACCTGATGCTTAGCCTTTAAAGCTGCCTCGAGCATGGCACACTCCAGAAGCTAAGCAGGCTAGGATTTTAGTAGGTAGGTCTGGGGAGAGGGTCGGTGGTATTTTTATTTATTGGTTAACCCTGTGGCCACACATATGTGCCACCTGTCTTTGACTTGTGTGTTGGAAGTGTTCTTCTTTGTTGTTATTGTTAGCCTCAGGTAGGTTTTTGTTTTAGTTTTAATGGCTACTTTTGATATTGCCGTGTTTAAGGCAAACCCTTCACTTGTCCAGCTGGACCCCTGTAAGAAGAGAGATTTGCATGAGGTGGCATCATTTTATGGCATCTCCACAGCTCTGCCTAAGGCTGAGCTAAAAGCTGCTCTTGTGTCTGGCTTGGTGGAGAAAGGGATAGTGGCCTTGCCAGTGTCTGCCAGTCCACCTGAGCATGGTGTAGCATCACAGCCTTTTTTGCAGGTGCCAGCTCAAGCTGTAGCTCCATCAGTGTCCACGCCTGTTGTGCAGGGGCTGCCTGAGGACCAGCCAATGACACTGCCTCACTGTGAAAAACAGTCGGCTGGTTCCGGTGTTCCCCGACATTGAGGTTGACAGTTACTTCAAGTCATTTGAATAGCCACAGCCTTGCACTGGCCACGGGATTCGTGGGCTATTTTGCTACAATGTAAGCTGGCAGGTAAGGCTCAGGAAGTTTGTTCCTTACTGTCAGCTGAGGACAGCCTAGACTATGACAAACTGAAAAGTGCTGTCCTGCTGGCTTATGAGCTGGTCCCAGAAGCCAATAGGCAGTGTTTCCGGGGGTTGAAAAGGGGACAGGGTCAGTCCTATCTTGATTTTGCCAGGGAAAAAAGTGTCTTTTTCGATCGGTGGTGTGCGGCCTGCAAAGCTACTGACCTGGCTTCGATACGTGAACTAATGCTGATCAAGGAATTTAAGAACTACATTGCCGAGCGCATTCAAGGCTCGCAAAATTTCAAAATCTCTGGTACCCCTTCTGGCAGGCATTCGTCAGTTTTTGGTAGCCCAAAATAAATTTAAGTAGCCCGAATAAAAAAGAAAGCAATTTTTTTATGTTTTGTTTCCTTTATTGTACTTTAAAGTATAATATTGTAACGGAAACAAAAATTAATCAAAAAATCATTAAAATACAAATCACAACAACTGTCTAGAAATTACAACCATCAACTCAAATACTTGGTCCAAATTGAACAGAAATTTCTATGAACTTGTAAGGACTGTGTAGAACATGAATCAGTCTGTGTCAGATCCTGAATCTGAAATTTCCACTGAAGTCAGGGGTAAGAAGTAAGTGGAACCAAGATCTAGGCCATTTGCTTTTTGAAGTTTGCAAAGACTGCTAAATTTTGCCAGAGAGATTTCACTTGTCACGTTTGAATAGTAAGCTAATGAGTAATAAGTCGATGTCAGAGGAATTGGTGCGCAAGTAATTGTCACTCAGCAATCAGTGCTGCCACTGTCTACACACCTTTCCACAATCGCAAAATGAAAGTGAAAGCAAAAAGCAAGCGCAAATTCAAACGAGATTTCAATATGTAACATATTGACAGTGGCTGATCGATGCCAATGACATAATTACTCAGCTACATTGGCGAAAGAATGCAAAAGCATAGACATATATTTTCCTTCCTATCATAGCCCGACGGGCAGGGCTGAGTTAGATTTTGGTAACCCAACTGGAAAAATTGCTAGCCCCGGGACGTCGGGCTAGCGATTTTGGGAGCCCTGGCATTACAGTATATATTAATGAACATAAGGTTTCCTCGCTACAGTAGGCTGCGACGCTGGCTGATGAGTTCGCACTTGTCCATAAAACCAGTGTCAGTAGGTATGACCGATGCGATGCCCCAGTGAAAGCTAGCGAGGTGCCAGCTGCACAGTACACAGTTTCGCTGTCTGGTAAGCCTGAGGACAAGTGTGAAGTGACCATTCTGCAAGATACTGGTGGCTCACAGTCTCTCATACTAGCTAGTGTGCTTGCATTTGATGAGAAGTCTGACTATGATGCTAGCATCATTGTAAGAGGTGTTGGGATGAGTTTTGTGCCTGCATCGTGAGGGGAGTGAGCTGGCGAGTGGTTTCTTTTCAGTGGTTGTGCGGCCTTCTTTCCCGATTAATGGAGTGGATTTTATAATGGGAAATGACATAGCGGGTGGGAAAGTTTATCCTACCCCTGAGGTGACCAACAATTCTGTTGTAGAGCCTGTTTTAGATGCCCTGAGCCAGCAACACCCAGATGTATTCTCGGTGAGCATTCTGACTCGTTCACGTGCCCAGCAACAAGGTGAGGGGGTTGATTTGTCAGGCTCAATGATTGGCTCTATTCTAGAGATGAATGTGATGCCCTGTACTGATAAGGGAGATAATGGAGCCTTGGAGTCGGCTCAAAGTGTGGTTGAGCCAGCTCCTGAGTCTGAAGCTCCTTCTCTGCTCACTCGGGATCAGGGTACCAATTTCTTGTCCAGGGATTTTAAACAGACTTTACAGCCCCTTGGGGTTTCCCATTCGGTGTCTAGTGCTTACCACCTATAGTCACAAGGTGCACTTGAGCGGTGGCATCAAACTCTCAAAGCAATGTTGAGTAAATATTGCCATGACACAGGAAAAAGCTCGGATGAAGGTGTCCCTTTTGTATTGTTCGCTATATGTGATGCGAAGCAGGAATCTTTGGGGTTCAGCCCAGCTACCCTGGTGTTTGGCCATGACGTGCGGGGTTCACTAAAAGTGCTGAATGAGAATTTTCTCAGCGGTTGTGTGTCTAAAACTAATGTGGTGGAGTTTGTGAAAACATGCAAGGACAGGTGGCAATGGGCTACTTTGTTAGCAAAAGAGGCTCTCTGTGTATCCCAGGCAAACATGAAGAGACGATTTGATCAAAAAGGTGTGGAAAGACAGTTTCAGCAACACAAGCTCTTGTGTTGCTGCCCATGCCTAATTCTGCCCTCATGGCTCGTTTCTCAGGCCCCTATGTAATAGTGAATAAAGTGTCTGACACGCATGAACGCATGAGGAAGACTCGCCTATGCCATGTTAACATGCTGAAACCATACCATACCAGAGACACCAGCATGACAGAACCATCAGACACCACTGGGACGGCTCTCCCCGGCTCAGTTCCTGTTACCCTGCTAAGTGTAGAAGTCAAGGGTGATGATGATCTGGGTACCCTTTCTGAGGGACAGCAATGTGGGCGGTTGTCAAATTCTGTTTTTTGAGCTAAGGCCAAGACCCACCTTTCTCATCTTCCTCCGTCCCAGTGTAAAGATGTACTTGACTTGTTGCACTCCTATCTGTCTCTCTTTAGTGACGTACCCTCCCATACCAATGTTTGTGAGCATAACATTCACGTTGGTGACACAGCCCCAATCAAGCAGCATACCCTGCCCCATCGCCAAACGTGAAGTGATGAAAAAGGAAGTTGAGTACATAGTAGAAAATGGCTTAACACAACCTAGTTGTAGCCCCTGGAGCTCCCCATGTCTTCTGACGCGTAAGTCTGATGGCACACCCCATTTCTGCACAGATTATCGGAAGGTGAATGCTGTAACGGTCTCTGACTCGTTTCCACTTCCTCATATGGAAGACTGCATCGACAGCATAGGCCCTGACAAATTTATTACCAAACTTGATCTCCTTAAAGGTTACTGGCAGGTGTGTGCGTGGGGTGTTTGCCCGCTTTCTCCGCCTCCTACTCTCTTGCCACTCCTACCCCCTCTGTCTCTCTCACTCTCCTCTCTCCCCAGAACACAGCTGCTTTTGATTAGCCTCGTTTGCCACCTGGGCCCAGTCAGCAATCACTTCTGAGGCTTTATAAGCTGGGGATGAACTGTGAGAGGTGTGTTTTTTTCCCCCTCTGTGGCTCTACACGGTTTTCTGCTAGGTTTTGGACAGACAGCCTCCTTGCGAGTAGTGAGGGCTTGTGGGCCCTAGAAGTGTCTCCCCGTGGTGAGAAGTACAGTAAGAAGTGTGAGAGGTGGGAAGTGCCTCTAGTGATGGGCAGATGAAGCCCCATGAAGCACTGAAGCTTTTCATCCAATTGGTTCACCCCAACGCGAAGCTTCATGAAGCTTCATTTGCTCTAGCAGGACACCTACTGGACGTAAAAATAATAGCTGGCATGAATTTGAAGAGTGTGGCATTTTGCACACAGCCTGTAAATGTCAACAACAAAAGGAGTGTGTAAAACATGTATATTGTAGTGATGGCAGTATACTGTGTATATTTATAGTGGCAGTATGGGAAATGATTATTTGGAAATGCTTGAAATGGAAATGATCATTTACTGTGAGGTGAGGTGTGGTTGGGGTGTGGACAGTAGTTGTGCTTTTGTAACGTTGAGGTATGGACAGCTACACACTGAGGCTTTGAGCCTCAGTCCTGCCTGTTCACATTTTATTCTGTAAAAACTAAATTTTCACTGCTTTTATGACCTTTTTAGTGGGGAGAACATAGCTAGGATTTAATGATTTAACAAATCTTTTGAATCCTTTGTCCTCCACAATGCTAAATGGCTGGGAGTCCTCAATCACCATGCTGACCAGGTCTTCATCTATTTGAGATTGTTCTCCTGAGGAAAGACAATAAAGATAAAGCACAAATATAAATAGCACACACGTAACTTATAACAGTTGTATAATATTGTTATATCATTTAGTAACATTACTGCATCCTATATTATCATTGCATTTGATGGCTCACCTGGTCTTGCTCCACAATCGGTGTCCCCCTTATTCTCATGCAAAGCTCTGTAGTGCGTAAGCATGGATAAGGTGTTGTTGTTGTTATATCCCAGCTCCCTGGCACATAGCAAACACTTCACCTTGTACAAAAGTCAAGACAGCTCAACATAAATTGTATTGCACCATCAGTATCATGAAAATACATCTTCTGTAGAAATTTACATACCTTGTTGGGAGGAATAAGATCAAAATGTTCCCACACAGGGGAGGACATCCTCCTCTTCTTAGCTGGCTCCATTCTCTCCTGACTTTCCTCACTCTCATAAACCTCCAAACGGTCTCCAAACTCTCACTAACCGCAACTCTCCATCAAACACCCACATTTTTGAATGAAGTCTGAGGGGTTTATATCGCTGTCATATCTCGCGGCAAAGTTCGAACCACTTCATGAACCAGTCACGTGGTACAGCCGGGCAGCGAGGCTTCGGACGTCATCATTTTCAGCTCCTCCCATAAATGAAGCAAGCCTCGATACGCGCTTCGCGGAAACGCCCCCTCCATTACTCGACACACGCTCCGAAGCCTCGATACAGAACGTCCCATCACTAAGTGCCTCATGTTACGGTTCGGCGTTGGCAGTGTTTTGTTTTGGCGTGACTGTTATGTGTTTCCTGTTTTACTTTGAAAGTCTGCCCCACTTATGTTACGGCCCGGCTCTGCTAGGCGGCAGCGGACGTAACATAAACGAGCCCAGAGACCAAGGAGTTAGATAGGAAGACAAACATAAGGTTTATTAACACAACTGAAATCCGTTAGTGAAACAACTCACTAGGCAGCAGAGAAACTTTAAACAAACACCACGATTAATAGCACCAGTAGAGCACTGCTCTATTAAACGTCTCGCAGGAGGCAACACAAAACACAGGCAGAAGGCAAAAGGGAGGGACTTGTTGATTTGAACAGACTGTACAGAGAGGGACTCTCTGTACAGTCTGTTTGGTAGTTTTTTCTTTTGTTGCTGTGACTGTTTCCTTTGTTTCTTTGGCATTAATGGTAAAACGCAGTTGCCGGCTCTTTAAGTTAATGTTATTTGTAATAAAACGATATTATTATAGAACAACTCTAGAAGAATAACAGAATGAAATGAGACAAAATTAAGTCCACTTTAAATCTGACGACACAAAGGTAAACATTCATAAACTCATCTGAAAATCTGCCTCCTCCCCCTTCAACCTATCCTGCTTCAGGTGGCTTCCTGCCAGGAAGCAGCTCGACAGTATGTTCAGATGTGGAGTGGAGCTTGCTGTTCGTGTCTCCGTTTTCTTTGTTTCCTCCTTTAACAGTTTTACGGTTTGTTTCTGCTCTGTAATGTTTGGACCAGATGTTCAGCTTTTATTTACTTATTTCTTATTAGCATCATTGTTGACATGTGAGCCAGACAGTGTGAGAGAGAAAATGATGTGTTTGTTCATCAAACTGCTACACAGTGACACTCACATGAACATGAACACAGTGAAGCTGGACAGAAACGGCTTGATTCTGTGGATCCTTCCAGGATTTCAGTGGTTCTACAAACACATCAGTCTGACTGTGAAAGCACAAAGCTGCCATCCACACAGTCACAGCTCACATCTAAGGAAAACTCCCAGTTTCCTGTTCCGCAGAGAGTTGACTTCAAGTGATCCACACTGGTTATCAGTGCATGACTCTGCAATTAGACATTTCTTTTTTACTGTGATAACGTTTAAATCAGGTAGTATCAAACTTTAGACACTGATCACTAATCAGTCATCACCAGTGGGACGTTGTTGTTCAGTTTAACTGGAAACTGCAAGAACAAAGAGATAAAATCAGTGTGTTCTTAAGTTGACATTCAGGTTTTACTGAAGTAACATCAAAACAACAAAAAGCAGAGCATGGCACCAGATCGTCTGGCAGCCTTTAAAACAATTTCCCTCAGGATAAATAAAGTATTATGAAAGCAGCTCCAGCTCAGTTCAGAGTTATTCAAAGGAACGCCAGTCAAAAGAAAATATAGATTTCCACCAACATTATGAACATTATTTCAGCCTGTTTTAAATCCTGTGTTTTCTGATCATATCTGCAAATCGAGGCTGAGACTTATGTCAATCAAAAAGCATAAAAAATACTTGGACTTGTCAGCTTTTCCTGTTTTTTGTGTTTTGACAATCACTTTTATTGCTGCTGTCACACTCTGGGGGTTTTGTGTTGACTTTGTACTTTCTGTTCTTAATCAGTACATTTGAGTCTGGGTTTTATTCTTTTAGTGTTAGAAGCTTTTAATTATTTGGTCAGAGTGTTTCCCTGTGTGTTGCTCTTCATTGAAGTCTTGGGATCTATCCTATTTAATTAGACCAGAGGCCTTTCACCTTTGGTCTTTGGTCATTAGCCAGGTCATTATTCTGTAGAAAGACTTCTTTTAGAGCAGGTTTACTCTAGGTGTATATCTGATGTATGATCTGGATTAAAGGTGCAAATCAAACTCTTCATGTATGTTAGTCTTTGTACAGTTCTGTTATATAACATGTTGTTACTGTGAAGCTTTACAAAGATCAAGTGTTCTGCAAACTGAAACTATGCAGCATGCAGTTACCAGTTTTTCTAGTTTGGTGATGATGGGAACTATTATGAAAGAATGTTTCCTTATTTGAGAACACCTGACGTCATTAAAAAGATACCTTTATTTGTCAATTATTTGATGTAGGACAGAGCAAAGAGCTAATGCTGACTTTAATGAAAAGCCCCGGAGCCACTTCTTCTGACCTGGCTGTGTTCAGGGATCGCTATAACATTTTCTACCTTTGAGGTTTCACACAAACTTCCTTATGTCCGTGTCCCTGAATGCATTTGATTTTTTGATTTGAATTTGATTTGAACTGATTTTATCTGGTTGGTTGGATTTTAGCTTTTAGACTGACAGATCTCAGTGTGTGAGAGGTTTTAAAGTTGAATCTAAAATTATGATCCTTTTTTATTAAAGTTTTATTGAATCTGTTTTAATATTTTATATATATATATATATATATATATATATATATATATATATATATATATATACACACACCCAGCACGCCCCTGCGGGTGGTTTATCCTTCAAGCTCGGGTCCTCTACCAGAGGCCTGGGAGCTTGAGGGTCCTGCGCAGTATCTTAGCTGTTCCCAGGACTGCGCTCTTCTGGACAGAGATCTCTGATGTTGTTCCCGGGATCTGCTGGAGCCACTCGCCTAGCTTGGGAGTCACTGCACCTAGTGCTCCGATTACCACGGGGACCACCGTCACCTTCACCCTCCACATCCTCTCAAGCTCTTCTCTGAGCCCTTGGTATTTCTCCAGCTTCTCGTGTTCCTTCTTCCTGATATTGCTGTCATTTGGAACTGCTACATCGATCACTACGGCCGTCTTCTTCTGTTTGTCTACCACCAGTATTTCCGGTTAGTTAGCCACCACCATTTTGTCCGTCTGTATCTGGAAGTCCCACAGGATCTTAGCTCGGTCATTCTCCACCACCCTTGGGGGCATCTCCCATTTTGACCTCGGGACTTCCAGGTTATACTCGGCACAGATGTTCCTGTACACTATGCCGGCCACTTGGTTATGGCGTTCCATGTATGCCTTGCCTGCTAGCATCTTGCACCCTGCTGTTATGTGCTGGATTGTCTCTGGGGCATCTTTACACAGCCTTCACCTGGGGTCTTGCCTGGTGTGATAGACCCCAGCCTCTATGGATCTTGTACTCAGAGCTTGTTCTTGTGCTGCCATGATTAGTGCCTCTGTGCTGTCTTTCAGTCCAGCTTTGTCCAGCCACTGGTAGGATTTCTGGATATCAGCCACCTCCTCTATCTGCCGGTGGTACATACCGTGCAGGGGCCTGTCCTTCCATGATGGTTCCTCGTCTCCCTCCGCTTTCTTGGGTTTCTGCTGCCTGAGGTACTCACTGAGCACTCGGTCAGTTGGGGCCATCTTCCCAATGTATTCTTGGATGTTCGTTGTCTCATCCTGGATTGTGGTGCCGACACTCACCAGTCCCCGGCCCCCTTCCTTCCGCTTAGCGTACAGCCTCAGGGTGCTGGACTTGGGGTGAAACCCTCCATGCATGGTAAGGAGCTTTCTTGTCTTTATGTCAGTGGCTTCTATCTCCTCCTTTGGCCAGCCTATTACCCCAGCAGGGTACCTGATCACGGGCAGGGTGTAAGTGTTGATGGCCCGGATCTTGTTCTTACCATTCAGCTGACTCCTCAGGACTTGCCTGACCCTCTGAAGGTACTTGGTGGTTGCAGCCTTTATAGCGGCCTCTTCATGGTTCCCATTTGCCTGCGGGATCCCCAGGTACTTGTAACTGTCCTCTATGTCTGCAATGTTGCCTTCTGGTAGTTCAATCCCCTCAGTTCTGACTACCTTCCCTCTCTTTGTTACCATTCGACTACACTTCTCCAGTCCGAACGACATTCCAATGTCATTGCTGTATAGCCTGGTAGTGTGGATCAGTGAATCGATGTCTCGTTCACTCTTGGCATACAGCTTGATAGGAGGTGGCTGACAACTGCTCCGTTCCGTAGTCGGTATCTGTAGCCAGTCTTGTTAATGATCTCACTGAGGGGGTTCAGGCCTATGCAGAACAGCAGTGGGGACAGAGCATCTCCTTGGTAGATCCCGCACTTGATGGTGACTTGTGCTATGGGCTTGGAGTTGGCCTCTAGTGTTGTACGCCACATCCCCATTGAGTTCCTGATGAAGGCTCTTAGGGTCCTGTTGATCTTGTACAATTCTAGGCATTCCAGTATCCAGCTGTGGGGCATTGAGTCATAGGCCTTCTTGTAATCAATCCAGGCAGTGCACAGGTTGGTAAGTCTGGTCTTGCAGTGTGGATCAGTGAATCTATCTATCTATCTATCTATCTATCTATCTATCTATCTATCTATCTATCTATCTATCTATCTATCTATCTATCTATCTATCTATCTATCTATCTATCTATCTATCTGCAACTTCCTCTGCCTCACACTTTCACTCTCTGTTCACCTCACTGCTGTCTGACCGCATTCAGCTGACAGGGAGATGAAGCAGGAAAGAAGCAGCTGATATTTGGACAGCACACATGATGGAAAGGAAGATTTCAGTTGATGTGCACATGAATGATTTGTGTTTCCTCTTCAGGTGAAGGTAGAAAGTGTGTGTGAGCTGATTTGAATTGAGCAGCATGGATCAGTGTGAGGACAGAGAGGAGGGAGTCCCTCCCTCTAAAAGCACTCGGTGTGGGGAACATGAGAGCCAGACCAAAGCTCAGAGGTGAGATGACCATCTCTAAATGTCCATGACTCTTCTCCATGTCACAGCTCAGCACTCACATCACTGCTACATCATTATTCACAGGAACCAACCTGGACCTCCACCCAGCTCTGTGTCCTTAAGGAGTGATTGGTCTAAAGATGAAGCCATTGAATTTAAATCCCAGCCTCTGTCTGCTGCAGAGAGGTGAGCTGTTAGTAACATGAACTCTTTGATGTCAGTCTGGTGCCTGATTTAAATGAACTGCTTGATGTTGTTTCCTGGTATCTAAACTGCATCTCAAAGAAAGTCACTGAGCAAAGAATTCCTTTCATCCTATAAAACATGTCCAACATTAAACTCCTGCTGCTCACAGTAGGACCATCAACAGTCCTGCACAGTGTAAATGACTGTGTTTACCTCTAAGTGGAGCTCTTTTCTTAGACTGCCAAGACTAGTTTGGAGTTTCCTTCAGCTCATGCTCAGCCTGCAAAAATGTTTCTATTTGGGATGATGAAGGTATTGTAAGTCTTCATCAGCTTCTGTGGCTGCAAATGAAAAACACATTATTCTCCTCTAACAGGATCATAGGACCTGCACCCAGCTCTGTGTCCTTAAAGAGTGATCGGTCTAAAGATGACCCCATTGAATTTAAATCCCAGCCTCAGTCTGCTGCAGCGAGGTGAGCTGTTAATAACATGAACTCTTTGATTCAACTGCTTGATGTTGTTGGATATAAACTGCAGTGCAAACACATCATTCCCTCAATCCCATTTAAACTGTCTCTTAAAAACAAGCCTTTGGTTTGTAAACAACTGAAAATACACTTTAACAAACAGGAAGTGAAATATGCAAAAAAACAACAACATTTTATTCAAAAATGTAAAGTAAAACAGAAAGTAACTGACTGAAAGACGTCTTATTTGATCTATCTATCTAGAGAAGGGGGACAGGGAGGGACATAAGAAATACAGATATAAATAAATAAATAAAACAAGCAAACTGCAGAGACGTCTTAATATTTAAAATTTCTTCATCAGATTCAGAACTGTGTGTAGGCAGGCAGGAAAAAAGACCCAAGTGCAGGACTTGTGGAGTCAGAAGTGAACTCAAAAGAAAAGCAAAATGCAAAACTCAAAATGGCACATGAACGAAACAAAAAGGCAGGAACGGTGGTGTGATATGACAACGAGCACTGAAGGACAAGCAAACACACAGGGAACAAGGACCAGAAGGGAAACACAGCTGATGCAAATTAACTGACAGGACCAGGTGAACGCAATACTAGAAGCATCAACATGACACATCCTGCATCGTCCCGGTCCCCAAAAAGAACCGTCCCAATGAGCTGAATGACTTCCGACCGGTGGCACTGACGTCACATCTTATGAAGACTCTGGAGCGGCTTTTCCTCAACCTCCTCCGACCACAGGTACACCATGCCCAGGACCCAATACAGTTTGCCTACAAGGCAGATGTCGGAGTGGAGGATGCCGTCCTGTACCTCCTACACAGAGCCCACTCACACCTGGGCAAGGGAAAAGGCACGGTCAGGATCCTGTTTCTTGACTTTTCCAGTGCCTTTAATACAATCTGGCCCTGTCTGCTCCAGGAGAAACTAAACAGGATGCAGGTGGACCCCTGCCTAGTCGCTTGGATCTCCGACTACCTAGCTGACAGACCACAGTACGTCAGGCTGAAAGACATCACGTCGGACACTGTGGTCAGCAGCACAGGAGCACCACAGGGAACTGTGCTGTCCCCTCTTCTCTTCACCCTGTACACCTCTGACTTCTGCTATAACTCTGAATTATGCCATATTCAGAAGTTTGCAGACGACACGGCCATCATGGGGTGTATCTGGGATGACCAGGAAGAGGAGTACAGAAGTCTGGTGAGGAACTTTGTCGCATGGAGTCACACAAACCACCTGCAACTCAACACTTCAAAGACCAAGGAACTGGTTGTGGATTGTGGGACGTCCACACCAGGTCCACTGCCAGTTCAGATAGAGGGAGAGGAGGTGGAGGTGATCAATACATACAAGTACCTTGGGCTCTGGGTGGACAACAAACTGCACTGGACATGCAACACGCAGCACCTGAATAAAAAAGGCCAAAGCCGACTGTACTTCCTCAGGAGGCTGAGGTCTTTCAACATCTGCACGAAGCTCCTGAGGATGTTTTACCAGTCGGTGGTTGCAGGAGTACTTTTCTATGGCGTGGTGTGCTGGGGGAGCAGCACAGCAAAGAAGAACTCATCCAGGCTGGAGAAACTAATCAGGAAGGCTAGCTCTGTGGTCGGCATGAAGCTGGACACTCTGGTGACAGTGGCAGAGAAGAGGACATTAAAGAAACTGATGGACATTATGAACAATGCCGGGCATCCTCTGCACACGGACGTAAACAATCAGAGGAGCCTATTCAGCGACAGGCTGCTTCTCCCAGAGTCAAAAACCAACAGACTTAAAAACTCCTTTGTCCCACACGCCATCAGACTGTTTAACTCCTCACTGGAGGGGAGAGGGAGGCGAAGCATGGGGACAAGGGAGGGCGGGAATAACTGAGCTGTAGGTGCTTTTTTACACTGTGCAATATTTGCAATATTAGTTTTTCGTTTTGTCTTTTTTTCTTATATTCGACTGTGCAATAATCACTGTGCAATATACTCACCCAAATGAGCAATCCTATTTATCCATATTGTATATTCTGTATCTATATACAGTGGGGCAAAAAAGTATTTAGTCAGCCACCGATTGTGCAAGTTCCCCCACTTAAAATGATGACAGAGGTCAGTAATTTGCACCAGAGGTACACTTCAACTGTGAGAGACAGAATGTGGAAAAAAAATCCATGAATTCACATGGTAGGATTTGTAAAGAATTTATTCGTAAATTAGGGTGGAAAATAAGTATTTGGTCACCTCAAACATGGAAAATCTCTGGCTCTCACAGACCTGTAACGTCTTCTGTAAGACGCTTTTCTGTCCCCCACTCGTTACCTGTATGAATGGCACCTGTTTGAACTCATCATCTGTATAAAAGACACCTGTCCACAGCCTCAAACAGTCAGACTCCAAACTCCGCCATGGCCAAGAC
Organism: Mchenga conophoros; assembly: GCF_057382185.1. Lineage (NCBI taxonomy): Eukaryota > Metazoa > Chordata > Actinopteri > Cichliformes > Cichlidae > Mchenga > Mchenga conophoros. Next base: position 30,899,250 of record NC_140528.1, read on the forward strand.
CAAAGAGCTTTCGAAGGACACCAGGAAAAGTATTGTAGACCTGCACCAGACTGGGAAGAGTGAATCTACAATAGGCAAGCAGCTTGGTGTGAAAAAATCAACTGTGGGAGCAATCATCAGAAAATGGAAGACATACAAGACCTTACCACCTTGCCTTGGTTGGTGGTTGGTTGGTGCCTTACCACCACCACAGGCACCAACCACCTTGCAGCCGCAACACAGTGCAGCAGCTTCGTCAATGGAAATTCCTAACATGGTCCATTCAGACTCACTGTCCCCAGTCTCCCTCAGAATCCTGTTGAAGCTCTGCCTGAGGTGTGTGTTGAAGATCTCGTGGACCATGGCCTCTGCTAGCCATTCCCAGCACACCTTCACTGTAAGTTAAGGTGCGCCAGGTCTGTCCAGGGTCCTCCCCCACCACGTGATCCAACTCACCACCAGGTGATGACCAGTTGACAGCTCAGCCCCTCTCTTTACCTAAGTGTCCAAAACATGTGCCCTTAGGTCTGGTGATACAATTAAAAAAATCGATCATTGACCTGCGGCCTAAAGCGTCCTGGTGCTACATACACTTATGGACACTCTTATGTTCGAACAAAGTGTTCGTTATGGCCAAACTGTGATTTGCACAGAAGTCCACTAACAAAACACCATTCGTGTTCAGATCCAGGAGGCCATTCCTCCCAATCACACCCCTCCAGGTCTTGCTGTCACTGCCCACGTGAGTATTGAAGTTTCCCAGTAAAACAACTGAGTCCCCAGGCAGAGCACCTTCCAGTACCCCACCCAGGGACTCCAAGAAGGCTGGGTACTCTGAACCACCACTTGGCGCATAAGAGCAGACGACAGGACCCGTTCCCTGACCCGGAGGTGCAGGGAACAAACCCTCTCATCCACTGGGAGAAACCCCAACATATAGACAGCAAACCGAGGAGATACTAGGATACCCACCCCAGCCCACCACCTCTCAACAGGGGCAAATCCAGACTGAGATAGAGTCCAGCCCCTCTCCCAGAGACTCGTTGCAGAGCCCAAGCCGTGCATTGAAGTGAGCCCAACTATGTCTAGCCAGTACCTTTCAACGTCATGCACTAACTCAGGGTTCTTCCCCACCAGAGAAATGACATTCCCAATCGCCAGTCTTGGAAGCTGGGGATTGGTCTGCCAGGACCTCCGCTCCAGGCCGCCACCCAGCTCACAATGCACCCGACCCCTATGGTGCCTCCTGCGGGTGGTGGGCCTGCAGGAAGATGGGCCCATGTCCCTTTTTCGGGCGGTGCTCACCATGCCCCATGGACTAAGGCCCAGCGACCAGAAGGTCACCCTCGGGCACCCTCCCTGAGCCTGGCTCTAGCGCAGGCCACTGGTAACCCTATCCCGGGCAGGGTGAACTATTCCCTTGATGGTCTTCTAATAGGGAACAGTGTTTTTACAAAATCAAAAATCTCTATTCAGCAGTTGTTGTCAGGGTTTTGATATTTACACCGATTAGAGTTGCTTGTTGTTAATGTTCAGATATAAAGAGAATATTACAATAACAAGAGAATGTTAAGATTAGATAACTGACAGGATGTCTTTGTGTCAGATATGCTACCATCAGACCCCTAGGCATTATCAAGTAGAAGTTTTGCATTTCTTTAGATTAAAAAAATAAATAAATAAAACAACATTTATTTATATATATATATATATATATATAATTTTTTTTGTTTTATTTTTTTAGTGCAGAGCACCAGCAGGTTGCATTATGGGTTGGAATGTTTTATTGTATTATTCGGACTCTTCATTATTCCTCCACAGAGTGGACCAGGAGAGCTCAGAGGTTCCCAGTGGTCAGTCTGCCCAAAATCATCAAACACACCTGGACTCCATATTTATGGTCTGTACATGTACAACAACTACTTTTATATCTATTCTGTTCACAGTCATCTCCCAGCTGGGTTCTGGCTCAGAAAGTAGAGCAAACTTTCCTTTGAACTGCAAATACATCTGCAAATATCAAGCACTTCTCAGTATTTTAGAAAAAATAGTGAGATTTTGGCAGCTGCCCAGGCCAAAAACAATAAATGGATAAAATAACGTTTTATTTAGAAGTACTTTTCAACACAGTGAAGTAAACCTTACAAGCAACTAAATAATAAAATTACACTATGGCCAATAACACTTGAAAGATAAAATACTACCTAATACTATGTATTGTTGTCAGTGTTGGGGAGTAAGGGAATACATGTTTTGAGTTGAGCTGGTTTGAGCACGGAGTCAAGGAGGCCATTTACGCCATCTTAGAATGCTGTGATTACAGCCATTCCCCAACTCTCTGTGAATGGTACTCATGGCCATTGATCAGTGGTCTTTGATCAGTGGGTTTTGGTCAGTGGTTGTTGATCAATGGTCATGAGAATTTGCATAATTAAGATTAGGGAACTGACCTCCCAGCCCATTGTTCCTTCAGTGGGCTGGTTTCAGTCATTATGCAAATGTACGGTTTATAAAATTGAAACCTGCAGTCAGCTGAGACTGAAGAAGTCACTTGGATGAGTGACGAAACGTTTCTCCCACAAAACGCTACGTCCAGATGAACAGAATCAACTTTTGGAGATTTACTTTCCTGGATGATTGAGAATGCATCAAGATGAAGAGCTGTATTGATTTTGATCGACAACTTCTTGATGTGAGGGACGCCATGCAATAGATCCACACCTCCAGTGAATGGACATGAAAGGTACCTCTCCAGCTCCCCTGCTTCTTGCTTTCCTGACCCCATGGATCCATCATCTTCGTCGAATAGGCTGCTGTTTGTGCTGGCCTCATCCAGCTCTGTGTCTAGGTGATGTCTGATGAAGTTGAAACCTGTGAAAAGATGTATTGTTTTCAAAAGAATTAGGTCTGGTCATTATAGTGCTGTAAACACTGCCAAGCTGCAGATGTTTGGCAAGAAGATTTGATCCCACTGGAGATGTTTTTTACTAACTCTTGTAGAAAAGCAATATCCTGCACAAACAGTTTGCAATGAATTCCAGTTTAAGTTTAAAATAAGAACACGTGCAAGGCTAAGCAGTGCTAGCCAATGGATCCTCCTGTTTGGCTGTTACTCTGGGAAAAGACAAGAAAGACAGTGATGGAAGCCGTGACTGGAGCTGCGATGTAGCCTATATAATATTTATATTGTACGAACGTGATAATTATGTATATTGTAATAACGTGATATTATATTGTTCAAACGTGAAAGGTATATTGCACTAACATGATAGTATATTGTACAAAAATGAAAAGTATATTGTTAGAACAATATACTTTTCTATTTTTCTTTTGCCTGGGTGGCAGCTCTACGCTTCCGTATCTGAGTCTTTTCAATGTGGCCTCACCAAATTATTACGACTACAACAACCATGAAAAGAGTTGGATGGACACTGCTGCTCAATTGCAGCTGCCTGGTCAAAGTTTTTCATTAGTAATTTAGCAAAGTTGATGGTGGTGGTGTGTGTGTGTGTGAGTGAAAGACAGAGAGAGCGAAAGACAGATATTGTATGATAAGCTTCATGTTATGGACGCACAGTTTGAGCACTCAGGTCGCATCAGAGCAGCAGGCCTGCATCGTGACCTATGAACTTCTAACCCCTGCGATTTAATTGTACAGTTTGAGCAGGAGCTGAATAACGCGACTGAAAAAAATCGCAGTGTTTGCCCAGCTTAAATCAGACTGTTTAAACTAAACGAGCTGCTGTTTCACATAATAAACCCTGTCACCTGCAGAAGTGCTGTTTTAACTGTTTTAGCTGTTTTAACAGTTAAAGCAGTAGAGACAAGCTGTGTTAACATGTGCGTGGAACTCTAGCGTCATTAACCAGGCTATCTGTTAGCTTATAGCTCACGCTAGCTAACCAGCGAGCAGTTAAAAGGACAGCCGAAGCTTCACAAAGCAAACTTATCTCACTACAATGTAGCGCCAAAAATATGACTCCCAGCTTGAGCTCGACACAGCTGCTGTAACATAAGACTGACATCCAGCTAACCACAGCTAAAAAGATATATATATATATATATTTTTTTTTTTTTTTTTTTTTTTTTTTTTTTTAAATGACATCAGAAACAGCAGTATGCGACATTACGTGATGGCAGAGCTTCATTTCATCCTTTGTCATTTTTTTTTTTTTTTTTTTTAAATAGGACAGGGGGAATGAATGAGAGAGAGAGGGGGAGAGAAAGAAAGAAAACCCAAGGGGAGAAGAGACGGTGAGAAGGGGGGGGAAGAGAGACAAAAAAAAAAAACTCCTGGGTCACCTGTATGGAGAAAAAACAAACAAACAAACAAACAAACAAACAAACAAACAGAGGAGACAGCAAACAACAAAGAGCAACATAATAATAGAGAAAACAAAGCACCATCACAATAAACTAGCTAGTCATAGATATCAGTATTTACTAAGTAATAAACGATATTGTGCAGCACGCAAGATAGACAGCGCACAGTGTGCTTTGAGGCAGCAGCCAAGAAAGCTTTAGTCCGCGTCTGTGAATACCCATGTGTGCATACCTGTGTGGATCAGCATGCTTGCATTCCAAAGGTTTCTCCATGTAATGATCTGCTAGGGAGTGTGGGGGGGCCACAGCCCCGTCCTCCAGGGTGTGAAGCGGGTATGGAGGAGATCAAAACTCCAGACATCCAGAGGCCCCCAGAACACAAGAGACCATGGAAGACCAACAGAGGGGCAGCCGCGCCACTGTTCCAGTAAGAGCTGAGGAGAGTCCCAGATGAGGGCTCACTCAGCAGCCGCGGAGCAGAAGCCAGGGGGGGTTGCAGTGACGCGCCCGTGAGCTCCGCCGGCCCCCAGCTGCGCCTGAGTGACCGAGCCCTAGGCCGAGAGGCCGGGGGCACCCCACCTCCAAAGGGGCCCGAGCGAGCCCCAGGCCCCAGGCCCCGACAAGCGGCCGCCAAGGAGTGAGCCGGTGTGTACCCGGACGCCCACCCCCAGACACAAAGAACCACCAACACACCGACACCTGAGGGAGTCCGCCACCGGCAGGGGAAGTGGTGGTGGGTGGAGATAGGCCTCCAAACCTTGGAGGGCCTGAGGTGTCCCCAGAGAGGTGGCGTCTGATACCCAACCTGACATATAGACACAGACATACAGGCACACACAGACACAAACATCCATTCCCACCCTCATGCTCTCATATGCACTCACTCCACACTCAACCAACGTGGAGACAGACATAAAGAAACGCTGTACACACAATCACACTCCCCAAGCGTACTCTACAAACCGGGTCTAGGTACCCTTGCCCCTGGAGGGGGGAATTGCACCCAGACCCAGGTGGTGTTACCCTTTTCCCTGCGGTGGGGAGAGGCAGACCACCCCGACTCCGCAGCAGCAGGGAGGCCCCACACCCCAGACCGCAGTCGGACGGCCAACTCCTCCTACTAGCCCTCCCGCTCCAGCAGGCCGCAGAGAATGGGGGTGGGAGAAGACTCCAAACCTCCCTCCACCCGCTCATTGTAGTGTTGATGCATATGTGTTCTAAGGTGCAATTAAAACCCAGGAGGGCATGGAGCTACCTGCCAAGGAGCAGCAGGTAAGCGCATAGTCCCTCCTGCTAACCCTCAATGACTAAGTGTATTTAAAATTGAGAGGTGGGCAACGACGTCAGGGGTGAGGTATACACCCTGATGGTGATTTGGACTCCGTGATTGTGCCCACCCCCAAGATCCTATATGTATGTGTAATGAGAGTGTGAATAATGTGAATGTCTAAGTTGTGGGATAAAATTGAGGCAGAGGCAGCCAGAAGGGGACAGGGGGGGGGGTAGCCTCCTCTGCACCCTGGTGACATACCCCCACTCCAAGGCCCTGCATGTGTGGGTGGTTGTGGAGGAGCGGGAAGAGGGAGGCAGCTGGAGATGGGGAGGGAAGGAAGGGAGGGGCAGGTAACCCCTCCCTGGGGCCAGCTCCCCCGCTGACCCCAGTAGGCACTCCCACCCTCCGCGACCCGCCAGGGAAGGGGGGCCCAGGCCCATCAGACCGGGGCCCAGTGCAGTAGCGCCCCCCGGCTCCACAGAGCCCTGGACAGTCCACCCAACCCCACCACAGAGAAAACTGCACCCACCCCACCAACCACACAGCTAAAAAGATATTTAGAGGAAACTTACCGTTTCCTCAGGTTACACGAGCTGAGTTTTTTCACGCTGAAAGGTTGGTTTGTTTTGGCTCTCACTGAAGACATAGCTGTTGTGTTGTACTGCTTTTAAGTGAAACATTGTTTGTATGTGAGGAAAATGCTGTTCATCCTCTTCAGCTCTAGCGTTGACTATTGGCTCTGCCATGTGTTCATGTGTGTCATGGTTGCTGTGTGGCAGGCAAGCAGGAGTGGTGGACCCAAAATGCAGAACTCAAACACAGAAGTGAAACTAAAAGCGCAGCTTTATTGCTGGAGAAAAACATCGTACAAACTAAACTCACCAAAAGAAAACCAAAAGTCAGAACAGAGGAACCAAGGACTGAAACACTGGAAAAACTAAACTGGAGCAGGAGACTAAACACTAGGAACATAGAAGCAGAACACACAGCTAGTAGAGGGTACGACGCGACAGGGAGCACAGGAAAACACAGGGCTTAAATACACAGACGGCAGTAATCAAAGGATGAGAGACAGGAGGGGAACACACCTGGGAGAAATCACAGCTGACGAGACAGGGGAAACATAAACTGAGCACACTCACATACGACACAAACCTTCACAATAAGACAGGAAACTCCGACACATGGAACCAGACAAGACATTGAACTAAACAGACAGATTCACAAACGGATGGGGTGACACCATAGACAGACAGATACAGACGCAGACTCAGAGGCAGACCGAATACAACACGTAGAACTCAAACAACAACAATAATCATGATAATAAACTGGAAAATGCTAATAATAAACTTAAAGCGCTGGGTCACCGACCCAGGACCATGACAATGTGTTTCTTCTTTCCGTGTGTCCACTACTTTGATACGCTTGGGTGGCTCTGCCCGCCACAGTTTCAAACTGGTCATGTGACTGCATGTCCACATCTGATTGGTAAAAAGGTTACCGGGAACTCCACTGGCAGCATGTTATCTAATGTGTTAAACGAATTCCATCCATCCATTCGCTTCCGCTTATCCTTTTCAGGGTTGTGGAGGGCGCTGGAGCCTATCCCAGCTGTCATAGGGCGAGAGGCGGGGTACACCCTGGACAGGTCGCCAGTCTGTCGCAGAGCCAACACACAGGGACAGACAACCATTCGCACTCACATTCACTCGCACATTCACACCTAGTGGCAATTTGGATTATCCAATTAACCTATCCCCACAAGCTGTATGTCTTTGGACGGCGGGTGGAAGCCAGAGTACCCGGAGGGAACCCACGCAAACATGGGGAGAACATCCAAACTCCACACAGAAAGACCCCGGCCTGATGGTGGAATTGAACTCAGGACCTTCTTGCTGTGCGGCAAAACAGTGCTAACCACCGTGCCACCGTGCTGCTGCTAAACTAATTATTTTTTAAAAAGTAACGACTCAAATTTTGCAAATGTAGCGGAGTAAAAGTACCGTTTCTTCTTTACAAATGTACTCAAGTAAAAGTAAAAAGTATTGTGCAAAAAAGGTACTTTAAAAGTACATTTTTTTCAAAAACTTACTCAAGTAAATGTAACGGAGTAAATGTAACTCATTACTACCCACCTCTGAGTGTGAGGAGGGAGAAAAAGGAAAAGTACGAGCTGTCACCCAGCAGAAACGGGAGCTGGAAGCATGTAAATATAATAATAACCACTGCAGCCAAAAAGAGTGCCTGATGAGCCCAGTTGTAAGTAATAATAATAATAATAATACATTTTATTTGAGGGCGCCTTTCAGAAACCCAAGGACACCTTACAAAAACACAATTAATAAAGGAACAATAGTCATAAAATACATAAAATAAGTTAAAATTACAAAACAGAGCGTGACAACAAATAAAATCAGCATTAAAGCGAATAAGCCAGTTTAAACAGATGTGTTTTGAGCTGTGTCTTGAATATAGAGAGGGAGTCAATATTTCTTAGTGCAGGAGGAAGAGAGTTCCAGAGCCGAGGAGCAGAGCGACTGAAAGCTCTGTTCCCCATAGTAATAAGGTGTGAGGACGGAACAGTAAGATGAATGGCAGATGATGATCTGAGAGGGCGGGAAACAGTGGTGATATGGAGTAGGTCACACAAATATGAAGGAGCAGATTTATGGATACACTTGTATGTAAGAAGTAAGATTTTAAAATTTATCCTGGCTTCTATGGGCAACCAGTGAAGCTGCTGAAGAACTGGGGTAATATGAGCACTTAGCGGAGTGTAAGTTATGACCCGAGCTGCAGAATTTTGAAGAAGTTGAAGTTTATGAAGGGACTTTTTAGGGAGACCAAAAAGGAGGGAATTACAGTAATCATTACGGGACGTAATAAGACTATGGACAAGGATGGCAGCAGCATGGGGAGTGAGGAAGGGACGGAGTCGGTGAATATTACGTAAATGGAAGTAAGCAGACCGTGTTATGTAATTAATGTGAGACTGGAATGAAAGAGTATTATCAAGTATGATACCCAAACTCTTAACCTGAGGGGAGGGAAGGGTGGGAGAATTTTCAACGTTAATGGAAAAGCTGTGGGATTTGGTTAAGATAGATGGTGTACCAACAAGTAAAACTTCGGTTTTATTACTGTTAAGTTTGAGGAAATTGGAGGAGAACCAAGATCTAATCTCAATAAGACAGTCTGAGAGGGAGGTAGGTGGGAGGGATGAATTGGGTTTAGAAGAAAGGTAGAGCTGGGTGTCATCAGCATAACAGTGAAAATTTATATTATATTTTCGAAATATATAACCAAGAGGAAGCATATAAATAATGAATAAAAGAGGCCCCAATACTGAACCCTGGGGCACACCAGCAGACACAGGACAGAGAGTTGAAGAATGGGATTTAAGTTGGATAAACTGAGTGCGGTCTGAGAGATAGGAGGTAAACCAGGTAAGTGGGGTATGACTAATACCGATGGAAGCTAACCGGTTCAGGAGAATATTGTGAGAAATGGTATCAAATGCCGCACTAAGATGAGGATGAGGAGGATGAGAATGGATAGGAGACCAGAATCAGCTGCCATCAGAAGGTCATTGGTAATTCTTAACAGAGCAGTTTCTGTGCTATGATTGGGGCGGAAACCAGATTGAAATTGTTCATAGAGATTATGGTCATTAAGATGTAAATGAAGCTGGGCGGCGACAACTTTTTCAAGAATTTTTGAAATAAAGGGGAGATTTGATATAGGGCGAAGATTATCAAAGTTATTGGGGTCTGCACCAGGCTTTTTGAGAGTTGGAATAACAGAAGCCTTTTTCAGTGCTTCAGGAACAATCCCAGTGTTCAGGGAGGAATGAATAATATTGGTTATGAGAGGTGCTAACGAGGGAAGACAGGCTTTAACTAAAACAGTAGGGAGAGGGTCAAGTAGACAGGTGGATGACTTAGATTTTTTAATGAGATTAGATACATCAGTTATGGAGGGAAGAGTAAAGCTTGGGAATAACTGACAGGGAGACAGTGGGGGAACCAGGAAGTCTGCTTCAGAGTCAGGAGCTCCTAAAGAGTTAAGTTGACAGTGAATGTCCGAGATTTTACAAGTGAAAAAAGAGATAAGAGAATTGCAAAAATCAACAGAATACATCTGGGAGGGGAATGTGTCAGGAGGTTTTGTAATTTTACTGAACAACGAATAGAGGGACCTGGAGTTACCTTCATTAGAACTAATTAAACCAGAGTAGTAAGCAGATTTGGCTGAGGCAATGCAGTCCTTATAGAACAAAACATGATCATTGTGCATTTCTTTATGTACAGTAAGTCCGGTTTTCTTGAATAGACGTTCGAGTTGGTGTCCTTTAGCTTTAAGGTGACGCAGGTCGGAGGTAAACCATGGAGCTGAACGGGAAAATGAGACAGTTCGATGTTTAAGGGGAGCAAATATGTTAAGAAGGTTATGAAGGTTGACATTATAATGACAAACGAGTTCATGAGGGGTTGAGGAGCAGTGGATAGATGGAAGGTCATGGACAGCAGATGAAAAAACAGCTGGGTTGATATTACTAATTTTCCTAAAAGTGATATTACGAGAGATACAGGTTTTGGAAGCGGTTATGTTTGCATCAAAAGAAATAAACATATGATCAAACTGGGGAAACAAAGTGGCTTTACAATGGGTGGGGGTAATGCCAGAACAACAGACCAAATCCAGGATATGACCTTTGGAATGAGTAGGAAATTTTATGTACTGTAGAAGCCCAAAACTTTCCAGGCAGGAGGTAAAATCTCTGGAAAGAGGGATTTTATTATTGTCCATATGAATGTTGAAGTCACCAGCAATGATCAGATTTGGAGAAAGTACAGAAAAATGAGTGAGAAGAGCAGAAAATTCATTTAAAAACTCCTTGTTTGGCTTTGGTGGCCGATAAACAGTACATATGATGGTGGGGGTAGATCCAGGGAGCTGTAGTGCAGTGTATTCAAATGAATGGGAGGGAGGGGCAGAGACAGGGAGCACTTTCCAGTGCCTCCGGTGAATTATCGCGAGACCTCCACCCCTCCCCGAGATGCGAGGTTGACAGGTGTAAACAAACTCAGATGGAGTAGAGTCGTTGAGAGAAACAAAGTCATTAGGCAGTTGCCATGTTTCAGTCAAACAAAGAAAGTCCAACTTACGATCACAGAGGAGATCATGGACGAGATGTCCCTTACCAGTGAGAGAGCGGATGTTTAATAGACCAAACTTGATCCTGGAGTTACCATGCCTGATAGTAGGCGTAGTTGATCTAGCCAGGTAGGCCAGCACACTGTGGTCAATAGCCCGGTCAGTCTTGCAGGGAGGACGACGAGTTTTTGACCAGATGGAAAATATTGAGTTAGTGTCACTGATGTTGAACTTCCGCCGAAGCCCTCGGTGGATATACCTGCGGCGGGGCTGGAAGGTGATGTCCGGGTAGAAGTATAGAGCCACCGGTGGAGAGATAGCCAGGCAAAAACGGAGCCGTAAAAGTTCCGTAGCAGAATACTGGAGAAGAGCTGTCGCCGGGTGATGAATGATGGAAAAAAAAACCCCAGGTGAGCACGAGCCACACCAACACCCTGTGGATCCGCAATCTTAATCAGGGCCGAGCACTGAACACAAACGGAGAGACCGCTGATAGCTGCAGCGCAAGCAATAGAAGCCCGTAAATATTGCGAAAACAAGTTAGATACTTGATTTAAATTGTCGTCAGCAACTTCAAAAATAAGATAATAAGATAAGATAAGATAGAAATAAAAATAACCGGTGAGCAGCGGCAGCCAGGCGCGCCAGCGTTCACTCGACCGGAAAAATAAGCTATTAAGACTCGACTGTACACTGTGTTCCTGTTTTCCTCTGAAATAATTAGTTCAGTTGAAGCAGCCTTTCAACGCCTTTCTCTGTCTCTCACTAGCAAACTTGACCCAGACAACAAAGTAAAGCTGGGTTTGGCTACGAGCCGCGGACCTTCAGTAATAGTAATAAATCACATTCATGTAGCTGTAAACAGCATGATAATATTTATTTATTTATTTATTTTGTTTCACACATGGTACAGCAGTAATTCATTTCCCATACACAACCTTCCTTTCAATTAAAGTAACACTGTTTCCATGCATGAAAAGGAGCAGGAAGAAGAATAAATTCTTATTAACACGTGACCCCTATCTGTGACAATACAAGTAGGCAACCAAAATTACACTCTGACAATATTCTGCACATAACAAAACAAACCAAACAGAACAATATACTCAACAATGAGCAATACCACTAAATATCAAACTAAAAGGATAATTTTTTCTACAATTAAATTATGTTATTTTCAACTTTTTCATACTGGTTCATCATTTTATTCTTATAGCAGATTTTAAATTGAGAAACATTTGTACAACACTTAAGATGATCATTGAGAGAATTCCAGTTTCTTATGCCTATGACTTTTGGACACATTTGCCTTTGTGTGGTTCGAGCAAACCGATGGTTAAAATAAAACTTCCTTCTGCCGGTCCCATTTTCCAAACACAATACAAATAAACTTTGTAACTTAAGAGGTAGTGTTTTATTTTTTGCCCTAAACATAATAATCAATGTCTGTAATTTCACTATATCTTCTAGTTTTAATAATTTCGATTTTATAAACAAACTATTAGTGTGTTCTCTATATTTAACATTATGCATAATTCGAAGCGCTCTCTTCTGTAATAAATTTAATGGTTTCATATTAGTCACGTATGTATTCCCCCATACTTCAACACAATAACTCAGATAGGGTAGAAACAATGAAAAATATAATATTCTCATTGTCTTGTAATCTAATATATATCTTACATTACCCAGGATATAAATACTTTTAGCCAACTTTTTTTAACATGTTCAATATGTGATTTCCATGTTAACTTGTCGTCCACTATTACACCCAGAAAATGGAATTCTGTCACTCTTTCAATTAATACTCCCTCTATAGATAATACTACCTCTTCCTCCTTTACACGTTTTCCGAATATCATAAACTATTTTTTTTTCAAATTCAGCGATAACTCATTTACATCAAACCATTTTTTAAAAATTTTTTTCATTTCAATAACCATAATTTTAGCCAATTCTTTCAAGTTTTCTCCGGAACAATAAAAATTGTATCATCTGCAAACAAAACAAAATTTAACATTTTTGACACATCACAAATGTCGTTTATATATAAATTAAAAAGTTTTGGTCCTAAAACAGAACCTTGAGGGACCCCACATTCTATTTTCATTCTATCAGATGAATTGCCTAAACACTGCACATACTGAAACCTATTATCTAAATAGCTGCTTAATCAGTTCAACACTATTCCTCTCACACCATAAGTACTTAACTTAGAAAAGAAGATGGAGTGTTGCCTAGTGTCAAAAGCTTTTTTTTTTTTTAAATCAATGAATACCCCTATAGTATATTTATTATTATGTGTTGCTGATGAAATGTCTTCAATAGCATTCATTAATGCTATTGCTGTTGATGTGTTCCGTCGAACGCCCTACTGACTTTCACTTAACAGTTGATGTTTGTCAATGAAGCTATCAAATCTTTGTGCAAAGAGTTTTTCAAGCACTTTAGAAAACTGTGATAGCAATGATACTGGTCTATAATTATTAAAACTATGTCTGTCTCCTGATTTATAGAGAGGGATAACTTTTGCCACTTTCATTCGGTCAGGAAATACACCCTTATAAAATGAGAGATTACAAATATAACAGAGAGGTTTGATTATACAATCCAAGGTTTTTTTTACGATGACCATGTCTAAGCCATCACAGTCAGTAGATGTCTTGTTTTTTGATTTTGCTACAATAGCTATGATTTCTTTATCAGTGATTTCCCCTAAAAACATAAACTGTACCATTCCATTCGTCATCCCATTCTAAATCATCCTGTTTTCTAATTAAGTTTGCCAGGTTAGGCCCAATATTTACAAAAAAAAATTAAATTCATTTACCACTTCATTCATATCACGTACGACCTTATTTTTCTTATTAAAGTAAGTAGGTAAATTTAAGGATGTATGTTTATTACCCAATACTTTTTTAAAGATATTCCACGTACCCTTAACATTATTTTTTTATTTGTAAAATAATCTATTATAATACTCTTTCTTGGCCTTTCTGATAATTAATACTGACTTATTTTTATAAACTTTATGTTTCATTTCAGCAGGCTTTGTTCTAAGTTTTATATAATCTCTATACAGTTTATTTTTCTTTTTACATGCATTTTCTAGTCCTTTTGTTATCCATGGTTTACCAGTAGTTTTCTTTTTCTTTTACTGATATAATACCAGTGGACAGTGATTTTCATAAAAAAACAAATAAATATTTAAGAATGCCTCGTATGCAGTATTGACGTCATTTACATAAACCTCATTCCAGTCTTCTTTCATAAGATCTTACCTGAACTTATTTATTGCATCATCATTTTCTAATTCTCATATATCTGTCCAGACACACTTCCTCCTTTAGTGTCATTTTATAATCTAAAGTAACAAAAACAGGTAAATGATCACTTATGTCATTTATGACAAGGCCACTTATAATGTTGCTTTACAAGCAATTAATGAAAATGTGATCAATTAAAGTAGCTGACTTTCCAGTTAGTCTACTAGGTTTAGTAATCAGAGGGTAGAACCCTCTTCCCCATAATAACTCAAAAAAATCTCATGATGCCTTATGATTGGACATTTTTAAAAATTCAATATTATAATCACCGCAAATACAGAATGGCTTATTTCCCTTTACCTTGCTCAATAAAACTTCTACTACATCTGTGAATGTTTCTATCAGTGTCCCAGGCCTCCTATACATACAAGTAACAATTATATTACTCTTTCTTTCCATTTCTATTTCTACTGTCACACACTCCATTAAATCATCAATAGCCACAGACATATATTCAACCTGTTTACATTTCAAATCACTATCAACAAAAAGTGCCATACCTCCTGCCTTCTTATTAGATCTATTTATATGATATAATTCATACCCATCAATGTGAAAGTCCCAACCCCTTTCCTCATCTATCCATGTTTCTGATAGTGCTATCACTTTAGACTTGCCTTTCAGATTATTCAAAAAATCATTGATCAGAACAAAACTTTTATAGATACTTCTACAGTTGAAATGAATTAATGAAAATGTATTGCCTAAGTCAACATTATCCCTAAATTGATTCTCAGTATAATACTCGCATGTAACATTAATTGCATTAAAGACATTTCTTTCTGGATCGATATTATTTTCAAAATCATGTAATTTGTAATCCGAATCTTCAGTCATTGTGATTGGGTATTCTTTAAATGTCTGTTATCCTTATGACATACCCAAGTATTTCACAACATATTTTGGGAAACCACTCATACCTATACAATTCTTTCTGATCCATAAATAACTGCGGCTCAGATCTATATCTCGTCTCTACGCATAATGGTAACACCGTCAATCCCAGTTCCATATCCACCTGCAGCTTCACACTAATACTCTTCCAGTCTACTATCTCATACCTTGCCATTTTCCCGCTCCAGTCGGAAATACTGTCTTTCATTGAATAAGTTCGGCTAGTTGTTAGCAAACACATCATAACAGACCTTCTGCCGTCTGACCGCAACAGCGTAATCATCCCCCGTAGTTGTCCAAATCTACGGGGGATTTGGAATCCCTGATCATTACAAACTTGGGTTCTTCTGGTGTTCCGTTGAGCTTTATCATCACTTTGCAATTTCTTGTCCATGTTGCTTGGATTTTTTTTTTCTTTACGCATGATACGGGCTTGTCTGGCAATATCTGCGTTTTTTTTTTTGTGAGATGTTCATTCACATATACTCCACTCCCTTTAAGTTGTCTGGACTGCCTCAGTAGCTCAATTTTGTGTTTTCGATTCACAAATTTTACTACTATTGCTGGAGGTGCCCTGGCATTCTTTCTGGGGAGGGTATAACACGCCACGATGTTGTTGCTATGCAGGGGAAGTTTTTTACTCGCAAAAAACTCCACTACCTGACGCTCTGTTTGTTGCTCCTCCACCGGGGGCTCATCTCCGCCAGACCTCACACCACTCCCAGTCTCAGTAACTCTTGCGTAGCTTCTGTGTTTGGTTTCCAAACCGGTAATAATCACGTCCTTCAGTCATGCATGCTGTTCTAAATCTTCCACTCTCCTTTCTAAGAGCTGGATTGTTTTATACTTTTCCTTAATCAAGCTTTTTAATTCTTTGATTTGGTCCATTAAAGTCGTTAAAATTCCTTGTTGCTTAACTATTCTTTTGATGTCTGTTGACAACGAGTTAAGCGACAGCTTAATCTCCTCCAAATCTTCTTCAATTTTTCTCATCTTTGCCATTTTCTCCTTTTTGTTTGTTTGTGTTTTGTTTCAACCAAAATATATTTGACTTATAATTAATCACACAACCTATTCTGAGACGCCAATCTGGCAGTAGCTGTGTTCGCCATATATTAAGTAATCCAAAGTATTCAGAATATTTTACTCTCATTGAGTAACGTAACGGAATACTCTGCTGGAGCTGCTCCTCCAGCTTTCTCCTGTGGCTGTCCCTTCCCCTCCTTATCTCTCTACTTAGCTCCTTCTGGACTCTCCTCATTTCCTCTCTGTTTCCAGATGGAGCTGTGACTTTATGGGGATACTTGGAGAAAGAAGCAGAATCTAAAATCATTGTGATATTTCACAGGAAGCCAGTGAAGTTGTTGAGGGACAGTAGTAATGGGTTCTATTATTAACACAAGCAGCTGAAATTTGCACCAGCTGAAGTCTACCACACACATGTCTCTATAATCTAAAAAGGATCAATTATAATAATCCATACGAATATGGATTGTGAATATGTCATGTTCAAATTTTCAGAAGGAAATCAGGAGAAAGTTCTGTCGTTCAATAAAATTTAATTTGTTATGGCAGTGGGAATTACAAATTTGACACAGCGCTATGGACCATGGTCTGATACAACATTTTGCCTCATGCTATGGATGCCCTGAAGCAGCCTTACATGTTTTTATACAGCAACAATAACAAATGATTATCATGGCTATGTTCTTCAAACATGAGAGCCTCCTGTGGAACCTCTCGCCTGTGTCTGACCTCGTCTTGTATTTGTTCCCTCCTCTGTAAGAGACAGAAAAGAAAAATACCTCCCTGCCTAGCCTTGATAATGTTATTATCCATTATTCTTCTGCTGATTCTAAAAGCCCACTTTCAGGATATCTTGTTCGGACTTCCTGAGAAGAAAATAGCCTGCTACTTATCAATTGTAATCGTGTAGCAAATCTCTCTGCACTTCTACGTCATTCCTACAATATTTCAATCCAGAAAATCACGCCGAATGAAGCTCCCATCCCTCAAAAGACAAAGCATAATTGATATGAGCACAATTGCAGTGTGTATATGAAAATAATTAAAACAGCTTTATTTAATCATTTAATAAACAAAATATAATAATTTTCAATACTAACAGTGGTCATACAATGTACTGTATGGATTAATTAGAGCCAGCTGCTGAGGGATCGTACAAATTACAGTACTGAAAAGGGGCATAAAAGTGTTACACCGCACAGTTAGGTAACACTTAGGTGGCTAAAAGACACGAATATAGTTGAGAAAAGAGTTTTACTGTTTGCGTCACCAGATCGGATAAATGTTCCATAACATCCAGATTCAGCTGCAGATAGAGCATCCTTAAAGTTGTGTGTATGAGATAAAGGTTCTTATGAACAACATGCGTGATACCTTTTAGTGACAACATTCAGATTTAAGAGCAGTAGAACAAATTAGATATGTGGATTTTACCTTTTCCCAATTCTTTTAGAGAGCCAGAGTTTGAATTTCATTGAGGGATTGTGTTTATGGTGCCTAATTAAAATAATTCCCAGAAACATACCTCCTCCTGTGTACTTTTTTGTCTGTGTTGTGAGAAAAGTTTCTGGGTCATTCATAAAAAATTCTGTTCCAGATACTGGAGGACAAAATCATCACTTTTGTGAAGAACGAGCTGAAGAAAATCCAGACAGATCTGAGTCCAGATGACCTACAATGTTTTAAGAGTCAATGTGAGGACGAGGATGTCTTACAAAGTGTGAATGAGGAACAGAGCAAGAGAAGCAGAGAAGCATTTGTGACGATTACAGTGGACTTACTGCAGAGAATGAAACAGAATAAGTTCGCTGAGCGTTTGCTGAGAAGTGAGAATTATTCCATAAATATGTCTGTGAAGGTTCTCAGTCATCCAGGTCATCGTAGTCTAAGGAGCTTGGAAAGAAAAGCGTTTGGACTTTTTTAAGTTGCTTGAAGACGTTTCACCTCTCATCCGAGAAGCTTCTTCAGTTCTAAGGGTCAAATGGTGGAGAGTCCCAGATTTAAGCTCTGTGGGAGTATCCCCCCAAAGAGGGACAAAGGACCCCCTGATGATCCTCTACCTAATCACATGAGCCGAGGTGTGAAAACGGGTGTGGGTCACAATCAGCCAGGGTTTCGGGCGAGCTCATTGTGAAACCTGGCCCCACCTTATCATGCGAATTCCTGAGAACAGATGGCCCAGGATGTGAGTGGGCGTTAAGGCGTCTGGGAAGGGATCTCAAAACTGGATTATAGATGGCAGAGAGTTGGTGTCGTAAACCCCCGCCTCTGTTCAAAGATGGTCGCTCACAGTGGACATAGATGGCTTCTTTCACTCCTCTTTCAAACCATCTGTCCTCTCTGTCCAAAATGTGAACACTGGCATCCTCGAAAAACTGTCCTTTATCCTTAAGATGCAGATGAACAGCTGAGTCTTGTCCTGTGGAGGTGGCTCTTCTATCTTGCGCCATGCTCTTGTGAAGTGGCTGTTTGGTCTCTCCAATGTAGAGGTCTGGGCATTCCTCTCTGCACTGTACAGCATGCACCACATTGTTAAGTTTGTGTTTTGGAGTTTTGTCTTTGGGATGAACCAGTTTCTATCTGAGTGTGTTGCTGGGTCTGAAATGCACCGGGATGTCGTGCTTGGAGAAAACTCTCCTGAGTTTTTCTGATACACCGCCCACATAGGGGATGACAATGTTGTTGTGTCTGTCTTTCTTATCCTCCCTCGCTGGTGTTTGGTCTTGAAAGAGGAGTGAAAGAAGCCATTTATGTCCACTGTGAGCGACCATCTTTGAACAGAGGCGGGGGTTTACGACACCAACTGTCTGCCATGTATAATCCAGTTTTGAGAACCCTTCCCAGACGCCTTAACGCCCACTCACATCCTGGGCTGTCTGACCTCAGGAAATCACATGATAGAGTGGGGCCAGATTTCACAATGAGCTCACCCGAAACCCTGGCTGATTGTGACCCACACCCGTTTTCACACCTCGGCTCATGTGATTAGGTAGAGGATCATCAGGGGGTCCTTTGTCCCTCTTTGGGGGGATACTCCCACAGAGCTTAAATCTGGGACTCTCCACCATTTGACCCTTAGAACTGAAGAAGCTTCTCGGATGAGAGGTGAAACTTCTTCAAGCAACTTAAACAAGTCCAGACGCTTTTCTTTCCAAGCTCCTTAGACTATTCCATAAATATTTACGCTGCTAAGACATTCAACAATGTCTCAAGAAATACACAAAAATATATTCAAAATACATTTTTGAACTATGTGCACTTCATAAATCCTTGATGTGTGTGTGTGTATCGGGTCAATCAGGAACCGGAACTAGGAGCTTTCAGTGGAGTCAACGCGAACTTAAATCTGCACTGAAGAAGAA
The DNA here is from genome assembly GCF_057382185.1 of Mchenga conophoros. Classification (NCBI taxonomy): domain Eukaryota; kingdom Metazoa; phylum Chordata; class Actinopteri; order Cichliformes; family Cichlidae; genus Mchenga; species Mchenga conophoros. The sequence continues at coordinate 30,918,593 of NC_140528.1, forward strand.
GTTCCAGTGTGTGTTTGAGGGGATTGCTAAAGCAGGAACCCCAACCCTTCTGAATCAGATCTACACAGAGCTCTACATCACAGAGGGAGGGACTGCAGAGGTCAATGATGAACATGAGGTCAGACAGATTGAAACAGCATCCAGTAAACCAGACAGTCTAGAAGCCATAATCAGACAAGTAGACATCTTTAAAGCCTCACCTGGAAGAGATGAACCAATCAGAACAGTGCTGACAAAGGGAGTGGCTGGCATTGGGAAAACAGTCTTAACACAGAAATACACCCTGGACTGGGCTGAAGACAAAGCCAACCAGCACATCCAGTTCATATTTCCATTCACTTTCAGAGAGCTGAATGTGCTGAAAGAGGAAAAGTTCAGCTTGGTGGAACTTGTTCATCACTTCTTTACTGAAACCAAAGAAGCAGGAATCTGCAGGTTTGAAGACTTCCAGGTTGTGTTCATCTTTGATGGTCTGGATGAGTGTCGACTTCCTCTGGACTTCCAAAAAACTACAATCCTAACTGACCCTAGAAAGTCCACCTCAGTGGATGTTCTGCTGATAAACCTCATCAGGGGGAAACTGCTTCCCTCTGCTCGCCTCTGGATAACCACACGACCTGCAGCAGCCAATCAGATCACTCCTGAATGTGTTGGCAGAGTGACAGAGATCAGAGGGTTCACTGACCCACAGAAGGAGGAGTACTTCAGGAAGAGATTCAGAGAGAAGAAGCAAATCAGCACCATCATCTCCCACATCAAGACATCACGAAGCCTCCACATCATGTGCCACATCCCAGTCTTCTGCTGGATCACTGCTACAGTTCTGGAAGATGTGCTGGAAACCAGAGAGGAAGGACAGCTGCCCAAGACCCTGACTGAGATGTACATCCACTTTCTGGTGGTTCAGGCCAAAATGAAGAAGGTCAAGTATGATGGAGGAGCTGAGACAGATCCACACTGGAGTCCAGAGAGCAAGAAGATGATTGAATCTCTGGGAAAACTGGCTTTTGATCAGCTGCAGAAAGGAAACCTGATCTTCTATGAATCAGACCTGACAGAGTGTGGCATCGATATCACAGCAGCCTCAGTGTACTCAGGAGTGTTCACACAGATCTTTAAAGAAGAGAGAGGATTGTACCAGGACAAGGTGTTCTGCTTCATCCATCTGAGTGTTCAGGAGTTTCTGGCTGCTCTTCATGTCCATCTGACCTTTATAAACTCCGGAGTTAATCTGCTGGAAGAGCGAGTAATTACATCCCAGAAGTCTGAAGGAAGAGAAGAATCTGCATTGAGACACTTCTACCAGATTGCTGCGGACAAGGCCTTACAAAGTCCAAATGGACACCTGGACTTGTTCCTCCGCTTCCTCCTGGGTCTTTCACTGCAGACCAATCAGACTCTCCTACGAGGCCTGCTGACACAGACAGGAAGTACCAAACAGGAAACAGTCCAGTACCTCAAGAAGAAGCTCAGTGAGAATCTGTCTGCAGAGAAAAGCATCAATCTGTTCCACTGTCTGAATGAACTGACGGATTGTTCTCTTGTGGAGGAGATCCAACAGTCTCTGAGATCGGGAAGACTTTCCAGAGACAAACTGTCTCCTGCTCAGTGGTCAGCTCTGGTCTTCATCTTACTGTCATCAGAAAAATATCTGGATGTGTTTGACCTGAAGAAATACTCTGCTTCAGAGGAGGCGCTTCTGAGAATGCTGCCAGTGATCAAAGCCTCCAACAAAGCTCTGTGAGTATGCATCTATGCACACTTTTATTGTTTAAATATTGCAATGTACAGTCTATAGCAGCAGAAAATCTTAGCATTTCCAAAACATTTGTGGATGTAACCCATATCAAAGTGGGCCCAGAGATTTACTTCAAAATCGAATATAAATAAAAAAGAAAATTCTTGCAAGGAGTTAAAGCAACTTGTTTACAACAGATAATGAATGGTGGATACATGAGGGTTCAGTATGTGATCATTAAGGATTATTTTGAACAGTATCCACCAACAACAATCACTGATATTCTACTTTGGAAAGTACGAATGCCTGTGTCAGTGGGTATTAATTTATAATCACTAAAATTACTAACTCCCCACATGTTTAACAGATACAAAGGTGTGACTTAGTGATGTTCGATTCGTGAACGAATCGTTCAATACTCGAGAATCACTTTACTGACTCGTGAATCATGATTCACAAGCCCAACTGACTCACTGACTCATCCCTGTTGCTGTTAGCAAACTAATTCCATTAGTAGAAATATATCTGGCTTATAATTAAAATAGTGGGGGGGACAACAGCCAGTTTCATAACAAAAGCATTTCTCCTCTGAACTGGAAGAAAAAACCCTGAGTAGAAGCACACATCAAGACAATAGCTCCTCGGTTCACAGTAGCATCGCTCTGCTAACATGCTAACAGCACATTTGAGCTAATCACCCCCTCCCTCCTGTACTGAATCGTAAGCGTAAGTGAATCACTCAGGACTCGCTCACCCCCTCCCTCCTGTGTTGAATCATAGAGCGAACGAATCACTCACTCACTCACTCACTCACTCACTCACTCACTCACTCACTCACTCCTGCCTCACAGCTTCTTCTTCTTCTTGGTTGGCAACCAATGTTAAGGAGCATTACCGCCCCCTGGCTCACAGCTCAGTGGACATTTAGATGAGAAAATATATATTTGACACATTTAAGGAAAATACTAATAAAATACAAATAAACAAAATAAATGTTTATTTATTTTAGAAATGTTTTTGCTCTTTTTTGCTCTATAAAATAGTTGGGTTTTTTTTTTTAGAATCATTCGTCTTAGCAGTGGGATTTACATGAAAAGAGAAACAAATTGAGTTTGAGTGAAAATGTAAATTTTTTGCACTCTCTGGTCAACTGACTCAGTGAATCAAATGACTCAAAAAATCTGATTCACTTTGGTGAGTGACTCATTAAAACTCGATTCAGTAAAAAGAATCAAATTTACCATCACTAGTGTGACTGTGCTGTTTCAAAGCAAGTTCTATTTTTTAATGCATGAATTTTGAGTTGTATTCTCATTTATGATGTGGACATAGAATTGTTTGTTTTCCTTGTGGTAAGTTGAAAATAAGTCATTTAATTCGATCACAAATATAACCTTTTTTCAGACTGTCTGGCTGTAATCTCTCAGAGAGAAGCTGTGAAGCTCTGTGCACAGTTCTCATCTCTAAGGTTTTTAGTCTTGGAGAACTGGACCTGAGTAATAATGACCTGCAAGACTCAGGAGTAAAGCTGTTGGCTGCTGGATTGAAGAGTCCAAACTGTATCCTGGAAACTCTCAGGTGAGGCGCATAATATGCTTTTTCAGCATAACATGCTTTTTAAGCGCTGGTCTTTTGAGATTCATAACATATCAATTTCTTTTCTTTGTTACAAACTGTTTCATACTGGATTGCAGACAATGTACTTCAAATCTTCAAACCTGCCAGCACAGTGGCACAGGAGTTAGCAAGTCCTGAGGTTGATTCTGCCACATCGTTGTGTCCTTTCCGTGTGAAGTGTGCATGTTCTGCCCGTTTTTTGTGTGGTTCTCTCCGGGTACTTCGGTTTCCTCCCACAGTCCAAAGACATGCAATTAGTGGGGTTAGGTTAACTGATCATTCTAAATTGCCCACAGGTGTGAATGTGAGTGTGAATGGTTGTTTGTCCTTATGTGTTAGGTCTGTGACAGACTGGCGACCTGTCCAGGGTGCACCCTGCCTCTTACCCTATGGTAGCGACCCTGAAAAGAACAAGCAGAAGAGAATGGACGTTTTATTTAATGGGAAGACCAGGTCTAAAAGAGAAGTCAAACATAGGACATCACCAGAGACCCAACAGTTATGCAATAAACCCAGAAAGAATGAAAGGAATGAACTCTGTGGCACTACAGCAAAGGCTAAAAGGAAGTATAAAGCATGGTTTCTAAAAATTATTCTTTTGTCTTGTCCAATAAGTCAAAAATGTTTACTTCCATCAACAAAACTTTCCAGTTTGATTCATTTTCTGTATTCTGTAACAATTTACAAAGTATGTTTATACATTGGAGTTTGATTTATTCATGTTAACCCTTACACCCTCGTGAAATTATTTCTGTCTGAATACACGATGAGAATTTTAAAACTCTTCTCATTCATCCCTTTTGACTTAAATAAAAAATAAAAAAAACTAATCCAAAATTAACTTTGTAAACTAAATTTTAAAAAAATAATCAATAAAATGGCAGTGGCCATTTCATTTCTATTTCACATGTTATTACATGTAAACTTGATGTTTTCAACATAGGAAATAAAATCCTAACCTGTAAGTTGGCAAAACCTTAAGGCAGTCAAAAAAGAAATCAACCGCACCTATCAATTGTAAAAATGGATAAAAGGTTTTTGGGTCTGTTTTTGGATATATACTTATTCAGCTACATTCAGTAACACAAACAAACTGAAACGTAAAAGATTCCACAAAAGAAGGCACTAAATATAATAAAGGAAATATTTTCTATATATGATCCTGTGGCTGTCAGGGCTCTGTGTGCGGGCAGGCGGAGGTGAGGATCCAAACTCAGGACTCGTGAAGCCAAATTTCAACAGAAAACCACAGCTTTATTGCTGGCAATGAACAAAACATGAACAGAACAACGAACACTGAGAACCGGACACTCACAGGCAGAATCTGAGGGTACGACACCGAGCACAGGAAAAAAAAGGGCTTATATACACAGGGTGGTAATCAGGGAATGGGCAACAGGAGGGAGACACAGCCGGGAGGGATTGGACTAACGAGACAGGGGGAGCAAAGCTGTACACACTGACATAAGACATAGACTTTCACAATAAAACAGGAAACAAGAATCCACCAAACAAAGACGCAGACACAACACTGAGAGACAGACTAGACACTGAACTAAACCTGCAATTAACATGAGAACACAAACCTAAGAACTAATCCCTAAACAAGAATAACTGAAACACAGATTATTATTAATAATAATAATAATAATAATAAAAATAATCATCATCATCTAAAGCACCACAATGATTAAAGAATCCAAAATGCGAACACGCACCAAAACATAACTCAAAATACTGGGTCAAACTTACCCAGAACCGTGACAGTGGCAGTGAAGTTGAAACAGATAAAGTGCTCCACTGTCTGCTGCAGAATTTAGTCCGGTTTATCTGTTTACGATACATAGCCAATAACCATAACCCACATTGGTTCTGTGTCAGTTTATGCAGAAATCCAAGCTTATATATTGGGTACTTCTTTTATCTGTTGTGTCGCCCCTTGAGAATCAACATGTATTTGCCTCAGATGCATTGGTGCCACAAAGCAATTTTTCATGCTTTCCCTGTGCCTGTGTGGATTCTCCTCTGTGGGCTCAGATTGTGGTCATAAATATATTGTACTTTTAAATCAAATGGTTATTTGTGAACTGAGTTTTGTAACCTTGTAAACCAAAATATGTGAAAATGGTATATTTGTGCATCTACAGATGACAATTTGTGTGCGTGTAAAAAAGATTTGTGTTTGTAAAAAAATATTTACACGAGTTACAAATTTTTTGGTTAAGGTCTGGTTACAGATACAAAGCAAAAATCTACGTGTAAAACTCTGCGCTCGGGTTCCCTGGCTGTGTATCCACTTTACAAGTATAAATACACACAGACTGTTTTCCATTGTGGTGATGAAGGAAAATGCTGGGCTGGCATGTGAAAGGGCATTTATTCTTCCAGGATGTGAAGCTCAGTAAAGCGCCTCTCCAACAGCCAAACCCATCTGTTCTCTGATTGGACTGTTAAATTTGTGATTGACATGACATTGACCAATCAGCTGAAAGGAAGAAACATTTGTACTTGTAAGTTGAAATCCACACACAACCAGGGAACCTGAGCACAAAAAAATTCTGACCACAATTTGAGCCAATACTCCTCCAACTACTATTGTCATGTGAATATTGTAAATTGGCTGTAGGTGTGAATGGTAGCATTGATTATTGTGTTTCTGTGTAAGTCCTTTACAGCTTTCTCACAGATGTTTCATTATGGTAGAGAAGCTTAATAACATGTTTGCTATAATCTTTAGTTCTCACTGTGTTATTGTATCACTTCCTGTTACAACACAATTTGGTGATTTGCGTAGCTTAAACATTTCAGATCAGTTAATTTCAAATTTTTACAGGGTGACTTATTTTAAATTGTACTAGACTTGTAATACACTTTATCTTCAATCACCAGCAAATTCAATTCTTAGTATGTCACTAGCAGTATGGTCTGTGGTTCTCCAGCTGTGTCACCACCAGCAGTGTCAAATGATTTGTTATTTAGCCGCCTCTTTCAACGCTAAAGGTACTTTACTGTCCTGAAAATATTATTTGAAAAGTAGCAAGTGTGGCCTAAAACATTAACTTCTCATAAACCACCAATTCCCTGTTCCCTGTTCTGTGACACACCCATCAAGTAGAAAAAAGTTTAATAAATAAAAAACTTTGGTTATTGGTTATCAGAAATATGCATGAAGGCATTCCAGTGACCATAGTATTTCTGGGTCCAGGGCATTTTACACAGAAACAAATTTGAAACTGCTACATTGGCTTCCAGTATTCACAGCTGAACTGTTTTTTGTTGTTTTTTGTCTGCAGGCTGTCAGGCTGTCTGATCACAGAGGACGGCTGTACTTCTCTGGCCTCAGCTCTGAGCTCCAACCCCTCCCATCTGAGAGAGCTGGACCTGAGCTACAATCATCCAGGCAGGTCAGGAATTAAGCTACTGTCGGCTGGACTGCAGGATCCAGGCTGGAGACTGGACACTCTAAGGTATGGAGAGAATGTCTGATGGAGGAGGAAGAGCTGGAAACATTTCCTTTAAATAATTTGATTCTTTAATTCATGTTTGTTTCACGCAGACATAACATAAACAATGACAGACAGCAAATCTATCTATTCCATCTATCTATTGCACTATTTCTCCTTCTTTCACCTCTTTTGACTCATTATGTGTTTATACGCCTCTCTGCATTTAATTATGAGTTATTATTAATGTGAACTTTTTAAATGATGCCAAATTGCAAACCCTTATCTGTGTATCTAATAAAACCTCCGTAACTTTGCTCTGCTTCACTTCAGCAGCATCAGGTAATGTTCAGATGTTGATTCATGGTTTTCTTTCATTTTTGTTTCACTGCAGAATATTTTAAAGGTTGTTTTCTGCTATAAGAAGCCAGGCCAGGAAAATCTCCTTCATGTTTTCTGTGTTTTATCCACAGTTACTTTGACACAAAGACATCTGCAGTGATGCTTACACCTCTGATGAGCTTCTAAAGTTTCAGTACTGATAAGAACTATAATACTTCTGACTGTCTGAGGCAAAATTTTTCAGAATCAAATCAGTGATCTAATCGAACAGGACCTTGTGAAGAGGAATTAAATCGATTATAGAAATCAGTGGCAATACACAGCCCTTATGCCATTGAATGCTGAGGTGTATCAAGCATAGATGTCACCAACTTTCTGTAGAGTCAATCAATACAGACCACCAAACTTTGTGGTCTTCAGATTATCTCAACAACAGTGCAAGGAGAGTTACATGGAATGGGTTTCCATGGGCAAGCAGCATCATCCAAACCGTAAATCATGAAGCCCAACGGAATGTGTCAGATGCAGTGATGTAAAACACGCTGCCACTGGACTCCAGAGCAATGAAGACGTGTTCTCTGGAATGATAAATCACACTTCTACTTCTGACTATCCAATGGATAAGTGTTAAGTTTGGTGGTGGGTGGGGCGGGATTACAGTGCAAGGTAGTTTTTCAGGGGCTGGGCTCAGTCTCTTGGTTCCAGTGAAAGGAACTCTCAAATCAAATCAAATCAAATCAAATCAAATCAAATCACTTTTATTGTCACATCACATGTGCAGGCACACTGGCACAGCACATGCGAGTGAAATTCTTGTGTGCGAGCCCCACAAGCAACAGAGATGTGCAAAACACAACAACACAAACGAGCAAAATACAAGAATGGCCAACCTGAAATTAATAAATATATGTACAATATATAATAGTGTATGCATTTCTGGATGTGTATACTAAATGTTTTTCTATGTGTGTGTGTGTGTGTGTGTGTGTGTGTGTGTGTATACACATTTTTACAAATTAAATAGTAAAAAATAATAAAATAAAATATATAACAATGCTAGACAATGCTAGACATTTTGGACAATTTCATCCTCCCAAATTTGAAGAAACAGTTTAACCCTCTGGGATCAACGGACACGCCGGCGTGTCAAAATCACACAACAATTTAAGACGACTCAGCAACAAGAGGACTCAGAGTCCGTTTCAACTTGGGTCGAAAGTGTGGACTTAAACTATATACCAGTTTTTAAATTGTGTCGATAGGCCACGTAAAACCAGAGTTATGATAAAAAATACATGCAATGTTTTTTTCTGAACAAAACAGTGGTGTTTACGGTGAAAGGTCTAAGGACAGGGGCAGCAAACACTCTCCGGTTGCGAGTGAAAAAAAAAAAAACACCTCTTCCCTCTTGGTGTAAAAGTTTACCATGTCAGCCAATGTCTGTGAAAGTTCTCAGTCATCCAGGTCATCGTAGTCTAAGGAGCTTGGAAAGAAAAGGGTCAAATGACCATTTGACCATTTTATCCAAGCATGAAATGGCAACATGTGGCATTTGGTTCTTTAGGAAGAGGGAGAAGTTTTAGGGGTGACACTGGTGAGAGAAAGCAGGCAAGCGAAAGAAATAGAGAGAATGAATTTTCATATGTGAGACATTAGTAACGTTTAGCGTCTTTGGAGGCTGTGATAATTATTCTGTTATTATATGTTACCTTATATATGTAATCAAAGTAGTTGAATTAGAATACTGCTGTAGATCATATTATACCCTTTAAAATAGAGTGTGTGATCTGTGTAGTTCTCATTATACTTTTGAGTTAACAGAACATATTCACATATTAGTTCATTAGATAAATGTGCATCACTCTGTATCCTTGATCTGCTGGGAATGTGTTACACTGTTTTCTTGACATGCTTAATTGTTGAATCATGAAGAGAAGGTTGTAAGCAGGAGACTCTGTGTCTAAAGACAGGGGAGATAGACAGACCACATTCCACACCCCCACCTTACAGAAAGCAGAGAAACAACTGCCGAGGTCATAACTTAGGCGCTGTAACAGAGAAAAAATGTGATGTTTTGGCTTTTACGACTAGCTGGGGGCCACTAGAGACTATAAAAAGCTGAGCAACCCGTCACCATTTTGAGACATGTGCCTGACCCTCTGGTAGCATCTCTCCCGTCCGGACGTTCTAATGCTCTTATTGTTGAATTGTATGGAAATAAATGATTGTTGATTGAGCATTTATACACCGAGTATTTGTCCTTCCTTCAGCCCAAAGATTCAAAGAACTGCGTGTTTTCAACAACTTGGTGCCGTGTGACCCGGATCTTTGGTGTGCTGAGGAGGTGTAGATTTGGCCTTTTGGTGAGATCGTGGGGCAAAGTGAACAGAAGGCCGGCCTAAAACAGAAAGGTAAGCACAGCCTGTTGTATTATAAATACCAAATGTGCATATTGGGCTTTCCAAATTAATCTGTTCACTGAGTCACATGTATTTTCACAGTAAATTTGTCGGTGTCTGGTTTTTGGCGCAAGATACTAACAACATAAGTTGAGGCTGAATTCCAGTGTGTTAAATAAACTGCTTCTACCGAGAAACTAATAAGACACTACGTTGAGCTAGTTGCAGTAAACTGCTTCTACCGAGAAACTAATAAGATACTACGTTGAGCTAGTTGCAGCCACTTTACCTTCCACATTTAATTTTGTCTAATACTGGCTTCTGTAGCAATAATACATTAGAATTTATTCTGAAGACGCGGCCATTAGTTCAGTACATTGAAGTCGAGGTTTGTTTATTTTGTTTATGGTGTCAGTGACGTCCTGGCTTTTGCCGGCTATGAAATAGAAGTTGATTTAAGGACAAGCAGATGCTGGCTTCACGGTGCGGTTAAACACTGGCAACGCGAGAGCGAAACACGTCCGTAGGTTTGGTTTATGATACGGCGTGTTCCGGTGATATGCGGCCGTGAAGTGCAGTAGTGGTTGGTGCTAATTTTAGTACATTGAACAGAGGTTTGACGGTGGTTTGTGGCGTCAGTCGAGTATAAAGGGCTGCGGCCATAATACAAAGTAAAAATTTAAGTACATAGCAACACCTGGTTTATGATGTCAGGTATAACTTCGGGGATGCAAGCATCACTTTTATGATGCGACTTTGCCCCGTGGTGGCGGTCATAATCGCAGAGAAAGGGGTATTTTGGTCTATGGTGCAGTGTGCTTTAAGAAGATCTAATAGTTGAGCTCAGAGGTTTCTGTGTAAAATTCCCGCGGAGGAAAAGTGTTGTGTGTGAGTGTCAAAGCGCGCTCTGGGTGAGAGAGGGTGTGTGAAGCTGCAAAGCGCGCTCTGGGTGAGAGAGGGTGTGTGAAGCTGCAAAGCGCGCTCTGGGTGAGAGAGTGTGTGAAGCTGCGAGGCGCGCTCTGGGTGCTGTCTTGTGGGTGAAGCGCGCACTGAGTGAGAGTGTGAGCGAGGCGCGCTCTGAGTGTTTTTGTGTGGAGTGTGAAGCGTGAACACAGTGACAGTGACGGTTAATGTGTTTGATTAGGAGGACATTAGAGCAAATACACATTTTAGGATCAAAGGTTGATGCCTAGTGTACCTGTGGAACTTTGCCTATGGAGTAGCGACCCTCCTGTCCAGGGACGCTTGGCCAGGACCGGCGGCGTCCGGGTGCCGAGGTGGTGACTTGGGGAGGTGAGGGCCCCCGCATAGCCACGGAAATAACACTGGAACGGCCGTGTAATCACGGGTTCACATTTATTTCCGGACTAGAACAAGACACATTTTGCGAACAAACGTTGAGTCTAGATTAGTAAAGAAATATAAAAAGGTTGAATTCCTCGTTTCAGTGGTTGAAATTGTTGTGTGCCTGTCCCCTGACGAGTGTGAAATTAAAATAAAGAGGGAATTTGGAGCCACATAGAGATAGACGGGCATAATTGGGTGTATTACTCTGTGGTGTAATAAAAATAAAAAGGAGAGATAGTAAGAGGTGTGCAGTGGAGAATTATGGAGGAGTACAGAGAGGAATGTGTTGGGAGACTGGCGTACAGTTTACGCTGTCAACGTAGGCGTGTTGCCTGCTTATCTGTTTAACAGTGATGAAAATGAAATTAAATAAATCTCTTAGTGTGTTAATACAGGAAGCTGCGGACCTGGACCAACTGCCCCCACAAGCACAGCGGCCGAAGCAAAATTATAGGTAATGGGAACCACACCCAGCACGAATCAGCAGCTGTGAAAAAGACAGCAGCGAGGAGAGAATTAGAGGAGAAATGAAGAGAAGTTTTAACACATAAAATTGGGGCCAACGGACTTGTGGAGGTTGGGAAGGCGTCCGGAGCATCACAACAAAAAGGTGAAACAAAAACACACAAGCAGAGAAATCTGAGAGAAAGGCTCCTTTTAAGGTAACGCCTAGTTTGAGAAAAGATAAAATTAACCTGCTTTTATACAAATGCACATACACGCAATGAAGAAACAGCTTACACTCATGAACACGTGAAGATTTTCCAGCAAGGTTAAAGAAAAATTAACATACTTAAATGATGAAGTCTATACATTACTGACAAAGAAACCCTCTGGGTTGCAGGACAACAATTTAACTAAAAAAAAAAAAAAAAAAAAAAAAGGGAACACTGGTCTAACCAACCAGGCAAGACGCAACAAATTTAGTGGTTAAAAGTTTCAAATTGTGACATGTTTTCTGTTGATTGATTAATAAAAGTGATTACTGAATGAAAGAAAGTTCCTTTTTGGGCTTTTAAACATGATCTTAAGAATTTTAATATGTACCTGTGTTGTCCTGTCAACTTGGTGGGTTAGGAGTTGATTATATCGGGAGACAAAAAACAAAAAAAGGGGGAGAGAAGGCTGACACAGGGCCTGGCCCCATTGCCTCCCCTCTGAATAACACAGCCAACACAACAACATTTTCCTGTTCGTTTGTTTTTGTTTTTTGTTTTGTTTTTGTTTTGTTTTGTTTTTGTTTTTTCTATACATATTTAATTACAGGCTGCTTTGCCGGCCCTGAAAGCCGAGGCTGACTGGACTCCTGCTCTCCCCCATACGTGACACTGACCAAATGCTGCAACAGCTGGACCCACAACAACGACCTGAGAATGTCAACAGACCTGCAGGAATGTGATCTCATGCAGCCGAGACGGAGAGCACTAAACCTAAGGCCCGTTTCACTACACGGGGGAAAAATTCCCAGACTGCGTCAGCTGACAGAGCTGTGACGAGACGCCCGCCAAGCCCGAATGAAAAGTAAGGCCGAGCGAAAGAATGCTGACCTTGATAACTTTGCATTCACACTGTGCAGGACAGTGATGGACCAACACGGATGATCGGGTGGCGAAAAAGGGCGTGACCGAGACAGGAGGAGTAACTGAGGTCAGGAGGCACCTCAGAATGGACAAAAACACAGAAGAAGATGCAGGTTTCACCTGCGGTGAACATCGACACTGGAGAAAGGACTGCCCCAATTGGGGTCAGAACCAGGACGGACTGAATTTTGAGCAGCAGCAGCAGCAATGGTCGCAAACAAACTGAAAAAGGAGGGGGGCAGGACCCCAGGGCACGCTTCAGGCCGTGGTTTACCCAGAACACCAGAACAGGAAAGTGATGAACACAAACACCCACACAAACACACACATCTACATGCACTGACTCACAATGAAGAGAAACACACACACACACACACACACACACACACACACACACGGGAATGTTGATTCACTGAGAAGTGATGCACACACATACACATGCACACGCTTGTGCAATGAAGAGTGATCCACACGCACACACACATACACGCTGATGCAATGAAGAATGCTTTGCTTATGCTGATATGCAAAATGCTGCACACAAACATCCCAATGCATAATTTTTATGAGGAGCCATTGATTACCATTAAAAACTTAGAATGTGTTATATGTCACCTAGAAGGCATTTATGTAGATTTTAGGAATAAGCTCTAAAACGGTTTGGTTATGAAAACAATGTCTGTGCGTGATGTCTGTTTATGGCTCAAGGCCTTGACTGAATTCTTTGCTGTGCTTCACACAGCCCTGATGAGGAACAGTGGCACAGAGTGAAATTGATGAATTAATAGTGTAAGTTTAGGTTGGAGTACGGCATTTTCTGTGATTGAGTTTTAATTCAAGGAGGAACAAAAGGTGTTACGGCACCTGAGGTTCTCATTCCCCCACAATATTGTCCCGGCAGGAAGCAAAATGTTCCTGTGAATTTCTGGTTGATTGTTTGGTTTTGTTTAGCGCTAGCTTGATTTTATCAGTGAGCTTTGGCTTGTGTTTTGTCTCGTAAGCGAGAGAGGGATAGTTTTATGCTTGGACATGTCTGCAACGGGCCCTAGTTTGTGTTATTTTAGTAGTATTTTGTTGGTTATGTCTGTTTTCATTTTTGTTACAGTGCACTGGAGAAAAAACATCTGAGAGGTGTGATCCACCGGTGGTGATATGTTGATAGTTTGTGAGTTCATGATTTAACAATCGGCTCTTTAAACAAGGCCTGAAAGATTGAAATTTAAAGCGCTATAAAATATTATTACTGTAAACAGTTGCAAAGTGTGCTTCTCCATGATTGTAATTGGCTTGGGAGAAATTCACTTATAGGGAACACTGATCTAAAAGGATTGCACCGAGTCAATCCGGCCCAAAAAACAACAAGGAATTGTTTTCCTTTAAAATGATGACGTCAACTTGCTGGTGATGGATGCTCGAATAGGTTGCGCGTGAGACTCCATTATCAGCAACATCTGGTATGAATGTGTATGGAGGTATGCATGTGAATGGACTGTGATGGACTGACGACTAAAAGTTTTGACTGACTTGATACTGAGACAAGGACTGCACCCACTTTAGGATTAGTAAATGCCAATAAACAATTCATAAACAATTCACCCAGGCGACAAGAGAAGGGTGGATGCTTCGCTTTGTTTTGTTTTGTTTTTTCAGGAGCAGGAGGATAAGAGAGACTGGAGGAGGAGACTCTAGCTTCACATAAGTATGAACTGCAGACTTAACACTGTGGTTGCTGATTTTGAGTTACTGATGTTTGCATTAAGAAAACTGTGCTATAGTAGCTGTGTTTTGATTAAGGTATCATCATTAAGGTATCACTCATGACTGGAATATGTTACTATTAACCACAGCAGGCCACTGTAAAAAGTCAATTAAATTTTATAGAGGAAAATCGCCAAAATTGAACAATACCTATGAATGACTGGCCACATTCAGAATAGAGATATGCAATAATAAACATTGGTCCACATGATTTAGGTTCTCACTTGAAATAGTAAGTTATTAAATGTAGAATATAATCGACAGGGACATTTGATAGGATGTGGTACTGCAAAAGAACAAGAGCAAAGTAAATAAAGAAAATATTGTGTTTAGTTTGGATAAATTCGAATTAAAATGTACCATTACACTCAGAGGATCAATATGGAATAAAACATATGCAAAATTTGTAGAAAGTACATGACTGATAACTGTTCTGTCCTGAGCGTTTGTTTCTAGAGCACCCACTTGACCACACCAACAGTTTCTCGCCACCGAGGAGGGGTACTTGCAAAAAAGAATAAAATAAAAATTTGAGTACACTCCCCCTCCTTGAAGAGCTCACCCACTCAACTCGCATCCCCAGAAAACAGCTAACCCCAGATAAGGCAGCGTGATGTATCCCGAGATAACAGGACTGGGACATCTAAATAAAGGTGTGAAACAATCGCCTTCAAAAGGTTATCAATTCACTTCAACCAAAATTAGGACCACACGGTGCGGCAAGTTAATAGTGATTAGTCTCAACACCCAAGGATAACCAGAAGAGCATGACTGATATGATGGAACTGGGATTTTGTTACACTTAATTTTTGCAAAACACAAATAAAACTAAATTGAAACTAAGGATTTTCAGAAAATAAAAACTACACTAAACTAGCAAAGAATTGGTGAAAACTAATTAAAACTGATATAAAATTGAAAATCTGAAGTCGAAGCTAAATAAAAATAAAAACTGATGAAAATTGCAAAACTATTACAACCCTGGTGCAGAGATTGGCAAATCTGACCAGGAAACGTTATAAAATGGATTGTCAGGATAGTCAGCGTTAAAGCCACTTTTGACAGTCCATACTAGGATGGCATTGGACATCTTCGGGGCAGAAAAGGGTTGGTGTGACCAAGGTGTGGTTTGGCTTGTCGTATGTATATTTGAGATCATATGGCTCTGGATGGACCAGTTACCAGGGCATGGAAGGAGGACAGACTCATTAAAGGAGGAGAAGGCATTTCCTGGGATTGGAGATCCTCTGGGTGAGTGGTTGATTAAAAGCATGCATAAAATAGAAGTTATCTGTTGTTATTGATTGGTAATAGATTGATAATTGGCCTCATTTACAGCTGTATTGACTTGTTCAATGTCAGCATTATTATTGTATGAGAATCATGCAACAAGCATTGCATCGATGATCATTTATTGAAGCTTTTGACCTTATACTAACATCTGTGTTCCTGTGATTGTTATAACTTCTGATGAATCTTCCATTTACAGGTGTTAGGATAATGATATAATTTTTCATTGCAGGTGTAACCATGATCATTTTTATACATATTGCAACTTGTTGCTCATTGTAGAGTTGTGCTCAAGTTAATAAGGGTTAAAAGCTACAGTCAGCGCGAATGTCTGACTGATCTAGTGAGGGGAAAGGCTTCGAGCATAGAAGGCCGCACGCGCTTACAAAACACTGATATCATGTTATTTTTTGTGATCTTTTCTTAAATTATGTCTTTAAGGTTAGTTTAAATAGTGGCAGTTAATTAAACGAGATTCATTAAAATATTAAATACCTGAGTCAGAACGTTACACGCGGATCACCTTAAGAGTCTGGGAAACTTTGTGGCTGCCTAACTTTTTTGAATGTTCTAGCTCCGTTGATTTGACACATTGGAATGTGTCAAAAAAAGGGGGGAAGGTTGAGCTTTAACATCAAACAAGGATTATTTGAACATTTTATAACTTCATTTGTGTCTTTAATAATTTAGGAATGGTAAAGCTTAAGCTAATAGCGGTCCGAGAAGACGGACCTTTTAGAGAATCAGTGAAAAAGCATAAACTATCACTTTCATGTTTAATCATTACTCATTGAAATGAACTGAATAGCGTTTTGAATATTTGTTAACTTTTTGTCTTTTGTTAAAAACAGGGGTTTTAATAATCTTCAGACACACCTTGCAAATGTGCTTATAACGAGTTGGCACTCGGCCTTTTGAAGGTCAGAAGCTTCGTTCGGCGTGACTGTCCGGACTGATAAAGTGTAAGAAATGCCTTGAGTGCGGAGGGCTAAATGCAAACACTGCTTACACACACATAGATTATGATTAGAATAAGTCCTGAACATAATATTGTAAACCAAATTTGAATCATTAGAACAACAATGGATAACAATATTAGATTATCAAGGCTAGGGAGAGAGGTGTTTTGGTTTTCTGTCTCTTGCAGAGAAAGGAACAGACACCAGACGGGGACCCGGAGATGTAGGGACTGTCGAGACAGCAACTGGGGTCAAGTGTCATGACGTTTGGGCTCCTGGAGAAGATGGATCCCACAAACACAGCAATAACCATGAAGGGGTTGGCGAAAACCAGGAACACCAGACCAACGAGGTTCGAGAGGCTCTTGGCAAAAAGGGGGACACGGCGGTGACCCCAAAACACACAGATCCTTGTTTGAAATCGCAATAATCCCCAGAACTGTGCAATGACTAAAGGGTGGTCTAACCCCGGAGGACGAAGAAAGAAGCTGAGAATCACCCAACTGGAAGACACTGGTAGCTGCAGCAATAAAAATAAAGGTTAAAAGCTCCTTAGACAGAGGTTCTAGTCTAAGTACATTTGAAAGGTATAAGGGGGCATTAAAATGGGAGTGGAAAACTGGAGCACCAAAATAAAGCTGTGGGAAAATGGGGAGTGATGGGAGAGTCATCTGTAACTGCTGTTATGGTTGTAAATCTAACGTTGCTTGCATCTGAACTGCGTGAACACAGAGGTCATCCCCCATATGGTCCACCCGTTAAAGGGGGACAGAGGGCCTCAGGATCAAGAAAACCTGGACCTTGCAACGCTGAAGTGCTTGTTATTAGTGATCTCTTTAATGAGAGATCAAAAGAGGGTATTGTGATAATTATTCTGTTATTATATGTTACCTTATATATGTAATCAAAGTAGTTGAATTAGAATACTGCTGTAGATCATATTATACCCTTTAAAATAGAGTGTGTGATCTGTGTAGTTCTCATTATACTTTTGAGTTAACAGAACATATTCACATATTAGTTCATTAGATAAATGTGCATCACTCTGTATCCTTGATCTGCTGGGAATGTGTTACACTGTTTTCTTGACATGCTTAATTGTTGAATCATGAAGAGAAGGTTGTAAGCAGGAGACTCTGTGTCTAAAGACAGGGGAGATAGACAGACCACATTCCACACCCCCACCTTACAGAAAGCAGAGAAACAACTGCCGAGGTCATAACTTAGGCGCTGTAACAGAGAAAAAATGTGATGTTTTGGCTTTTACGACTAGCTGGGGGCCACTAGAGACTATAAAAAGCTGAGCAACCCGTCACCATTTTGAGACATGTGCCTGACCCTCTGGTAGCATCTCTCCCGTCCGGACGTTCTAATGCTCTTATTGTTGAATTGTATGGAAATAAATGATTGTTGATTGAGCATTTATACACCGAGTATTTGTCCTTCCTTCAGCCCAAAGATTCAAAGAACTGCGTGTTTTCAACAAGGCTGTAGTTTTGTGTTGTGTGTCAGTTATACTGCTGAATGTCACAGTTGCTCCAAAACAGCCACCAAAGTCAGATTCCAGTGTAAACGCTGTCTCCATCTGGAAAACTGGACATATACACCTCCTGTTGTCAGACCTGCAGGGTTTAGGCCTGTGGTGTTCTCCTCTGTTTTATAGTGAACAGAAACAATTTTTGGGACTGGCACATATAATTTGTGTGCCTTCTTATTTGATGCAGAACACCTGATTCATCTGTAAATAGTTTTAAATGGTTATATAAAAAATGCCTGAGGCCTTGGCTGTACTTTTAGGAAAATAGTACCATTAAACTTTGGTGTGCAAACCTTGTGCATAATTTTTAGAAATGTGTAATTTCTATTTGCATTTCAAGTTATGAAAATGATTCGTTAAACATGTTTGTGGTTTTTACAGTAAAAAATATAACTTTTTCTACTCGGATTTAATTTTTTTTCTCTGAATTTAGATCAGTTGTGCTAATATAGTAATTTCAATTTCAGATATTTGACGTTGTGCTGAAAGTAACAGGACTAAACAAGGCAAGATAAACATTTTTTAAAGGTGAAATATAGAGGTCAAATCAAAAGTAGTCAAGAAAGGCAAATTATACCCTGGACCCTAGAGAGTTAAAGATAGCGTCTTCCTTTTCCAACATGACTGCTCACCAGTGCACAAAGTAGGCTCATGTCTAACCTACCTTAGCACTAAGAAGAGGTATCAAGAAAATCAAGAAAAAATTAATTATTAGCAAGATTTGTTTATTTCTTTGTTACTTTATTTATAGCACTTTTAAAGCCAATACGTAGCACACATAGAACACAAAATGAACATTAAAATTGATGAGCACCATGAGAAAACAATTAAATGTGGAAACTATTTAAAAGTGATAAAGAATATCTAGGATCAAGAATATACACATTGTTTAAACATGTTTACCATCAGAATCTTAAAGAGGCAGCAGAACAATCAGGAAATGCAAATTCCTATCCTATTTAAAACACAAGGCTTTTTGGAGAGCATTCTGTCATATTGCCCCATGGTCAGTGTTGGGAGGGTTACTTTTAAAATGTATTCCACTAGAGATTACAGAATACTTCCACAGAATGTATTTTGTAATGTATTCCATTATATTACTCAATGAGAGTGACGTATTCTGAATACTACCGTTACTCATTTTATATTAAGATTTTAAAAATCTGGTAGGTATTGGTATGGCGAATTATATTCAGTAATAGTAATAAATCATATAGAAATAGTACATTCATGTACTTGTAAAAAGCATGATAATATATTAAGTAATCCACAGGGTGGACATTAGGTCAGGCTGCGCCTTTTGCAGTGATCTCGTATAGAAAACTATTCTGCACGTATATAAAACAGGTGCGCTGTTCCGAACCAAAGTAAAGGGAGCTCTGGCTAATGCGTCGGGTTCTGTGTTGGGCTCGTAGCTGGTAACTAGCTTTATTGTCTGGGTCAATTTTGCTAGCAAGAGAGAGAGAGGCGTTGAATAACAAGAACACAGTGTACAGTTGAGTCTTAACAACTTAGTGCAGTGGTTATTGTTATATTTACATGCTTCCATCTCCCGTTTCTGGTCGGTGACAACTTGTACTTTTCCACTCTCCTTTTTCTCCCTCCCTCGTGCTCACACACATATAACGGGAGGGGCAGTCCCACACATTCTCCCTGCAGCACAGACTAAACTGCCCATGAGGCTGCATTCTTAAAGGGGTATGCCTGTAACAGTCTGCTCACAGTTCCTTCATATTGAAACATTTTTTTAAGAAATATTTCTTCATGTCATTATGCAAGTAGCGGTGACATGGGCCGCGAGATTGTGACACAGGCATCAGAGCCTCTTAATGCGCGTTTTGTTTGGGTTTCATTAAATCCCAGTTCTTTTGTATTCTTTACGGCCAAGAAAGATACAGGGCTCAAAGTGGTCAAACTCAAAAAAATGATCTTTAATTTTACATACAAGCACAAACGGAAGCCTAGCTATATACTCACTCTCTACGTCACATCACACTTTAAGTTTCGATCAAACAACCTAGTTGGTTTCACTTTCTGCAGCAGGTCCTATGCTTCTGCAAAAGCATGCAGTTTCCTGTCAGGACTTTTGGCACAGAGTGTACTCAGAGTAAGGCCTTTCTTATATAAAGCAATATAATCAGCATATAAACTTTCAAAATTATAAATTTAAACCTCAACAGTTTCCACTGGCATGGGATTACCAAAAGTAGAGAGAGGACAGACTAACATATGAAGCAGGAAAACACCACCATGTAATCCATCTATTTCAGTGAAGTAACTGTATTCTGAATATCACATTTTTAAACGGTAAGCGTAACGGAATAATGTTACTCATATTTTATGGGGCGCCGTTTGTAAAGTGAAACATGCTGAAATTAACGGCAACATTTTTCCACATTTAGCTCAAAACAAGTCATTTTTTACAACATTTAGTAAAATATTAGTAACTTTTCATATTTAAAACAGAATGTTAAATGTTAAATCTAAATGTTAAATATTCAATCTAAATGTTAAATGTTAAATCTAAATATTATATTTAAATCTAAATGTTAAATGTTAAATCTAAATATTATATTTAAATCTAAATGTTAAATGTAAATATTATATTTAAATCTAAATCTAAATGTTAAATCTAAATGCTAAATATTCAATCTAAATGTTAAATGTTAAATCTAAATATTATATTTAAATCTAAATGTTAAATGTTAAATCTAAATATTATATTTAAATCTAAATGTTAAATGTTAAATGTAAATATTATATTTAAATCTAAATCTAAATGTTAAATCTAAATGCTAAATGTTAAATCTAAATGTTTAGGCTAACATGCAAATTTATTGCACGGATCAGCGGAAATACCAAAATAAAAGCTTTCCGAAAACCTCCGGTGCAAAAGTGTGCCGGTAGTGGTCAGACACGTTCTCACTCCCAAAGCGTAATAATTTTCGCTAGGTGAGAAATTGTCAACATTTTATGCTTTCGGGTACCCAACACTTTCCTAAATTACGGCATCGGAAAAAGGAGAGCACATGAGAACCGTTTGGACTCAATCTACACATGTTCATTCATTTTCTAAAAATCGCTTTGGAAAACACTATTTTACGTCATTTAACTGCTAGTAAAGTTATAGTTAGGGATAAGGTTAGGTTTAGGGCTGGAACACATGGCTGGAACGTCTATTATGGCGGGACCGTCATTCCACTGGAATTCAGCCATAACCCGACCATGAGAAAGCACGTCCGGCGATTTAGCTGAAAACATCAGAAGATCCGTTTTGTCGGCCATCCAAAGGTTCAGCAGTAGTGCACTCTTAGCAGCTGCAGTCTCCACTTCACAATCGCTGCAGCGCATGTCCAGCAAAATCGCTGGACATGGTCGTAGGCAAGAAGTGAAGCAGCACATGGCAGGGAGAAGTGAGGAGGAGAACAGACACAATTTTGCACCGGAGGTTTTCGGGAAGCTTTTATTTTGGTATTTCCGTTGATCCGTACAATAAATTTGCATATTAGCCTAAACATTTAGGTTTAACATTTAACATTTAGCATTTAGATTTAACATTTAGATTTAGATTGAACATTTAACATTTAGATTTAAATATAATATTTAGATTTAACATTTACCATTTAGATTTAAATATAATATTTAGATTTAACATTTAACATTTAGATTGAATATTTAACATTTAGATTTAACATTTAAAATTCTGTTTTAAATATGAAAAGTTACTAATATTTTACTAAATGTTGTAAAAAATGACTTGTTTTGAGCTAAATGTGGAAAAATGTTGCCGTTAATTTCAGCATGTTTCACTTTACAAACGGCGCCCCATAATATTTTGTATTTTAAATACGTAACAGCAGTACATGTATTCCGTTACTCCCCAACACTGCAAATGGTAGAAATTTAATTAAAAGTAGACCTATATGTTACAAAAGTAAGCTAGCTTTATTGTCATAAAATCCAGCTGTACTTGGCCTGTAACAAAACTATTCATGTCCCCGCTGTGTAATAAGCCCAATTACAGCTATTACAATGAACATTAATGTAACATTCATTTAAAATGAGGCTTTAAAGTGAGGACGTCTGATTTTGTTAGACACCTGTTTCCTCTCTCCTTGTGGAGAAAAACAGCTGGCAGCGATGGCAGGGAGGTGTCCTTTCCAGCTAAACAGAAGAGGAATATAAGGATAATGAAGGTGACAGTTTGAATCAGTCATATTTCATTCATACAGTGGAGTACTGACGGATCCAGGATCAGTTCAAATCATCAGCAGTTTGATCCACGTATGGATTGAAGTGTATTTGTGAAAATGTTGGACTGTTCCTTTATCAGTGTCTAACAGTATGTGTATGAGAGCCATGTAATGTCCATGTGTGCATGCTGAAAGAGACTGTGCTGCTCTGACCCCCCTCCTCCTTTCAGGGTGGAGCCTGCTGGAGTCCAATGGTTGAGACCAGGTCTGAAGAAGTGTAAGTGTGTTTTTAATGGGATTCATGAAAACAAAGCAGCACACATTCAACCATCTTCATCATGTCAGGAGTCATCATCAAAGTGTCAATCAATGAACAGATGATGGATCAATAACTGCAGCTGGATTGTGTTTGTTCTCTCCATCAGATTCCTGTCAACTCACAATCGACACAAACACAGTTCACACAAACCTCAAACTGTCTGACAACAACAGGAAGGTGACACGTGCGGAGGTTCAGTCATATCCTGATCATCCAGACAGATTTGATATTCTTCCTCAGCTGCTGTGCAGAGATGGTCTGACTGGTCGCTGTTACTGGGAGGTCAAGTGGACTGGAGAAGTTTATATATCAGTGAGTTACAGAAGAATCAGAAGGAAAGGAGAGGGTAATGACTGTTGGTTTGGACGGAATGATCATTCCTGGAGTCTATACTGCACTAATGATGGTCCTGTTTATGTCTGTTACAACACAAAATTTGTATCCGTCACCTCCTCCTCCTCCTCCTCTGTCTCTAACAGAGTAGCAGTGTATGTGGACTGTCCTGCTGGCACTCTGTCCTTCTACAGAGTCTCCTCTGACACTCTGATCCACCTCCACACCTTCAACACCACATTCACTGAACCTCTTTATCCTGGGTTTATGGCCTGGTCTTATCCTCCTGATTCCTCAGTGTCCCTGTGCTGAGTGAAGTGTAAAGAGTGTCCTCCTGTTAGAGAAACACTCTGAATGTTGAACAGATAGTTCAGTCTGTACATGTCTGTCTCTTTCACTCAGAAACATGTTTTCAGATTCATGGATTCAATCAGTTGATGTTTGAAACTGTTCTAAATGATTCATTGTAAACTTCCTCCTCTTCAGTCCTTTAAAGATGGAAGCTCACATTATTCCAGGATCCACATGTTGTTTTCTGTCTTTTTCCACTCAAAGGTTCACAGTGAATATCAGTATGTTTCTCTGAAGCTCAGTTCACAACCAGCTCCTCTGCATTTTCAACAAGTCATGGGGCTCATTAAAATGAATCCAAATTTTTGATTTATCTTTCTTTATGGGATGTTTCCATCATGGTTGAATAAGTAGACATCCAAAAGTACTCAGTGTATCAAATATTAAAGACATTCAGTTTCTCTCATGTTTCTGACAATCTATAAAAATAGCTGCTTTTAAAAACTGATCCAATCACTAGTGATGGGATTTCCGGCTCTTTTTAGAGAACCTGCTCTTTCGGCTCGGCTCACTAAAAAGAGCCGGCTCTTTCGGCTCCCAACTGGCTCTTCAGGTTAATAATAATTAATTTATTATTAACAATAATATAAAATTATGCACAAAAGGAATTACTAATGTAAAAAAAGTGGTTTTATTTATATATGTTTATATATAAATATATACGGTGGCCCCTAGAGACAAAGCATGTACAAACTCCAAAACACATTTCTAGCGTTAACTGAACTTTCAAAACAGCTACCTAGATCACTTAAATTACACAATTGAAAGCATATGTGTATTGTTTGTGTATTTACACACAAGCACTCATATATATTCAAATAATTAAAAAAAATGTTCATTTACCTGTTACTACCACACACAGAATCAAGTTGTTGGTACTTCCTGGGTTGTGTAGCCGCTAGGTAACAAAAGTTCAACACTGCGTCTAGCATCCTGGAGCACTTCTGTTTGGTTTTGTTAGTGCTTTGGAGTTTGTACGTGTTTTGGAGTTTTTACGTATTTTGGAGTTTTTACGTGCTTCGGGCTTTGTACGTGCCGTAAATATACTTTAAATATACTTTCATTTATTCACTCCACATAAAATGTAATAAATAAATCAAATATGAAAACAAAAAGAAGATGCATGGGCCTGCAAGAATAAACTTTCTGAATCCTTTATCACCCGCAACTGAAAATAGTTGTGGATGATTACTATACCTTTCTAATGTGATGTTGTTGTCCCTGAGTCTCTTTCTCTCTCTCCCTCCTGCTCTACTGTGAGTGTAACTACCGCCCCTCCCCTGTGTTTGCAGCGCAAAGCACAAGTCGCGTGCGGAGAGAAAGGGGAAAAATAGTGCGAGAGAGAGGGTGAGAGAAAGAAAAAAAACCCCACGGATCCCAATAAGGAGCCGGCTCGCGTCGTTCACTTCAAAGATCTGGCTCTAAGAGCCGTTTCGTTCGCGACTGACACATCACTACCAATCACAGAAACATGAACTTCAATATTGATCAGATCAATACGTACAGCTCTGATGGCACAAACATCTTCTTGAACTCTTCGTTGTTGGTGATATGTGGCCCTCTGCTGGTTTGAAGATAAACTGCATGATGTCCGTTTAATGAGCACAGATGACATTAAGTGTTTTAAAATCTGCTTTTTCTAATTGTTCAGGGTCCCCCTTCAGGAAACAGCTTCAACAAACTCTGGCTTTCAAAATAAGACCTCAGTCTGAGTTTTTAAAAAAACTCTTATTTTGGAGGGAGCTGACATTAAATATACATGTTATCGGTCCATCAATTGGCTTTATTAGCAGTTATTAGCTCCATAATTTTAGCTCAGATTGGCCCTCCTGCACCTTCTAGCAGGCTCGGTAGGTCGTTTTCACCAATTGGTGAGCCGGATCACTATGTCGCTGTTGGAGGGACGATGATGAATCCAGATCCAGTACAGACAGACTCCAGTTCACTTCACACTGAGAAGGGCACTTGTTGGTCTATAATATGTGAAACATGAGTCAAATGTATCCATCATGAAAGATATCAGGTCATCTTGAGCCACAAAAACATTCCTATCATGAGGTAGAAGCTGGACTTGTTGCAGAGGGACGTTTATATATCTGATATTTATCCAGTTAAAAGTCACATCGAAAATCAAATATGTCTTTTCAACAGTCGTGTGTCCAAGAGGAGCAGAAACTGCAACAAATATAACAACAGTTATTTTAGGCTATTTTAAATGGCCACAGAGGACAAGATTGGTTATAATGCAGCTGCTTCAGAGGAATAAAGATACTTGAAAAACTGTTTTTAATTTATGTATAACTGTCATATTTATATTGTTTGATTGTCAATTATACTTAGAAATATATAATCATATATGCTTAGAGGTACAGAATCAATTGTATAATGATAAAGGTCTGATCCATAGTAGTCTGAAAAGACTGTGTGCCTTCCAGAGTGTTCTGGCATACACACACATCCTAAGGTCATGAGAAAGGTGGTATCTTCTGTTTCTGATTTATGGTATAGGTGGACACCTACTGTCTATCTGTTCAAGTATAGGAGCCCTTTCTTTAGGTGGACCGCTGGACTCCTGGCACCGCCTTTTTAAGGAGGCATTCAGAGGGCCATATCTTGACACACACACATACACACACATACCTACACTAACACAGACAAGGTACCAGAGGTGGGACCAAGTCATTGTTTTGCAAGTCTCAAGTAAGTCTCAAGTCTTTATCCTCAAGTCTCAAGTCAAGTCTCAAGTAATGTCAGGCAAGTCAGAGTCGAGTCTCAAGTCACTGGTGTAAAAGTCCGAGTCAAGTCACAAGTCTGAAACTTTGAATTTCAAGTCCTTTCGAGTCTTTAAAAAAAAAAAAAACGAAAAAATAATGTTGCAGTTATATGCTAAATGTAAATATTAGACCATGTAATTTTAAAATCTGTGTTTTTCTCAACACATGACAAAATAGTGAACTTAGAAAATATACACAAATTGTGAAATTGCACCTCTTTAAAATGCAGCTCAATTAAACCTAGCTCCAAGAATAATTTTCACCGACAGTTCTGAGATAAGCTGCATGTTATTCTTGGATGCGGTTGTAGGACCAGCTTTAAAATCGCATGACAAAAATATCATACACATTAAAAAAAACTGTATCACCAACGTAGCCTGGACAACATTTGCTAGTTAGATGAAGTCAGCTATCTCATCTTAGCATATTTATATGCATATATATAATCATACGGTTCTTGGAGTGAGCGCATACGATCATGAAGTTTAGTAACTTCAGGTCACTGCAACAAGCCCAGGTACAGTTTACCGACGGATGGGTAGTAGTAGTAGTGGGTAGTAGTGGGATGGGTAGTAGTGGAAATAATTTCTGGTACGCGTTACAGAAATGTAGCAGTGACAATAATACTGTATGCTGTAATCGCACTGGGCAATTAGTGATACAAAAAACTGTTTTATCCTGTGAATAAAAGTATATGTTTTTGTCAATGTACCATAATAACAGAAGCGAAACGCAATATTGTGTCAGGACAATTCACTATTTATGCACAATAAACAAAGGAGCATAGCGCGACAATTTCTGTTCAGCGCCAGACTTGCTTGTAACCTATATCACCAATTATGTTAAGAAAAATGACGTATTAACTACTACAGCAGACTGACCTTTGTGGAAATGCTTGGAGCAGACTAACCTGTGAGCTGGAGGGTTCTGGGACGTTATAATTGGTCTTTGAATGGCTGCAATCCAGTCGCGTCTTTGTTACTTCGGAAACATGGCTCGAACAATTTCTCTTCAACGACGTAATCCGATAACAACCGATCTCTTTACCCGTCGGCTTCCCGTGGCTGTCATTCGACCGGCTATTGCAGTTAATAATACAACAGCTTCTTGACATTTTTGTGTTTCTTTTTATCGCTGTATAACTGATTTTAATTGAAAGCCTGCGTGCGTTAGTACCGCTTGCCACGAGTTCCCAGAATCCTTTGCGGTTCTACCCGTGAATGACGTCACATTTTCAATCTCTATATAATATGCATGTTAAATTTTATATTTGGGGTAAAATATCAAGTCTTTTCAAGTAAACCGGTTCAAGTCCAATTCAAGTCCCAAGTCATTGGTGTAAAAGTCCAAGTCAAGTCACAAGTCTTACAACATTTTTTCAAGTCAAGTCTAAAGTCATAAAATTAATGACTCGAGTCTGACTCGAGTCCAAGTCATGTGACTCGAGTCCACACCTCTGCAAGGTACTCTTTGCTGGTGTAAGATGTCATATGTTAATGACCTAAGCATATTCACATAACCTCAATAAAGGGCAGTGCTACGAGGGAGCTGACAGAGAGTGACTGGGGTTCAAGTGGCAGGAACAGCGCTCGTCACAGGCATCTCCCTCGTGCACGAGATCACACAGAGTGTTCTGCCTGGTGTCCAGTGCTTTGCTAGAGGCAGTACAATTGTCTCTGATTGTTCCAGCAATAGGGTTGTGCTAGACAACCCTATCAATAACACCTTTCAATAATGTGTTCACTAAAGTCTATTGACCAGTATAAGTAAAGACATTACACATACACAAACACATGGTAACATTGGAAATCTGTTTTGGTAGCCCGACTGGAAAAATCGCTAACACCAGGACGTCGGGCTAGCGATATTGCGAGCCCTGTATCTGATTGAGGAATCACTCATCTTTGGAAAAGAGAGTTTATTACAGAGAAATGTCTCTGTTCCCACTAGTGCTGTCAGCGTTAATCTCGTTGAAATGATCTTAACGCCACAACACGGCAAATCTCCATTAACGAGCTACCCCTGATCGCCCCGTGCGTGGGGCTAGACGGCCAACACGTTAACGAGCTAACTGCGCTAACACACTAGTTCCCGCCCATGTAATTAAGCATTGCGTGGCACATCCAACATACTGTTTTACTTTAGTCCATGACGCGCTTACCATCAGGGTCATACGTCACATGAAAACCAAAATGGTTCCAAACGCCAGATCTGAATGAGGGTGGGGGAGGTTCAATTTGCCATGTTGCAAGTTAACTTGCCCTGCGCTCTTCCTTCTGACGATGCTGTCTGTGTTGAGCGCTCAGTGGATCTGCGCTCGACAGTGCAGCCTAGGCGGAGTAGTCGAACGCAGATTCACTGAGCGCTCAACACAGACAGCATTGTCAGAAGGAAAGTTGATAAAATAAATTAAAAATGTTGTATTGTTCGATACATATGCGTACCGAACCGAAAGCACTGTATCGAACGGTTCAATATCGATACGAATATCGTTGCACCCCTAATATATATATATATATATATATATATATATATATATATATATATATAAAGCTGGGCGATATAAGATTTTTGCATATCACGATATGTTTTTTCATTTCAGGCGATAACGATATCTATCACAATATAAGCCAAATGACTATATTTGTAAGATTTAAATGTGCCGTTGCTCACAAGTAAAATGTGAAATAATCAGCAGCTTGTTTTGATTTAAATATTTATTTCCCATAATAAGTTCAACAGGGTAGATGTACTTAAGGAACATGAGACTTTTTTAGATAAATAAAGGCAAATATTGCAAACTACACAAAAGGCAGCCACTAAAGCGTTTAAGTTTCAAAATAGAACAAACAAAACAGACTACTAAATTGTCAATAATACTAATAAAACACGAGAGTCTGCACACAGGAAACAAGAGAGATGAGGCCTGTCACAATAGTTTAACTTTTCTATCGAGAAAAAGTTATCTCGCAATACATATCGTTATCGTTCTCGTTCTATCGCCCAGCTCTATATATATGTATATATTATGCTATTTCTTACTTCTTGCATTGTCTTTCTTTTTTACTGTTTGTACTGGAGCACTGTAACCAACATAATTCCCCCTAGGGATCAATATAGTATTCTGATTCTGATTCTGATACACATACAAAGAATTTGGTTCCAGTAGATGGTGGCTCTCAAGCACAGCAATGTAAATCACAACAGTATGTAAACAACACAATACATACACACATATCCAACCATAACCAATCTAAATCTTATATACATAAAATACAGGATGACAGGAATGAATACTACAGAATGTACATAAGGTGCAGTTGCAGTCTAGCAGTGTGAGCAGTGTGACAGTTCAACTGTTTAGGAGGGAAATGGCAAGGGGAAAGAAACTGTTCCTATGTCGGGTGGTCCTGGTCTGCAGGCTTCTGTACCGTCTGCCAGAGGGCAGCAGATCAAAAAGTCTGTGTGCAGGGTGTAAAGGGGTCTGTGATGATATTCCCTGCCTGTTTTCTGGTTCTTGAGAGGTACAGGTCCTGGATACCAGAGTCACCTTTAGTCAGCTTTTGGTCGCTCTAAATATTTTTTTTATTTTTTTAAATTTTGTTTTAATTTCTTGTATATTTTAATGTCTGTTTTACTCATGTTTTAATGCCTTTATTTTTCACTGAATGTCTGTAACCTGCCACATAAAAGCAAGCCATTAAAACTGGCAGTGAACCCCTACCGGCAGTCAACTGCAATCAAACTGAGCTTCTATAGGAGAGCTTTGAGGAAAGTAAAAAAAAAAGCCTCAGCACAAACGAGCACATGAATCTTCACATCTGTGGCGTGAATAAGGCACGGCGGGACCACGGAGCAATGTTCAGAGCCATCTTTATTTAATTCACGTCACACCACAACCACACCAACCCCTGAGTCCCCGTGTTTTAACACGGCGGGCATGATTGCGGATGCCGTGCAGGTGCGTCCGCACGGCACCGCAGACCATGCCCCACCACAACATCTTACACCATGTAAAAGAACGTGACATGCAACTGAGGTAAGGAATGATCTGGTGTAGACAACAGCCATCGTCCACCCACCGTCTGCACGTTGCATTGCACCAGCATGTGCATGTGTGTTCGTGCGTGCATCACTTTTCACTGAGTCAGTGTGTTGGTGTGTTTGTCATTTTATTCACTGAATCAACGTGTGTACATATGTTTGTGTATGTGTTTATCACTTCATGCTGAGTCAGTGTGTGTAGGTCACTTTATACTGTGTGAGTGGGTGTGTGTGCATCACTTTCCGTTTCTGGTGTCTTCGATAAACAACAGCCTGAAGGGTGCCCCACGGTCCTGCCCTCCTCCTTTCAGTCTGTTTGTGACCACCACTGCTCCATGTTCACAGTGCTATCCACTTTGGTTTTGACACCGATAGGGGCAGTCCTTTCTCCAGTGTCCATCCTCTCCGCAGATAAAACCTGCATCAGCTTCTGTGTTCTGTCTGTTCTGAGATGACTTTTGACCTCACTGCATGTGTGTGCATTAGTAGGTGGGTTAAATACAGTATGTATTCAGTGGAGTCTCTCCCCTAGCTCCCATTTTGCCTTTTTCCTCTTTTTTTTTCTAAAAAGGCATCTCCTTAAAAGGTGCCTTTCTTTTGCACCTCTCCGTTTACATTGGTGTATTTAATTTTACCTTTATTTCCTTGCTTCGGACACTTTCTCAATGCATATAATATAGTTCTCTTATACGTCACACACAGTTTTGATCAAAACAACTCAGTGCACTCTGCCTAGTTTCACTCCCTGTACTCTGCAGGCCTGCACAAAGCGTCTTCTGCAGTTTCCTGTCTTACATAGTACTCTGTGACCTTTAGCACACATTATAACTCAAAGTGGCGTTTTACTATACTGGCCTCTATAAAACAATATAAACAGAAAATAACCACTAAGAATATATATTTATTCCGTAACAGCTCCACCCTTTTCATCTTTCCTAAAGAGAGACGACATAATACCTAAGTTATCCCCTTAACTTTACTTGCATGTGAGAATAATAGCTAAGAATTTAACCAAAGGAGTCATACTAAACGAAATGAAACCTTTCACTTGCCCAAACACACATGTCATCCGTCCCCTCAACGGGTTGTGTATTTTCAATGTTCCCTTATTATTGTGGCATAATTACTTCTATCCAACAAATAAATCAAACAAATAAGTCAAGCTCTAAGACAGCACCTTGTGTCTACACCGGGCTGTGAGCTGTCCTACCTTTATTTCCTAACACCCCCTTTTCACCCAGCGTCACAGTTTAAACCCACTTCTGACTTCCCTCACTGCTCACGGTAAAATCCAAACAGATATAATTAGCTTTTCCTAGTAAAAGGTCCTAGATTACTTTTGTCAATCTGTGGAAACAGTCTCTATAGAGTTAAACCGTTTCCTCTTTAAAATTACTCCTGGTTTCTAAGCACACAACTTACAGTTCACTTAATTGTCCCTTTGCCCCCTTTAACAGGTAGACCATATCCAGCATGACCACCACCTCTGTCTAACGAGCTTTTTGACCTTCTTTACAGTTCAAACAACTAATCTTCTGGGACGGGCAATTTTCTGAGATCTACGCTTCTTTTAGGTCACATCCGTGCCCCCCTTTATTGGCCAGATCTGTTTGGTCTGGTGCTTCCTGGATTCTGGCCAACCCCCTCGTGGTTTTGCTGTGGTTCTGGAATCTGCTCCTTCTGTAAAGGACAGAAAAGGAAAACACCTCTGTGCGACGCCTCAATAATCTAATATGTTCATCCATTGTTCTTCTAGTTACTCAAAGTTGGTTCAGATTTTTATATTCAGGACTCTCTGATCTAGACGATTAGTCAAAATATTATTTATGTGTGTAAGCGATTTTGCATTTACCCCTCTGCACTCTAAGCCATTTTCCTACATTTTCCTCCTATATATGAACGAAGCTTATGACCTTCACAAGACTGAGTGGCAATTCCTATGATCACAATTGCAATGTGTGTATGAAAAATTATTATAATCGCTTATTCTAGTGAAATAAATCAAAAAAGAAATCAAACATTTTCAATCTTAACATCTTCCCTTCTTTCACAAAAGCATACGCTTCATTCAGCCTGCTGTCCACAGTTCCCTTTAAGTGTAGTACTCAGCTTCTCATGAACACAGGCATTTTATCTTCTAAACAGGATTTCATTTATTCTAATCAGTTAAGCTTAAACATGAAAACTATTGTTTCTACGTAGGTTTTACTGTACCTAAATTATCAAACACCCAAAAAGCCCCCTCCTCTTCACTCTGCTGACCCATGACTGCACTCCATCATACAGCTCCAACCTCTTCATCAAGTTTGCGGACGACACAACGGTGGTGGGTCTCATTAGCAACAGGGATGAGACCGACTACAGAAGTGAGGTGAGACGCCTGGCCACGTGGTGTGCTGACAACAATCTCTCTCTGAATGTGGAGAAGACGAAGGAGATTGTCGTGGACTTCAGGAGTCCCTCCAACGCATAGTGAGAGCTGCAGAGAGGATCATTGGTGTCTCTCTCCCCTCCCTCCAGGACATTTACAGCACCCGTCTCACTAAAAAAGCCCTTTGCATAGCGGCTGATCCCACGCACCCAATGCAAAGCTTCTTCAAGCTGCTGCCGTCGGGGAGGAGACTGCGGAGTCTCCAGGCCAGGACCAGCAGACTGAAGGACAGCTTCATCCATCAGGCTGTCAGGAAGCTTAACTCCCTCCCGATTCTGCCCCCTCTCCCCTCTCTCCTCCACGGTCCTACTGAACTCTGTCACACACACACACACACACACACACACACACACACACACACACACACACACACACACACACACACACACTCTCTGACTCACTCACTGGCCTGCACCAGTTACCAGTCACTTTGTGGAGCATTGGACTGCCATTACCTCATAAGACTTTGTTGTTACACTTTCTCTTACCGTACATTACTAAATCTCCATTTGCACTACTCTGCCTGGTTTGCACTCAATGTCATTTACTCATTATATTGTATATTGTATAGCTTTCTTGTTATATGTAAAATTGTATTATATTTATTTATTTAAATTTTTACTTTTTAATTATTTTACTTGCATTTTTAATCACTCTTATATTTAAATGTTCATTTGCTATTTTATCTAGGGATTGAGAGTAACGTAGTTTCTATTCTCTGTATGTCCTGTACATGTGGCAGAATTGACAATAAAGCTGACTTTGACTTTGAAAAGTCAACACTGATCATATAATCCATTGTTTCAAATTAAACCTAAAATTCCCCCTTTGACACATTTTATGTGTCACATAGAATGAAAATGCTTCACCACATCTACGAAATTAAAAGAAAAAGGTTAGTCATATTAGAACACCTCAACAATTCTCCTCTCGAGTATCTTTGCTCTGGGCCTGCAAACCTGTGTTAAGAAATGAAATCAGTTTAATTATCATGTCAAATCTGTTGAACTTCTGGCTCCACCCAGAGCCTGCATCCACAGAACTACCTAGAAACAAAACACGAGTGTTAGCATGAACTTGACATTTGAAAACCCCATTTTTCTTTTTTTTTTTGCTCGTGTTTTCCTGCAATACCACGTCCTATCACAGGCCCCTACCGGTTGTGCTCTCTTTTTAATACGTTACTATTTTAAAGGGAAAAAACCTCGGTCACCTGGACCAGTGTTTGTTATTCCATAACTGTATTTTAATGTCTTACTCTACCATTCCCCTATGTAATTCCTAAATATTGTTTTGGTTCTGACTATTTTCCTCTATAAGATTTAATTGACTTCTACAGTGGCCTGCTATGGTTAATGGTAACACGAACCAAGCAAACATCAGCAAAACCCAAAATTAGCAGCCAAAGGGTTAAGTCTGCCGCTCCACACTCTCAGGTGAACCTACAGTCTCCCCCTCCGGTCTCGCTCATCCTCCTGCTCCTGCCAAAAGCAAAACAAAGTAAAGCATCCACCCTTTTCTTACTGGCGTGGTGAATTGTTTGTCAGCATTTACTAATCCTAACCTTGGTCCGGTCTTTGTCTGTGTCAAGTCAGTCAACACTTCAGTCCACATCGTCAGTCCAGTCACACATTCACTCACACGCATTCACACGAGATATTGCTGATAGTGGAGACGCACAACCTATTCCAGTCTCCATCACCAGCAAGATCACGTCATCATTTTTAAAAGAAAAAGCAATTGTTTATGATTTTGGACTGGATTGACTCGCTGCAATCCTTTTAGACAGGAAGTCACACACTGATCGGGTTCCCACAGCCTTCTCCTCAGCCCATTGTAATCTAGAGAAGCTCACCTTATATTTGCTGTCACGAAAATGTTTTAAAGCGCTGTTAATTCAATCTTGCAGGCCTGCTTAGAACAAAAATTAGAAAAAAGAGAGCTGATTATTAAATCATCAAAACATCATCACCATGAGGGTGACACCTGACAGATTTTCTCTAAGTGCACCGTTACAAAAATAATGGGCCCAGTTCTGGACATGTCCATTTATAGAAAAACTCCCTCTGTTGAAAACAGGAAAGCAACCCAAACCTAACTGGCAGAATTAACCTATCACTAAAACAAAAAAACCCAAATCTGCCAGACTAATCACAGAAAAGTTTTTGCTTACTAGTCTAGCAATATGTTGTGGGAAATAGAACTTCGGGGCCATAAACGTTTTGCCCTACTCCTGGCTTAACTACTACTTACATGGTCTGAAATCGGACTTAAAAAAATCACTCCCTCTGTTCATTTTCCCCACATCAGATTTTAGTGGTTGTGTCCTGGACAAGTCTCACAGTGTTACTGGAGGCCAAGATAATGATTCAGAGTAAGAATCTGGTTAGATAAAGCTGAAAAAGGCTCCAAATCAAAGTACCATCATACTTTTCATTAGTCTCCAGGTTGATGATTATAAACAGAATTATTGAAGTTTTTATCATTTCAGGCTGAAAATCAACATGAATTTGGTTTGAATCAAAGAAGCTCCTTTAATGTGTGTCATTAAAATCCTCACACAGACTTAAAAAGGCAACATTAACATTAAAATAGACGAATGAAACTTCAGCTGCGAGCTTCATGCAGTCATCCTCAGCAGTTCATAGCAGCCACAGCTCTTTATTACGCAGCTTTGAATTAAAGTGAGTGAAGTGTCAGAGTTTGTGTGAGAAGCTGCTTTATGGACAGCTGTACACACGTCTTTATTATTTCTCCATAAATCAAACACACAGGTTTGTCTGTACATGATTTAAAGTGTGACGTTGTGCAGTTAAAGCTGTTTGTGCGACACTCTGACCTCCTGTGAATGAAATGATGAAATAATAAAATAAATAAATATTTTCTACATATTTCAGACATGAAGCAAACCTTTGATTTCTTACATGTTCATGGATGGATGGAGGTGTATAAACTGCTTCAACATCCCACGTCTTCTGATTAAATATGAACTGTGAACAACACGTAATCATCTGTAAATGGTTTGAGGCACACTGAGGCCACCTACAGGGCAGATGGGGAACAGCAGGGATCAGAAATCATCTGAGATGTTAGTGAGAAGTTAGAACAAACAGACTCAAGATGGCTCTAAGTGATCAAAGTTGATCTAAAACAGAAGATAAATCCAAAGCAAAATCAGATTAATGTGTATCATTTCCAGTTACAGTATAAAATATAAATATAAAATGACTTTGTCCTGATATATAATAAAGATGTTAGTTGTTTTGAGCCCCTGTATTAAAAGTCGATCCAGTTTAAAGTCAGCTTGAGTTTGATGTCTTTATGTCAAAGCTGCTCATGATGTTGAGCTGCTGATGGAATAAAAACAGTGAAAAATCTCCTCAATATAAAAGCATGTAGTCCAGACTTAAATGTAGCCTGTTGTTAGCTGAGGTCCACACACAGTGTTTGACAGTGTAAACTGTGTGAAAGAGCTGCTGGTGGAGCTCACTAGGATGAGCAGGTGACCATGTGCCACGAGGTGGAGAGCAGCTGGCCTGGCTTTGATTCTGACCCGGGCCACGTCCCCTTTCTCTCTCCCTCGCTCTCACACTGCAGGCCTACTTGTTGTTCCTAGAGTATTTAAAAGTAGAATGGGCGGGGCCTGGCGCCTGTGGCCCGGCTGGCCCCTTCCAGGGGGTGGGATGCCCTCAGGCCTCTGGGCCTGAAGCTCGGTCCTCTCTGGCACAGCTGGCTGCCGGCAGAGCCCGCGGGCACGCCACTGCAACCCCCTCTGGCCTCTGCTCCGTAGCTGTGGGGTGACCTCTCCTTTGGGGCTCTACTCAGCTCTTAGCAGGAGGGTGGCACGGTTTCCCCCCTTTGGTGGTCCTCCTCGGGTCCTCGTACTCTGGGGCCTCTGGATGTCTGGGGCCTGGATCTCCTCCATACCTGCTTCATACCCTGGTGGACGGGGCTGCGACTCCCCACACTCCCTAGCAGATCATTACATGGAGAAACCTTTGGAATGCAAGCATGCTGATCCACACAGGTATGCACACATGGGTATTCACAGACGCGGACTACACCTTTCTTGGCTGCTGCCTCAAAGCACATTGTGCGCTGTCTATCTTGCGTGCTGCACAATATCGTTTATTATTTAGTAACTACTGATATCTACTGCTAGCTAGTTTATTTAGATGGTGCTGTTTTTATTATGTTGCTCTTTTTTTTTTGTTTGCTTTCTCCTCTGTTTTTTTTCTCCGTACAGGTGATCCAGGTGTTTTGTTTGTTTTTCTTTCTTTCTTCCCCCCCTTCTCACCGTCTCTTCTCCCCTCTGGTTTTCTTTCTCTCCCTCTTTCTTTCATTCTTTCCCCCTGTCCTATCCCCCAGTCATGTCTGTCCTGTTTGTAGCAACTAAAAATAAAATAAATTCATAATTATAATAAGGGTCAATCAAATGGACCAATATGGCAAGGCCATGATGATCCACTTGGTAAAATAAATCCGCTTGGCATCTTTCTTGGCCTCAAGACAACAATTCTGAAATAATAAAAAAAATAAAGGGGGTAGAAAACTGGGCGACACTTGATGGTTTAAACATGCGAGAAGCAGTAGGAGGACACAAGTAGTGATGTTACAGGGAAGAGAAGTTTCAAACAATACAGGCAAATGATCAGGAAAGACGACATCATAAATTTGAAGATTATAAACAGGTAAACCATGAGACAAAACCAGAGTGTGTCCATGTTTATGAGTGGGACCAGTGACAGACTGCAACACATTAAAAGCATCAAGTAGGTTTAAAAAGTCTTTTGCCAGTGGTTTAGTAGGACAACACACATGAATACTCATATCACCCAGGATTAAACTTTGCCCTACTTTGTCATTATTTCAGCCAAGAACTCAGAGAAGTCATGAACAAAGTTGCTGTTATATTTAGGTGGACGGTAGATCAGCGCACAGAGAACAGGATGACCAGGCTCAAACATATTCAGGTCAAAACTGGAGAAAGTGACAGTTGGCGAAAAGTATTTCTGTAAACTGTGGCCACTCCTCCACCTCGGGCCGTAGTCCTCGGTGAGTTAAAATACGAACAGTTTGGCGGTGACAGTTCTGAGAAAGCGCTTAACTCACCGTCACTTAGCCAGGTTTCTGTCACACAGAGGAAATCAACATGAACGTTTTATTTGCTAACGACCGAGCGTTAACAAGGGCGATCCTGGTCCATCAGACCGGTGACAGCCATCCAGGGAACCTGTTTCAGTGGCCACAGATTCCGCGGATTCACTGCAGCGAAGACGAGGTGAGAGAAGGCGGGGACGCTGGATCTCCTCAGCCGAGCCGACCACAGGTGCCGATAGATTCTTACTTAAATTAAATTTAAATTATATTAAATTGCTTAGTATGAAGCAATTGCGAGAGTTTTTACTGAGACCATAAAACTACATCTCCCTGATGATGACGACCGTGACGACGATGTTAAAGATGATGGCGAGCGCTTCACCAGATCTCAAACTGCGTGTGCTCCTTGAAGGCTGCTCTGATGATGATGATGACGACCATGATGATGATGACGACCATGACGACGATGTTAAAGATTATGGCGAGCGCTTCACCAGATCTCAAACTGCGTGTGCTCCTTGAAGGCTGCTCTGATGATGATGATGACGACCAGGATGATAATGATGACCAGGAGGATGATGATAATGACGATGGTGATGATGGCGAGCGCTTCACCAGATCTCAAACTGCGTGTACTCTTTGAAGGCTGCTCTGATGATGATGATGATGATGATGACCAGGAGGATGATGATGATGACGATGGTGATGATGGCGAGCGCTTCACCAGATCTCAAACTGCGTGTGCTCCTTGAAGGCTGCTCTGTGCACGATGTTGTTGCTGAAGAGTCTAGAAAGAGACCAAAGCAGAGAGCAGACGTCACTCACACAGAACAACATGAATCCACGTGAGCTCAGGCTGTGAATGATTCCTCTCAGAGTCTGAGAAGAAACTCCTTCATGTTGGCTCACCGCACACAGTGGATGGAGGGGTTGATGGAGAGCAGCTGCAGTAACACATCGGTCGAAGCATCAGTGATCTGATTGTGACTCAGACTGTAACACAAACACAACATGTGGCTCTAACTGATCGCTGCACATTATATTACTGTAGTGTGTGTGAACAGGCTGATGGTTGTTGGTGCCTCCCACAGGAGGATCAGTGTGTGACACTCACTCTAGGACTTGGACTTTGTGCAGATGTGTGATGAGAGGGAGCAGCAGCTGGTCAGTGAGCTGACAGTGACTGAGGTCCAGCTCTGTCAGCCCTTCACACGAGTCCAGCATCTGGACCAAAGCCCCGCAGACCCTCTGATCCAGCGTGCTGTGACTGAGATCCAGCTCTCCACCCAGGGCTGTACACAGGGACACCGCCCGCCTCACTGCGTCCCTCTCACTGTTCACAGGAACCAGAGACAGCAGCTGGAGGAGGACAGTGTTACTGACTCTAAACAGGACAAACAGAGAAACTGTCAGGATGCATCAACACCAGCGTGAACAAGGTTCTCTCTGGTTCAGACTCTTCGGTGGTCTTTCCCACCTGAGGCGGACCCTGTGGAGGACAGGAAACAGCAGGTCCAGCACGCTGTCCTCCACCTCACAGTCTCGCAGGTCCAGCTGTGTGTCCCGGCTGCCCTGTGTCAGGATGGTGGAGACGGCCCTGCAGTCATCAGCAGTCAGACTCAGAGGCTCAGTCTGATCCTCCTCCGGTAGCTCCACACAGGAGGAGCAGGACAGATCCAAGCTGTGCTGCAGAGTCCTCAGCAGGCCTGACGCTGCCTCCTGCTGGACGTCACAGGCAGCACAGCAGTGGATGAACCTCAGCAGCTGGTTCCTGTCAACACTGGAAAGAAACGCATGGAGACAGAAAATCTCAAATGATAGATGCTGCAAACAAACTGCTGGCTCCAATAAAATGTGTTGATCTTTAAAACTAAAGGATTTTAAGAACAGCATCTATGAACTAGCAGCAGACACATTATTGTAATTAGATGTTGGATTTATGCACAGCACTCATGTTATTAAGACAAAGTCACACTGAGCCCAGTTTCCCTGCTTGGGCTGATTGTGCAGGTGGATGTTAACAGATAACAGCTTTAAATGAATAAGGACTCTGTTCATCTGGTAACTCGTTGTTCATAATTTACTGCATTTATCAGATTAAAAGCATCATTTGTCAGCAGTGATGAAGAGTAAATGTCTCCTTTGTGTCCAGGAAGCCACAGAAACACAGCATGTAGCAGATTATTTTAATGGGTCCAGTTCAAATGTGTCTGCAGACAAACTTGTGATTTGCAGCCTTCAGCTTGTTGTTCGAGCAGCTGATAAAAGTAGCCCAGGAGGTGTAATGACAACACTTGATAATAACTATAATTAATACAATTAAATTGTTAATTCGACCAATTTTAATTCACTAAGATTAAAATGACAATAACGCTGATGATACCATTTGGTAAAACCACAAATGAGACACACAAATCAGAAGCAACAAGTCAGAGGCTGCAGTTTGGGAAACACTGAAGATCACCAGAAATGTTTGGGCCTCATTTGTAAACAAAATGATTTCCAATAATATATTTTTAAACAATTATCTGCATAATTAATGAGAAATTGCAAAGCTGACATTTGTAAACTTTGTAAATAATTCATGAATATTGTGTGACATCTAAAAACAGGACGGCTAATGCTAAGCTGCAGTGTGTTCAGCGATAAGTCGGCCCTTGGGTGTAAATAAAAAAAATGAAACTTTTGATTAGTCTGAATTTCTTTGTTGTTTAGTAAAGTTTGTGTTGGATTAAAATACAACAAACGGCTCTCACTGTTGCCATGACAGCGGGCTAATGCTAAAGAAAAGCGTGTGTGAATCTCTGAGACTAAACAACAGTCGGGGGCGGGGCATCTGTGATGAAACCCTCGATGATAAGTAGTGAAATAAACATCTGGTCATCATTAAAGAACACATACCATAGTGAGAACATGTTGTTTGTGTCATCAGAGTGTAATTATCGTCTCTTTCCAACTATGATATATAAGATAGGAAGCTTCACCACATTGTTGTTCGTACATGTCGCCACTATGAGCGCCACTATCAGCGGCTCTGGGATTCTTTTCCAGGAAAACTGAACTCAAAGCCGTCTTCAAACCAGCTTACTGTCTGTAAACATCAACATGAACCAGTTACTGTTTGATCCTGTTTCCTGTTCTGTGTTTGCTACGGTGACCCTGGGTTGTTAGACAGGCGCCCACTAATAAAATGTGTTATTGTTGCTGTTGTTGTTATTATTACTGCTCTACCTTTAAATGATGTTCACTCTGCCTGCTGTTTGAAACTTTCCTTGTAGTTTCTTGTTCAACTGTTCATGTAATCTGTTCCACACTAACAGTAAAATGTTAGCTTGTTTTTGAAGCATTATGTTACAATAAAGTGTGTTGTTCAGCAATCACACAGCGCAGCACAGAAACGAGCTCTAATATCTGACCTGAGACGAGAAACGCTGTCCAGCATGAGGAGGATGGACTCTACTCCCCCTGCTGGTATGGAGGTCCACAGCAGGTTCAGTCTGACTCCGTCTCCGTGTCTGAGGATGAAGATCAGAGCAGCACAGTCCACTGAGTCCAGCTGTCTACAGCTCAGGCTGATCACATGACCGAGTGACCTCAGCAAACTGGGAACAGCGTGACTGTCGTGAGCTCTGTAGAGCTCTCTGATGGAGCTCATCACAAAGCTGGGACTGGGCCTGAAAACAAAGAGTTTATTTCCAACTTTGTTTAAAGGATCCATGAAGTGCTGATTAAAGATGAGACAGCATTTCAAATCCTCCTGATTAATCAGCAGAAACTGTGTAAAAGATCAAACCACATTCAGCACCTTTTAAACACAATCCTGTCCAGAAAGGGAAGCAGACGTGTGGTCTCCTCCTGTAAGAACAGGTTCTTCCTCAGGTCCACAGTGATGGTCGGAGCCGACGGCTGCTGCAGCAGATAGTGAAGCAGCTCCCAGCTCAGGCAGCAGGAGGTCAGGTCTCCACCAACCTTACTCAAGAAGGACAACGTCAAGTCCTTGTCCTGGGTTTCATGGAGGAGAGACAGGAGCTGCTGGAAGCTCTCTTCACTCAGTCTGCAGAGATCATCAATATAAAATAAGCTTTGAAGTAAAAATCGACATTTTATTTGTCCTGTGATGTTCAGAAAGACATTTACTTGACTGTCAGAGGACCATGATGGAGCAGCAGTGCAATGAGACCCTGAGCAGGGATGCAGGTCTCAGTCAGGTCTAACCGTCCGACTGTCCAGTATCTCAGCAGGGAAGCCAAACTACTGACGGCCCTCAACAATACTCTGTGTGATGGTCGGGCTTTCTTAGGCACAAGAGAAAGCTCTTCAACAGCCAGCCGACGGGCCGCTCTGCCTCTTCTTACCCACTGAGACAGCAGCAAGGACATGTCGATGGAAAGCCTGAAGAACGAAGAGACGAAAGAGCAGAAATGATGAACACCAAGAACTAAAGATTCACATAGAAATGATGTTAGAAGAGCAGGAGAGAGTCATGGTTTCACTTCCTGCCTCAGACTGTGTAGTTGTGTTGTGTGTCTGAAGAGCAGAGCGCCTCCTCTGGCAGACATCTTGCTGGGTGTGAGGATGAGATCCACTTTAGAGCCGCACAGTTTGAGAACTCTCCCCACAGACCAGCAGCTTTTCCTGTGTAACGCTCCTGTTAGCAGCAGCTGGAAGCCCAGCAGCTGCAGCAGAGACTCCAGCTGCTGGGCCTCCTCTCTGGATCTTACAGACATGGATGTGCACACACTCTGGAAGAACTCTGGATCACAGCTGGAACACAGCGAAGATGGGATCAGAGAACATGCTGGAAACGTTCTGCAAATGAAACCATCATCACTTATTTACCTGAGCTGTGAGATAAAAGGCAGACACTGCAGCAAACTCCTCACTTCACTCTCTTCATGTGAGCAGCCTCTCAGCTCCACTTGTTTCTTCTCTGGTTGGAGTTTCAGCAGCTCCAGGAGGATGGAGGTCTTTCTCTCTGAGAGGTCTATGGACCAGACTGCAGGAGCTGACTGGAAAACTGGCTGTAATGATGGAAGGACACTCAGACCTGTTTTAGTCTCATAAGAGTACAGGTCCAGGAGGAAGTCACACCATTTCACTTTAAGAGGACTGTTTTTGTATGTGCACACTGATGCTAACAGCTCCAGGATCTTCTCTCCTGTCTGCTGCTCTCTCTCTGCTGCTGCACAGAACAGACTCACAAAGATCCTCGTTCGGTCTTCATCTGATGTCTCAGCATCAACTCTGCAACAATAAGAAGGAAACATTTAGAGATGATTTGATGTGAGCTGCATTGAAACAACCACACACTGCTGACACACTTTGCAATGTTTGTGAGTTTAATCTGGATCTTTGCTGATTTTCTGTCTTCAGTAAAATGAAACTTTGATAAAAATCAGAGTCTGTTTATTTCTTTGGAAGTCAGCAAACTCATAAATTGAGCAGAGGATCAAATAATTATGTCACTGCTGTAAAAAGGTAGAACACTGTGAGAACAGCTGTAATACAGTGTTGTATTATTCATGTACGTCGGAGTATTTGGAGAGTTTAGATTTTATATTTGCTATGGTCACTGAATCCTGGTGTTTCTTGGTTTAATGCAGTAACGTCTGTTTTCTACAATGTTTCTATGACAGGAAATGCTGTTTGCGTTGGATTCTCTATGATGAAGGAGATGGCGAGCCACCTCTGAACCTCATCACCTCCTTAGCCTGAGCAGCTGCTCTGAGTTTTCACTGTGCCAGACGAGGAGGCCACGCCCCCTTTTCCAGCCTTCACCTGAGTTCACCTGTGTGAAAGCACAGCACCAAACAGCTTAGCTGCTGTGTTTCACTCAGGA
This sequence comes from Mchenga conophoros, assembly GCF_057382185.1. NCBI lineage: Eukaryota > Metazoa > Chordata > Actinopteri > Cichliformes > Cichlidae > Mchenga > Mchenga conophoros. The sequence goes on from NC_140528.1 coordinate 30,961,987, forward strand.
GCACTTTGGAAGTGAACCTGACTGGACGTCTTTACTAAAACTGACTGACTACAAACCAGAGGAGCCAACGACAGAACTTCCAAACTCTTCAACATCCCAGAGACACTTTCCTGCATCATCAGGTGACTCCTTGTGATGAGGGAGCAGCTAAAGTAGCCTTGATCGCTTCAATATCAACACTGTGTTCGTGCTGTTTACACTCGTCTGTGACGCTGTGTGAAATATTCACTAGTGTTTTGTGATCATTCACATTTGATTTGATAGAAGAAGTTTCAGGACATTGAAGTTACAGCTCTGAGTGGCTGCAGCTGCTCAGTGAGTCTCTTCCTCTCTTAAAGCCTCAAACTCAGACTCTGGCCCTGCTCATTTAATATTCTGCAAACCTTCAGTGAGTTATGTTTGCACTGTGTGATCAATATTTGTATGTTCTGTATCACTTTGTGCGTTTTCCTTTTCCTGTCATGAAGACAGCTCAGACCTGCTGGCGTCTCCAGGTCCTGCTGAGCTTTCAGGTTATGTGATAAATGCTTTGGAAGCCATGGATGGGCCTCACTTTAGACCAGCTCACACAACATACTTCACTAACAACCAGTAACTGTCTGAATTAACTCAGGAATATCTGTAACACATGTACAACTTTATAAAGTGTTCATCCATCATTGGAAAAGTATCAGACTGCTGTCATTGAACATGTTATATTTGAGCCTCTTCAGCAAAACTTCATCATGTGTATCCATGTTTATGAACGACATACTGAGGAGGAGCAATGCTTCATAAATGATGAAACAAGTATTAACTAACACTAATGCTGAAGAGTGTGCAGCTGTTATAAAGTGTTAGCAGCAAAACACTAAACATCAACAATACAGAAACACACAGAGGGGAACAACAACATCTACAACAGCAGCTTCACCTGCTGCTCACATCACACACGTGGAAATCACATATTTACTAACATTTTACAGTTAATTCATTTAGATTAAGATTTGTTTACACTGAAAATTAGACTCAATTAATATTTTCTGGTTCAGAAACGTCTTAAACACAAAGATTCACATGTTAGTGGCCACGTTGAGCCTCCTGTCAGTGTTTAGTTTCACCAGACTAGCTCTCTGTACCTGGCTATATCACCATGGTAACAGATGCTGAACACAGCCTGGTGTAGATCAGGTTATGTTCAGTGTCAGATTAAAATCAGCTGTAAGTGACACATTTTCTCTGAGTCTTTTATGTCCAGTCTGCTCTGAGCTGGAGCTCATGATAACATGAACGTCACTTTGATGTGGTGACAAACTCCTTCACCAGATTGTGTGTCAGAGCTGAATGCAGCGAGTAACCTTTCATGTTTAAGTGGATCGAGGTCAAAGTGTCACAGCTGTCAGCTTACAAATAAACTGCAGCACAGAGCGCTCACACACATTCATTCATTCACATGTTAATGATTGCTACCAGCATCGCTTAGTCTCCTTTGATGCAGCAACAGTGTTGCCTGTGTTGTTATAGTTACATATTGTTTATAGCGCTGTGTCACCTGTTAATGTAACAATATTTCTTATTAATGGAGGTGAAATCAGTGGGTCTACTTTGTGTGGAAGAAGACAGAAATAACGTATGAATGGTCGTTGTGTGGATGTGGAGAAGAGAGGCCCCAAATGCAGGCTGAAGCTGAACATCCTGGATGACTCAAACTGTTTCCCTCTGCAGTGACAGCTGCTTGATGCTGTTTTGTTTTAAAGCCCATCAGAAACACATAAATACCTTAACAGTACAACTTTTATTAATATTTGTAATGAAGCTTTTTTCCCAGGAGGTCTTAGTGATGCTGTAAATGTCACTAAGTGCAGTTTTATTCTCACAGACAAACTGTCACATGTTAAAAAACTGTTGAAGGTAAACGTTACAAATTTGTGGACTCATTTCTATAAACTGGCTTCAATCAAGCAGCAACTAAATTGTCAAATAGAGCTAAAATATTTTCATAATTATTTTCAGCACTCATTTATTGACAGACAGACTTTATTGTGTGAAGAGCATGTTATTTACCTGAGCTGTGAGATAAAAGGCAGACACTGCAGCAAACTCCTCACTTCACTCTCTTCATGTGAGCAGCCTCTCAGCTCCACTTGTTTCTTCTCTGGTTGGAGTTTCAGCAGCTCCAGGAGGATGGAGGTCTTTCTCTCTGAGAGGTCTATGGACCAGACTGCAGGAGCTGACTGGAAAACTGGCTGTAATGATGGAAGGACACTCAGACCTGTTTTAGTCTCACAGTCCTTCACATGGGAGTACAGATCCAACAGGAAGTCACTCTGATATTGCTTCAGATCATCATCATCATAGAAGTAGCTCTCATGAAGAGGGAATGTCTGATATGTGCACACTGATGCTAACAGCTCCAGGATCTTCTCTCCTGTCTGCTGCTCTCTCTCTGCTGCTGCACAGAACAGACTCACAAAGATCCTGACTGCTTCATCAGGATCTGAACACCCATCATATGCAACACTGTAACAATAAGAAGGAAACATTTAGAGATGATTTGATGTGAGCTGCATAAAAACAGCCACACACTGCTGATGGACTCCATCTGGTCCATGTTTCCTGTACATAATGACGCTCCATGTTAAATATAACATAAATGAGGGAAACATATCATCTCAGTTGCAGCACATAACTAATTTATTAATCCTCATAAAAACAAGAAAACACAAATATTTTAGAAATTTGTCAAAATTCCACTTTTAGAAGCTTCTTTAAATCAAGAAGAGACGGTAAAAACTTTACTTTAAGATTAAATGAATAGAAAAAGTTGTTTTCTGCTTTCTTTGTAAAGTAACTATATACTATGTGTATACTGCATGTGGTGAACGCATGTTCTCCATCAAAACTCTTCACTAAGCTTCTGAATACAATCTGACTTACCTGAGCTGTGAGATAAAAGGCAGACACTGCAGCAAACTCCTCACTTCACTCTCTTCATGTGAGCAGCCTCTCAGCTCCACTTGTTTCTTCTCTGGTTGGAGTTTCAGCAGCTCCAGGAGGATGGAGGTCTTTCTCTCTGAGAGGTCTATGGACCAGACTGCAGGAGCTGACTGGAAAACTGGCTGTAATGATGGAAGGACACTCACACCTGTTTTAGTCTCACAGTCCTTCACATGGGAGCACAGATCCAACAGGAAGTTAATCTGATCATCATCATCATAGAAGTAGCTCTCATGAAGAGGGAATGTCTGATATGTGCACACTGATGCTAACAGCTCCAGGATCTTCTCTCCTGTCTGCTGCTCTCTCTCTGCTGCTGCACAGAACAGATTCACAAAGAACCTGACTGCTTCATCAGGATCTGAACACCCATCATATGCAAAACTGTAACAATAAGAAGGAAACATTCAGAGATGATTTGATGTGAGCTGCATAAAAACAGCCACACACTGCTGATGGACTCCATGTTGTATATAATGAAAGTCCATTTTAAAGCCATCTTCCATCAGAGCAGCTGAACAGTGTTCTTAGACAGTTACTGACTCACAACACAAACACTCAGCCTGTGTGTGAAATCACTGCGTTCTGAACTGTAACTGTTATTTTGTTCGCTGTCTGACTTTAGAGAGTCAAACACTAAACATCAACAATACAGAAACACACAGAGGGGAACAACAACATCTACAACAGCAGCTTCACCTGCTGCTCACATCACACACCTCTCTGCTGTCTGACATCTTCATCTGCTCACTATAGAGCTGCTACCACCATCATCATCATCATGCTCAGTAAAACAAAGTCAGAGATAAAGTCCAGCTGCATGTAACTCATTCATTTACTGAGTTACGTCACTGAAGGACTCGTTGAGTTTGCTTTCATGCTGTTTCCATGGCGATGATGGATTCAGGTGTAAAGGATGTTTCTGGCATGTGTGCACTCCAACACTCTGCAGCAGGAGCTCAGTCACATGATCCTATCAAATATAAATCTAACCTTTCTGATGAGCACTGTCAGGTTTTGTATTGTTGATTGTCATTTATGCTTAGAAATATCTACTTATATATGCTTAGAGTTGTATAATTAGTTGTAGATTGGTAGAGGTTTGATCCTTAATAGTCTGCAAACTTTGTGTGCACACCTACATCCTGGGAGCATGGGAGAGGTCGTACATTGTCTTATTGTTTTATGGCAGGATAAACGTGGCTGTGTCTGTTTTAGGCTAAGTGCCTTTGGTTTAGATGAACTGCTGGACTTCCAGACCAGCAGGTTTAGGGAAGTCATTTATGGGGTCACACTCTGACCACACACACACACACACACACACACACACACACACACACACACACACACACACACACACACACACACACACACACACACACACACACACACACACACACGTTACTCTTTGTGTGTATGTAGACGTCGTATGTTAATGAACCTATGCATATTCATGTAACCTCAATAAAAGAGCAGTGTTACGGGGGAACGGACGAGAGCAACTGGGGTCAAGCGAAGGAACAGCGTTTGTCCGGTTCTCTCCCGTGCACGAGGAACATGAAGAACTTTGCCTACTTCGTGTCTTGCTTGCTGTGTAATTATATTGTCTTCAACGTTCCTGCAAATAGGTTCAAGCTACAAACCTATCACAGTGCACTCCAACTCTCTGCAGCAGGAGCTCAGTCACATGATCCTATCAAATATAAATCTAACCTTTCTGATGAGAACGTCTTTATTCTAGATGCTGATAAGCATTAAAAGTCGTCTGATATTTATAGAAAATATGAAACTTCATAGCAACAAACAGCTGAACACGTCAGTGAAACACAGGGATGGACTGAGAACGTTTCCCTCTGAAATATGACAGAGTCTGAATACATTTATAACATGATCCATGTAGATTAGGTCAAACATATGATGCTGATGACAAACAAGCAGCACAAGACAAAATCATCACTTTACAATTCATGGAGCTCCAAATATTTCCATCACTTATTTTCACAGCAAATCTTCTCTTACAGATATTTGACTCGTGTGAAGAGCATGTTATTTACCTGAGCTGTGAGATAAAAGGCAGACACTGCAGCAAACTCCTCACTTCACTCTCTTCATGTGAGCAGCCTCTCAGCTCCACTTGTTTCTTCTCTGGTTGGAGTTTCAGCAGCTCCAGGAGGATGGAGGTCTTTCTCTCTGAGAGGTCTATGGACCAGACTGCAGGAGCTGACTGGAAAACTGGCTGTAATGATGGAAGGACACTCAGACCTGTTTTAGTCTCACAGTCCTTCACATGGGAGCACAGATCCAACAGGAAGTCACTCTGATATTGCTTCAGATAATCATCATCATCTTCATCCATGTGTCTCTCATGAAGAGGGAATGTCTGATATGTGCACACTGATGCTAACAGCTCCAGGATCTTCTCTCCTGTCTGCTGCTCTCTCTCTGCTGCTGCACAGAACAGACTCATAAAGATCCTTCCGTCTTCGTCAAATGTCTCAGCATCAACTCTGCAACAATAAGAAGGAAACATTTAGAGATGATTTGATGTGAGCTGCATTGAAACAACCACACACTGCTGACACACTTTGCAATGTTTGTGAGTTTAATCTGGATCTTTGCTGATTTTCTGTCTTCAGTAAAATGAAACTTTGATAAAAATCAGAGTCTGTTTATTTCTTTGGAAGTCAGCAAACTCATAAATTGAGCAGAGGATCAAATAATTATGTCACTGCTGTAAAAAGGTAGAACACTGTGAGAACAGCTGTAATACAGTGTTGTATTATTCATGTACGTCGGAGTATTTGGAGAGTTTAGATTTTATATTTGCTATGGTCACTGAATCCTGGTGTTTCTTGGTTTAATGCAGTAACGTCTGTTTTCTACAATGTTTCTATGACAGGAAATGCTGTTTGCGTTGGATTCTCTATGATGAAGGAGATGGCGAGCCACCTCTGAACCTCATCACCTCCTTAGCCTGAGCAGCTGCTCTGAGCTTTCACTGTGCCAGACGAGGAGGCCACGCCCCCTTTTTCAGCCTTCACCTGAGTTCACCTGTGTGAAAGCACAGCACCAAACAGCTTAGCTGCTGTGTTTCACTCAGCAGCACTTTGGAAGTGAACCTGACTGGACGTCTTTACTAAAACTGACTGACTACAAACCAGAGGAGCCAACGACAGAACTTCCAAACTCTTCAACATCCCAGAGACACTTTCCTGCATCATCAGGTGACTCCTTGTGATGAGGGAGCAGCTAAAGTAGCCTTGATCACTTCAATATCAACACTGTGTTCGTGCTGTTTACACTCGTCTGTGACGCTGTGTGAAATATTCACTAGTGTTTTGTGATCATTCACATTTGATTTGATAGAAGAAGTTTCAGGACATTGAAGTTACAGCTCTGAGTGGCTCCAGCTGCTCAGTGAGTCTCTTCCTCTCTTAAAGCCTCAAACTCACACTCTGGCCCTGCTCATGTAATATTCTGCAAACCTTCAGTGAGTTATGTTTGCACTGTGTGATCAATATTTGTATGTTCTGTATCACTTTGTGCGTTTTCCTTTTCCTGTCATGAAGACAGCTCAGACCTGCTGGCGTCTCCAGGTCCTGCTGAGCTTTCAGGTTATGTGATAAATGCTTTGGAAGTCATGGATGGGCCTCACTTTAGACCAGCTCACACAACATACTTCACTAACAACCAGTAACTGTCTGAATTAACTCAGGAATATCTGTAACACATGTACAACTTTATAAAGTGTTCGTCCATCATTGGAAAAGTATCAGACTGCTGTCATTGAACATGTTATATTTGAGCCTCTTCAGCAAAACTTCATCATGTGTATCCATGATTATGAACGACATACTGAGGAGGAGTAATGCTTCATAAATGATGAAACAAGTATTAACTAACACTAATGCTGAAGAGTGTGCAGCTGTTATAAAGTGTTAGCAGCAAAACACTAAACATCAACAATACAGAAACACACAGAGGGGAACAACAACATCTACAACAGCAGCTTCACCTGCTGCTCACATCACACACGTGGAAATCACATATTTACTAACATTTTACAGTTAATTCATTTAGATTAAGATTTGTTTACACTGAAAATTAGACTCAATTAATATTTTCTGGTTCAGAAACGTCTTAAACACAAAGATTCACATGTTAGTGGCCACGTTGAGCCTCCTGTCAGTGTTTAGTTTCACCAGACTAGCTCTCTGTACCTGGCTATATCACCATGGTAACAGATGCTGAACACAGCCTGGTGTAGATCAGGTTATGTTCAGTGTCAGATTAAAATCAGCTGTAAGTGACACATTTTCTCTGAGTCTTTTATGTCCAGTCTGCTCTGAGCTGGAGCTCATGATAACATGAACGTCACAAACTCCTTCACCAGATTGTGTGTCAGAGCTGAATGCAGCGAGTAACCTTTCATGTTTAAGTGGATCGAGGTCAAAGTGTCACAGCTGTCAGCTTACAAATAAACTGCAGCACAGAGCGCTCACACACATTCATTCATTCACATGTTAATGATTGCTACCAGCATCGCTTAGTCTCCTTTGATGCAGCAACAGTGTTGCCTGTGTTGTTATAGTTACATATTGTTTATAGCTCTGTGTCACCTGTTAATGTAACAATATTTCTTATTAATGGAGGTGAAATCAGTGGGTCTACTTTGTGTGGAAGAAGACAGAAATAACGTATGAATGGTCGTTGTGTGGATGTGGAGAAGAGAGGCCCCAAATGCAGGCTGAAGCTGAACATCCTGGATGACTCAAACTGTTTCCCTCTGCAGTGACAGCTGCTTGATGCTGTTTTGTTTTAAAGCCCATCAGAAACACATAAATACCTTAACAGTACAACTTTTATTAATATTTGTAATGAAGCTTTTTTTCCCAGGAGGTCTTAGTGATGCTGTAAATGTCACTAAGTGCAGTTTTATTCTCACAGACAAACTGTCACATGTTAAAAAACTGTTGAAGGTAAACGTTACAAATTTGTGGACTCATTTCTATAAACTGGCTTCAATCAAGCAGCAACTAAATTGTCAAATAGAGCTAAAATATTTTCATGAATTATTTTCAGCACTCATTTATTGACAGACAGACTTTATTGTGTGAAGAGCATGTTATTTACCTGAGCTGTGAGATAAAAGGCAGACACTGCAGCAAACTCCTCACTTCACTCTCTTCATGTGAGCAGCCTGTCAGCTCCACTTGTTTCTTCTCTGGTTGGAGTTTCAGCAGCTCCAGGAGGATGGAGGTCTTTCTCTCTGAGAGGTCTATGGACCAGACTGCAGGAGCTGACTGGAAAACTGGCTGTAATGATGGAAGGACACTCAGACCTGTTTTAGTCTCACAGTCCTTCACATGGGAGCACAGATCCAACAGGAAGTTAATCTGATATTTGTCATTGTAATGAGAATGAAGAGGGAATGTCTGATAAGAGCAGACTGATGATAGCATGTTGAGGATCTTCTCTCCTGTCCTCTGTTCTCTCTCTGCTGCTACAATGAAGAGATTCACCAACAACTCAGTTTGATCTGAGAGATTTCCTGATGACTGACAGAAACTGGAAGAAAGAAAAGGAAACACGATGTGATGATTTGATCTGAGCACAACAAACAGAAACAAGCAGCACTGACACGTCCTAGATTTGTCTCAGATAAATATCTCCAGCATTAAAAGTACATTAAAGACATATAAGGTCAGTACTACAGTTGGTTCAATTATTTCTATAAAGTAACTCGACTGGATTTTAAACCACAATTGAAGATCACATGAAAACATTGAGTGTTTAATAAGTAAAACCAAAGAGCATACCTGAGTGAGTGGATGTGGGGTAAATGGTGTAAGAGGAACGAGCTCGCACTTTGACAGACTCTGTGATCACAGTGAAGGCAGACTTTCACCTTCCTCTTCTGCAGGACTCTCACAGCTCGGTCATACAGTTGTGTTTCACTGTTGACTGGGAGGTGCAGCTGATTCTCAGTGAAGTCAAGTAAACTCACGTAATCCACGTCCCCATCAGTCAGAAGAGAAATGCTCCACAGCTGGCGTGACAAGGAGTCACTCCTACAGTTGGAAGGTTGGTAGAGAACTTCATTAGTTCACATTTAATCAGCTGCTGAGAACTATTATTATATTATATATGATTATTTATTATTATTATTATGATTATAATAGTCTATTTGTGTAGATTCATGCTGAAACTGAAGAACCATGTTCGCCTTTTTTCATGCAAAAATCCTAATTTGTGCAAAGCTGCCAGAGGCTTAAGAGGATTGACTCTGCATACGATATAAACCAGAGACGGGTGAGCTGATGTGAGTTTGCAGCCTTCAAGGTTTAGAAAGTAAATCTTAAACAAGTGTAAAATCTACATTCAAAATACGAACAGATATAGTCAGCAGAGTCACCGCAGTTTGAACAGGATGTAAGAATCATTCTGTCTACAGAAATAACACCATATAAGACACATGTGGAGCTTCAAATGTTAGAGATCCTGCAGCTGGCTTTTGGGGCTGTGCAGGGCTCTCTCTTCTGGAAGATGATTGAATAAAAAGAAATATAAAATGTTTTGACCACTATGAGTCAGATTTTCTCTGTTCTATCATGGGGACAAAAGAATCTGGGTTTAATACTAATTTACCTCTTGTAGCAGTTTTTATCTCTGGTTATAAGGACAACTTTACCCTCCTAGGATGTGGCGTCCACATATGGGGACATCACATTTTGGTTGCCTACTAGACAACAATACTAAGTTTTGCTCTTTCAAATGAACCATGTCGCTCAAAGGGGCACAATTGTTGTTTCTCCTTTTGTTTTTGTACTCAGGAAAAATGCTGCTGTGTTCAGACACCAAATAAAGAGTTTTGTACATCATTACTCAATTGTGACTGTATAGTGTTCTACTATAAAGTCACAAGAGCAAAGAGAAATGTAAAATGCATGAAAGAGTTCGGGTGTTAGGAGGTTAATGGACTGATCATTGCTGACGTGTTTGGGTCTTGCTGTTTGGTTAGAAACTAAAAAACAAAGATACTTCTCTGAAATCTTAAAGGTTTTGACTCACTGTCAGCTTGTTTGTTGTGTTCAGGAGACGAGCTAATCTTTATAATTCATTGTACATTAATGAGAAAACTGTATTGAACTAGCAGACTAACAACATGAAAATTTATCTAAACACATTTTTGTAGAGGAAATCCTTATATTTATGTTTATATGTGAACTAGAGGGTGAGACATTTTGACTTAGTGGATTTTAACTGAACACAAGGTAACAAAGGCAGTATGTTTCTCATTGGAGAATAAAAGCTATACGTGTCTGCCTGATAACTCAGGAGTAACAGCTACAAATGAACACAGCATTAATCTGGCAGATAGGTCTGTTACTCTAACCTTACTTTGGGTTGTCTTTAGCACTGCTCATGGCCTCTGATCATGAAATTAACTTCACAATAATTATGAGACCATGGGTCAGTGTGATGCAGTGGTGCTAGTTTACAAGTTAAATGTGCTTCAGCTGAGACTGAAAACGTCTTACATAAGTAATAAAATCTCTCATTCAAATGACAAACGTCCAGGTAAAAGTTAGTTAGCTTTCTGGGATCCCCTCACCTGGATTACTATGTATGCATCAAGACTTAAGAATAATGTTACCAAATACCTAAAGACTACGTACAAACTTTCTGCTGTCTACAACTCACTGGAAACATGATGAAACAAAGCTGAAACAAATCCTTCTCACTACTATGTTTTCATTTTTCACTTTAAGAAAAACACATACTGCTCTAAATCACTGAATGCTTTACATTTAAAACATTAAAAACAGATGTACAGAACCCTTTAACTTCAGATCTAAATGTTCTCACTTACCTTTGAAGTTTGCTGAGGCATCCCAGCAAAGGCCTCATTCCCTGTTTTGATGCTGTTGTATCCTCCAGGTTCAGCTCTATTTTCCTCTCCTGACTCTGGCTGATAACATAGGCCAGAACACAACACTGCTGAGGATCAAGAGTCTCTCCACTCGCATCAATACAGTAGTCCAGTTTATCCAGGAGGCAGAGGCAGGCATCAGGTGACTGAGACTCATAGAGGCATTGACATAAGAACATTAAGTCCACTTCACAGTCTTCACTGTCACTACAACCTACAAAGGTGGTCACCAAGTGTTTGAAGAACCAGTCAGACGTGTCTCTGAGCTGCTGAGGAGGAAGGAGACCTTCTAACAAATCAGTGTTCTTCTCATTCAACAGTCCACACAGGAAAGGGACCAAGTGTTTCATGTGTTTGCTGCCCTGAACCAGACACTGCTGTAGAACACATCTGGTCTTCTCTGGATCCTTTAAGACCCACAGAGCTGCAAAAAACTCCTGAACCGTGTAGTGGAGAAAGGCACACAAGGGTTTCCTCACAGTTGGGCTGATTTGAATTACATTCCTGCTCAAAATGGCCAAATTAGCACAGCTGTCTAGTTTGGGCAGTGATGTTAGGCTCACATTTTTCCCTTCTGTTGCACAAAAAGCTGCCTGAGATAAAGACAGTATTGCATCCCATTTAGTACTTTCATTTTCAGGTGTCTTGGAAACATTCCTCTGATTGCAGAAATGGAGGATATTGAGGTATATTTCAGTAACTGTGCAGGGATGTGGAGAGAAATCTGAGCCCTCAAAGCTAAAGCAGGCGACCACCATCAGGGCGTACATGGGGACGTGGCAAAGAGAGAATAACTCCAGGTTACACAAGACTTTGTTGAGGTGGTTCTCACTCAGATTCTTGGATAAGTACTCTCTGATGCCCTGCTCACTGAAGCCTTTCACTTCCACTCTGAGACAGTCCCAATCCAACAGGAAGTCTGCTGACTCCACCTCTGGTCTGCAGGTGATGATGATCTTTGCTTCAGGTAGAAGAGTCTTCTGTATGAGCTTAAACACCACAGATCTAGAGTCAACATCTGTAAATCCATCAAAAATAATGGTAACACTGTCAGCATTATTCTTTATGTCCTCTAAGACCTCATCGTTGCCTTCATCTGGTTCACAGAACACACTGAAGAGAAGATCCTCCAGTTTATGGACCTCTGTGATGTTGGGTGTTTCTCTCATATCAAAGTAGAACATGTAATCTAGATCCTTGTTATCTTTCTCTGACCACAGTTTCAAAATCTGATGGACCACAGCTGTTTTCCCAGTTCCAGGTTTTCCTACCAAAAGGATTTTTCTTTCATATGTTTTCAGGAGTTCACTCGGAGAGGTTCCATGTTTGTCCTCAGGTATGTACGTTTTTAGTTTTTTAGGTCGAAGCTTCCTGCTTTTCTTGATCTTTGACTTTTTTATTTTGGATGGTGAAGCCTGTCCTGGTGTGTCTAACACAAGCGAGGTGTAGGACAGGGAGCTCTGCTTGTTGAACAGGACTGCTTTACTTTGGCTCCATGATCTTTCTGAAATCTTCTGAGCTTCTGATTTCAGCTTTTGTTGGTATCTGTGACACGGGCTGGGGCCTGAAAGAAAGGAGGTGTGGGAGAAAAAAAAAGCAGAACAATTTAATGTCACTGATGTGTCACTGGACAGCAACACAATATGGATGGATTAAAAATCATCTATACGTTAAAATCATTTCAGTTTAAAAAATACCTTGTACATCCATGTTAATGTCCTCCCTGAAGGAAAAGCAGCTGATCCAGTAGTTGAGATCAAACATGTTGGACAGAGAGGACGATGACTCTGGATTTTCTGCAAAAGACAGTGATCTCTCTCCAGAGGTTCTCCTTGTTGTGTCAATAATCCTGAGAAACTCATAGCAAGCTTCTTCCCCCATTTCTATAACATAGTCCACAATTCTTCTGGTTTTGTCAAATCCATCACTCTCTGACTTTATTTTATTCACATCTTCCTCTGAGAAAAATCCTCTCGTGGACAGGTTCTCCACAATCTCAGTGAACCCCTTTAATGTTCTCACCAGGTGGTCTCTGGCACTCCTGACGTAATCCAAGGCTGACTGAGATGCACAAGCCATGATCTTTACTTGCTGGATTTCAGAGGTCCTGTTCAGAGAAAAAAATATACATCAGGGTGAACAACATGGATTTCAAACAGTGATTTATTCTTTGTGGCATGGAGTGTTCGGTTAAAGCAGGATAAAGCTCACCTCTCTTTTTAATTATCACTGCTGTGCAAACAGATGACACTGATTAGTCTGCGCCCCAGGATTAGAAATCTGGCCGGAAAACAGGCAACATTTAGTTTGTGTATTGGCCTTTGTTACGGCCCTAGCAGGGCCTCCTCCTGAAGTTGCCTGTGTGTGCATGTCCTACTGAAGGTCCTGTCTTAGGACTCCTATCAGAAATTAAAGGTATTTAAGGCCAGAGAAAGATGAGCTCTGGTGCCAGATAGCTGTTTTTGGTGGGTGCAGTTAGTGAGCTGTCTTTGCTGATTGTTCGGTGACTAAACTTTTTTTTAACTTTTCAGTTTACTGACCTACGCCTGAGTTTTGGGCTGGTTTCCTTTAATGCTCACCTCAATGCACTATATGGGTTCTGGAACTAGCCCCCAGGAGAGGGGACGAGGAGATTTAGGAGACGTTCAGAGTTCATTTTTGGATTTTAAAAAATATATAATTTAAAAGAAAAGGACAGCCAATATTATCTTAAGATTAGTTACCATAGCAACAACTTATCTTAAACACATTTAAATACTTGGTTTTAACACTTGAAGACCAAATTCTTTACATTTTGAAGCCAAACTTGGTCATTTTTAAAATGATCTTGAGCCATAGTTCTCCAAGATTTCTAAAGCCAGTAGTGTGTGAGAATTGACTGAATTATAAAGATAGCAAAGAACCGTTAGATTTTAATCCTCTGTGCAAAACCATCTAGCAAGTGTCTGATTGACAGCTGCTTCCTTTTGCAGCATGCCTTGTTTGCTGATGATATTTTGATTTACTTGACAAATCCAAACACTACTTTCCCCAAGCTGTTGTCACTTCTGGAGATCTTTAGCTCAATATCAGGTTATAAACTAAATATATCGAAGACTCAGATATTAACTTTTAATTATAAGCCAAATCACGAAATTAAGTCTAAAGCTAATTTGAAATGGGAGTCGGAGCAGATGAAGTATCTTGGAGTAAATATTACTAAAGATCTCTCTAAGATATATAATGCAAACTTTAATCCTTTGTGTTATAAAATAAAAGAGGATATTAAAAGATGGGATTTATTACCATTTTTAAATTTTGAATCACGTATTGATACAGTTAAAATGAATATCTTGCCCAGGATGCTTTATCTGTTCCAAACACTCCCAGTTGAAATAACTGATAAACAATTTCAGGAATGGGATAAAATAATCTCTAGGTTCATATGGCAGGGAAAAAACCACGGATTAAGTATCAAACTATTCAGTTGGCTAAAGACAAAGGGGGGTTGGGGTTCCCATGTTTGAAAGATTATTATATTTCAGCTCAATTGAGGATATTAGTGTGTTGGTGTAATGTAGACTACCAAGCGAGATGGAAAGAAATAGAAATAGAAACAGTGGCCTTAAGAGATTTTCCAATTCAAGCAATCTTAGGGGATGTGACACTCATTAAAAAACAAATTCATCAAGGAAACCAATGGATTAACCTGCCTTTAAAACTTTGGTTACAATTTCTTAATAAGAATGATTGGAATGAAGAGGTTAGGATTTTAAGATGGTGCGCTTTTGATTTTGATTTTTTACCCAATAAGTTAGATGTAAGATATAAAAAATGGGCAGGACAAGGTTTAATGGCATATTGTATGTTTTACGATAAGGGAATTCTTAGGGACTTCCAATCAGTAATCAATACCAGTTAAGTAAAACGTATTTTTTTAGGTTTCTTCAAATTAGGCATCACCTATATAACTTTATACCTAAGAGAACAGATCTTTTCTCTTTACCTGTTTTGAGTATATTTGTCAAGGCTTACCAGGCAGACCCCGGCCTCAAGGTGATTTCTAGACTGTATAAGGGTATACAAGAGGTTAAGAACTGGAATACTACCTACATCAAAAAAAATGGGAAAGGGAAACAAATACAGCAATTTCAAATGACATTTGGTATCAGCAGTGTGCTTTTCAGTGGAGAATTTCTAGTTCTAATTAGGGCTGCCACGATTAGTCGACTAGTCACGATTACGTCGACTATCAAAATCATCGACGACTGATTTAATAGTCGACGCGTCGTTTGAAGCTTTGTAAGATCCCAAAAGACGCAGGAATAAGTAGCAGGATTTAAGAGTGTAATAACGGACTGAAACAGAAGATGGCAGCACTGCATGTACAAGGATGCCAGCTGCCGTTAAACCCCGAAGAAGAAGAAGAAGAAGAAGCTGTGTCCCAGAATTCATAGCGCGGCCCAGCTCAGTTTCCAACAATGGCGGCAGCTAGTTAGTTTTAATATTACTCTTATTATTCTTTCTGGGTCACAAAATAAACGTTTAACATATTTTCAGGCGGGAATGTAGCTGTGTAAACCTCAAATATCTGCTCAGTTTATCAAGACACCACATATTTTCAAAAGCGCTCCGACGTTTTCGGAGACGTCTGTTACCCACTAGCTCGATAGCTAGCCGGGGGCAAGGCTAACTAGAGCCGTGAGAACACCGGACTCCCGGCAAATCGTTTTCAAACCCACCGCCGTCTTTCGCTGCTCAGGTTAAACATATATAAGTCACTTAGATAACTTAAAAATGTTATTGTTTGGCTTTTTTTTTTAGTATTTTATTTGTTCCTGAGTAAATCGGTTTGGCTGAGATTAAAGTTATAGTTTTTACACAGCTGAATAAACATTAAGCAGACAGCTGATTATCAGAAGTGTGAGATGCTCCAGAATTTACTCCGGTGTCCTGTTATATTTTAGATAGCAAGGAGTTTATTAAACTTCACCGAAACAATCTGCAAATTTCATTAAAATTTAATAAACTGTCATCCTGTCTTTATTTTTAGTTAGCACACACCTTAAACACTTAAAGCTAATGATAGTTATATAAGAGCAGATGCAATAAGCTGTACTTTTTACATCCAATGGATGATGATCTGATTAGTCGACTAATCGCAAAAATAATCGGTGACTAGTCGACTATCAAAATAATCGTTTGTGGCAGCCCTAGTTCTAATATATGGAGATGTTTTGGTTGGAAGAGTCTCTGTAGGTTCTTTATTACTCCTGCACAAAGTAAACATTATTCTAATTACTCCAGCTGCTGGAGAAACTGTGGGGCCCAAGGAATAAAACATTTTCACCTGTTTTGGTCTTGCCCAATGATCAACATTTTTTGGGTATCGATTCATTCTGAGTTACAGATCATTTTTAGTATGCAACTTCCCTTTAATTGGGATGAACTTTTGTTTGGATATCTATACTCAGTGAATGTAGATAAAATGTCCAAGCTGTTGTATGGTATTCTGAGTCTGGCTGCCCGTAAGACTATTACCAAGAAATGGCTTAGTGTGAAAATTCCATCACTAAATGACTGGTATGAGATTGTATATGGGTTGTTTAAAATGGAAAGAATTACCTTCATTAATAGACTCCAATATGACATATTTAGTGATATTTGGGTTAAATGGAAACATTACATTTTGTCAAGGAGACCCGATCTTGTTTGAATCTCTGTAATTATGTATGCCATATTATGTGTGTGTGTGTGTGTGTGTGTGTGTGTGTGTGTGTGTGTGAGAGAGAGCATATACACACTAGATGGTACACCCGTTTGTTTATGTTTATTTTTGATTATTTGTTTATTTTGGTTTATTTGTGTTCATATAGGTTGCTTATTAAAAAATAAAATATTAATTAAAAAAAACAAAAACATTTTGCAGCATGCCAATAAACCCAAACACTCCCATTCCGGGTTTGAAAAACACAGTAAAGCACCATCAGTCATAGACTGACCATGGACTGGAGGATCATCTTGACAGAGAACCAAACAAAAGGCAGCCAACATCCAAAGGAGAGCTTTGAATGTTCTTGAAGAAGCCTGCAGAACTAGTCCCAAAGACTAGGGACGTTAAAAAGAATGGACTAACCAACTAGTCTAAAACCAACACACACTCAGATACCAAGTTAAGGCTTAGCCTTGATTAATGTCAAACACACATTAGACATAGTCATTGGAAAAGATGAATACTATCTTTCAGTAATCAGTCGTGCTGCTTAACTGTATTAACAATCAGATTAAACAAGTAGTATTTCTGGTACGGACTATTGGCAACAGCAAAGATTAGCTGACCAGGTCACAGACGTTCCTCCTGATGAGTAAAAGTTCAGACTATAGGGGGAAAAAAGATGGTCATACCAAATACTGACGTTCTTTATAAAGTCATTATATAGACTATTCTGCACATTTCAATGAACCACAGTACCCGTTTTCCATTTACCAAGAACATTTTAAAGAAACGAGGGCTGGCTCAAGACTTTTGACAAGTACTGTAATATTTCAAAGTATCAATTTGTTGAACCGATGTTATATAATTTTTTTCCCTTTTTTTTTTTTTTTTTTTAAATGGGTCTACTTTATTTCTAGAAAATGTCACTTTCATTTATGTGTATAAATTAGGGGTGCAACGATACACAAAATTCACGGTTCGGTTCGATACTTTGGTGTCACGGTTCGATATTTTTTCGATACAAAAAGAAATGTTCATGCCTTTTTAATTTGTCATTTATTAAAATTATAAATCCATCCATCCATCCATTTGCTTCCGCTTATCCTTTTCAGGGTCGCGGGGGGCGCTGGAGCCTATCCCAGCTGTCATAGGGCGAAAGGCGGGGTACACCCCGGACAGGTCGCCAGTCTGTCGCAGGGCTAACACATAGGGACAGACAACCATTCACACTCACATTCACACCTAGTGGCAATTTGGATTATCCAATTAACCTATCCCCACAAGCTGCATGTCTTTGGACGGTGGGAGGAAGCCGGAGTACCCGGAGAGAACCCACGCAAACACGGGGAGAACATGCAAACTCCACACAGAAAGACCCCGGCCTGATGGTGGAATTGAACTCAGGACCTTCTTGCTGTGCGGCAACAGTGCTAACCACCGTGCCGCTCTAAATTATAAATATATATTTTAACTCAAAAGTACAGTTTTTAAATTTAACCCTAACCCTTGTGCGTGTTTTTTATTTTGACAGCGAATGCGCACCTGCGGACCACTTATGTGCAGCCCTGGTTATTTAGCTCGTCATATTGCAGGCACAGAAATTCTTTTGTCCATGAAACCATAAAGCTGCACTTTCTTTTTGCCTTATAGTCTGATTTGTCATAACTTCTCCGTTTTGTGGTAAGCTTTTCTTTGGCTGTCACTTCTTCACCCTGACCCGTCTTATTTGGCTCAGCAGAACTGAAATATATATCCTGCTGCTTTTACACACGCACACATAACGCTCAGCGATTCTCTGCGCGATCAACCTCTCACATGTTTAAGCTTGCTGCGGGAGATTTCACTTGTCATTAGGGCTGGGCCATATTATACCGTTCACGGTAATACCGGTATAATGTTAGGCAACGATAGGAAAATGAAATATCGCGATAGAATATGAGTAAAACGCGCATGCGCAGTGCCTTTGTTTTCATACGCACATGGCCGATTGTTGAGTGAAACAGATGAACCAGAATTGGTTTGTAAAAATGGTGCAACTTCCGTGATGTGGAACTGGTTTGGTGTTTGTCCGTCAGATACACGACAAAGCACATTTTTTTGCAGAACATGCAAGCGGCCATCATTATTGTCGTATTTGTCGGACTAAGATGCTCTTAAATCTGGGAGTAATCTGGGTCCTAAACTCCGTATACTTCAGGTCAAACGAACACTGCAGCATCACTAAGAGTTAAAAACTGTCTAAATTCTTTCATCTTTAATAAAACGATCAGCATTGCTGCTTTACCAGGTGTAACTATGAAGTTTAACTTCCAGGCATCCATGAAAACAAAATGTATTACATTTAACGGAGTTAGAAGCTAGCAGGAAGCTAGCGGAAGTTAGCTTGCTAGTTTCGCTAGTTACCTAAGCATGATATAGCATGTTCTGACTGAGAGATTTCTGAAAAAAATCAAACGTACAGCTCTGCTATCACTTCCAACATAAATGAAGACGGGAAACTAAACAGCAGTGACGTTTGTAGGGTTACTGAAGTTGGGCTAGCTGGTATATAATGATGTGCTACGTGATCGCTAGCGACACAGCTATGTTAGCATAACATAAACAGTGAAGCTGGAGGACGAACACTAACACTTTTCCACTTATAAAAGTTAACGTGAAGGTTCTTCATGGTTAGAGACAAATGCAATCGCATGGCAGGATGCTGTAAACGGACCAAACTTCAGTCAAGAGAACAACTGAGATAATCCATCCACAATACGAGGTTAGTCATTAATATACTGCAACAACATGGGAATAGAGCAGCTGCAGAGAATTCAACATTAATGAATCAATGTTACAGAAGTGGAGGAAGCAAGAAGAATGAGTTTAATAAAGTTTGATTTATCTGACTGCTTTGTTTCGCTTAATGTGCCTTATAATCCCGTGCACCTTATGGTCCGAAAAATACGTGCTGCACACTGCAGTTTAATGTTGCAAAGCACCTCTTTTTAACTTCAGTGGATATTATACATGGTTATGCTCAGGATATGTCAGCCCATTTCTACTGGAAATGCCTTTTGGTTAAACTTTCAGCAAGGAATTTGCATTTGCACTGTTACATTTTTATAAAGCTTTAATGTACATAAAAACCAGCTTCTTGTTTAAGTGAAAATAAATGGAAGGTTGTCTTTTTGCGCTAGTAATGTTGTGGAGTTGTATTTTGTCTCGCATCAATTATATCGTCAGTTATATCGTTATCGCAAATTTTCAAATATATATCGTGATAAATATTTTTGGCCATATCGCCCTGCTCTACTTGTCATGTTTGCATAGTAAGCTAACGATTAATAAGACGATGTCAGAGGAATTGGTGCACAAATTATCATCACTCACAGATCAGTGCTGTCGCTCTCTATACACAGTTCGCGCGATTGCAAAGTGAAAGCAAAAAAACAAGCGCAAATTCAAACGCAACTTCAATATGTCACATATTGACAGTGGCTCACCGATGCCAATGACATAATTACCCAGCTACATTTCTGAAAGAATGCAAAAGCATTGACATATATTTTTCCTTCCTACAATAGCCCGACGGGCAGGGCAGAGATAGATTTTGGTAGCCCGACCGGGACGTCGGGCTAGCGATATTGCGAGCCCTGTATCTGATTGAGGAATCACTCATCTTTGGAAAAGAGAGTTTATTACAGAGAAATGTCTCTTTCCAAAATAAAAGCTATACTATCCGCTTCTTCTGGGCTATATTCTCAGCAGCATATTAAACATATCAGGTCCCCATAAGGAGAATCATGTGCTAACAGCTGTCTAAATGACTCGGGTAAAGTTTGTAGCATGCTGCTTGTTGTTTTTGTCTGCTTCCACTTGTCTTTGCACTAGGATGATGTCGGCGTAAATGTGCAGTCATATTCGTTGTGTTCCCACTAGTGCTTTCAGGTTAATCTCGCTGAAATGACCTTAACGCCACAACACGGCAAATCTCCGTTAACGAGCTACCCCTGATCGCCCCGTGCATGGGGCTAGACGGCCAACACGTTAACGAGCTAACTGCGCTAACACACTAGTTCCCACCCTTGTAATTGAGCATTGCGTGGCACATCCAACATACTGTTTTACTTTAGTCGATGACTCGCTTACCTTCAGGGTCATACGTCACATGAAAACCAAAATAATTCCAAACGCCAGATCTGAATGAGGGTGGGGGAGGTCCACTTCTGTCTCGCTAGCTTGCCCTGCGCTCTTCCTTCTGACTATGCTGTCTGTGTGGAGCGCTCAGTGGATCTGCGCTCGACAGTGCAGCCTAGGCGGAGTAGTCGAACGCAGATTCACTGAGCGCTCCACACAGACAGCATCGTCAGAAGGAAAGTTGATAAAATAAATTACAAATGTTGTATTGTTCGATACATATGCGTACCGAACCGAAAGCACTGTATCGAACGGTTCAATATCGATACGAATATCGTTGCACCCCTAGTATAAACATATGGAGCCATATTCTTGCTACAGAACTGCTGCAAAAAACAGCAATGCAGTATTTAGGATGAAAATAATTTTATACTGAAATAAGTAGCAAAGTACGTATGCCCTGCATTTGCAATGTGTCTAAAAAGTATGACGTGAAACTGTACCAGTGATGTTTTTGCCATCTATAAACCTGTGCAGCTTAACATTAGTAAAGCGAAAGTGAAGGTGGTTCCAGGATTCTTTGTTTCAGATCGACACGGATCACTTTTTTGTCTCAGTTTAAACAAAGATAGCAAAGCCAGTCATTTTTATTTTATTTCTAAAGAGCCCAAAAATATCAAGAGGAGGAAAAACAAACCTTGTAGATCTTCTCAGTTTTCCTCATCTGCAGACAGGCCCACTCAGAATGTGCACCTGCGCACTCTGATAACCACGTGGCCGCTGTTTTAAGGCACAATCTGCAGTTTCTGAGTGTGGAAAAGAATCCGGTCTAATGTATTACGACAGTCTGCAGACTACAGAGTGAATTAAACCCTGTTTATTATTGCTGCTGTTACTTTGACATTTATCTTTGTGTTAAGTATTAATGGCAGTCTTCCTGGACTCGCATGTAAGAATGAGAATAGTTTTATTGATCACAGGGGGAAGTTTATATACATGAACATGTGCTGTACGCTTTCACTTAAACTTTTAATCCCATTAATCGTGATGACGGCGTTAGTTAACAGCCCGACAGCAAACGCACAAAAATGATGACACAGACTTGTAATTTGCACCGACGTGTTTTCTAAATTCGCAGCACTTGTTGACAGACACGTGACGTCCACACAGCGACATTTTAGTCTAAAAACATATTAAAAGTGGATTCTCGTATTCACGAGTCCGCGGCGTCCTTGAACACACCGGGCCGTTTTTAACCCGCACTTCAAACTTTCAAACGTAAATTAAAACCTACGAAAAATGAAAAGTGAGCAATGAGCTTACACCGAGGTAAACAGGGCGGGAAGACACACAACTGACCTGAACACTCAACATCCCGCGAACGTAACAAAGTTTCAGCCCATTAGGAAGCAGGAACAAAAGATAATCCGGGTTTGAACAGAATCACGTCCCACAAGAAACAAACAACTTTCCTCCAACTTCTTCCTTGTTTTTCTTCTTCTTCCTGCTCTTCTTCCGCTTCTTCTTCTTCTAAATGTTATTGGCGGTTGGCAAACAATGGTGCAATACCGCCACCAACTGGTATGGAGTGTGGTCCAGAATGTCACTTCAGGATTAGATGCTATCATATAAATGTGTTTGTCTAAGAAATCTAATATTACCTGATGATTTTTACTTCGTGAATTGTTTCTAAGTAAAGCATTTAACTCTAGCTTCACTTTGAGGTTTTGAATCAGTCTTCTTTCTTCCACATGGTCTTGACACTGTAACATAACATGCAATGTTACAGTGTTTCCCCTAAACTGAAGTGTGCTGTTTAACCCAGTGTGATCAAATCTGACATGTGAAGTGTTTGTTTCTTCTCTCCTCCTCCTGTCTCCTTCTCATTTCTCCAGTTTTCTTTTGGATTAAAAAACACTGTCATTTCCTTTCTTTCTCATGAATTAGACATTTATGGCACACTGCAAACTGCATTAAGTCCATGCCTGTTGAGGCTTTGCTATAGCTATATAAGTGGGATTTGTTATTCGAACGAGTGTTAATCGGCTACAAGCTGTGAGCGCAGTGCAGTGTAAAACTCTTCCTTCAGTCCTCACGCTGAGTGTTTAGAGGCGAGCACACTTGTTAGTCTTCAGTGATGAACTGAATTGATCTCCTTTTTCTCAGCACATAGCAAGTCACTCTCTCTGCTGCATCTACAACAAATAAAAGTGAAATATCTGTGAAAATGCAGCTTTTAATGAAACTGTTAGATTAATGCCTGCATGTTACATTGTGGTATCATCTGCTATTATGATCTGGCAGTAAATAATATGTTGTGTTTATTGCGCATTGCACAGACCATCCATAATACTGTCTTTAGTTATTAACATTTGAAAGATTGAAGGCAGGTGAAAAGTAAAAATTCGCTTCCTTTCCAGAAAACGCAAACTTCAGAAGTACACCTCCCTCCAAGCTTGCGATAAGCCAACATTACTACTCGGTCAGGATTTGGCACGCTCTTGGCAGCGTTTGACTTGTTTTTGGCGTTTACATGTGGGCGGAGAGATTTTAAGAACGAAAGTCCCTGTTTTCATAAACACCCGTGTGCGTGAGGAGGCGTGGCTCTCTCCGTGGAATATGAGACAGTCTCGGTGAACAGCAGCTGCTCGGGTGTTTCCGTGTTCGTTACTTTTTTTCCTGAACTTTGTGTGAGTGGACCGTCTCCGTGTGAAGCTCCGTGTGAAGGTAACGCAAGGAGTGTGTAATGTTCGTGATGTTTCCCTGTGTGCAGCTTAGTTCACGGTGACGGACTCGCAGCTCAGACTGCGAATACGGCACCGCAACGAGGCCGTGTTCGCCATATTGTGTTAGTTTGTGCGATCACGTTTGGCACAACACCAGAATGTAGACACTCTGAGTTCCGGACGGAACTTTATCTTCACGGTGCTGCCAGAGGGAAAGACGGACTCAATTATTACTTGTTATAAACAGGACTGTTTTGGATTACACACAATGACCTGTGAGTAAAAATACTGCGTCACACTGGCTGTTCTCCTGTAACAGGAAGTCATCGTCTGTAAGGACGGTTGTTACGACACTTGTAACGTTTGTAACTCGGACAGACCGAGTAAGACTGATAAATATAATATAATATGTAATAATCATATAAAACTGGGAGTATAAATTTTCAAGAGTCGGATCAATAAACAGATATGATAACGGCACAGATATCAGTAAAACCTTTAAATAGAAGCAGAGCAGCTGATGGCAGCTTCCTCTGCCTCACACTGCTGTCTGACTGCATGCAGCTGACACTGAGAGGAAGCAGGAAAGAAGCAGCTGATATCTGGACAGCACACATGATGGAAAGCAGGATTTCAGTTGATGTGCACATGAATGATTTGTGTTTCCTCTGCAGGTAGAAAGTGTGTGTGAGCTGAGCAGCATGGATCAGTGTGAGGACAGAGAGGAGGGAGCCCCTCCCTCTAAAAGCACTCTGTGTGGGGAACATGAGAGCCAGACCAAAGCTCAGAGGTGAGATGACCATCTCTAACTGTCCATGACTCTTCTCCATGTCACAGCTCAGCACTCACATCACACTCAAAGCTCCAATAAACACATGCTGGATCCAACCTGTAGTGTGTGGGAACATATAACTCAGGGTGTGACAAACACAGCCAGGCTCCACAGAACATGAGAGGACAGTTTAGAGGTTTGATCTGGTTGTGAAATAAATCATTCAACCACAAATCAAAGCTGTAAATAATGAATCCCTTCTTCTTCTTCTTCTATCCTGGTTATTTTTCTAGCATCAAACATCAACAAATACATTACAAGTCGACCAAACAAGTGGCTCAAAGAGCAGATTTTAAAAAATAACGATAATTCTTAAAATTTTCTTAATATAACTTTTTCTTCTGAGTAATACATGCTGGAGGCTGGTGATGCCTGCAGGTGAAGAAAAAAAGGCTAAAGTATATAAATACTCATTATTTCTAACATTTATTAGCAATTTTACATGAATCATAACACAAATGAGTTTTAGAATGAAAGAAATGTATATTTACTAATGTAACACCAGCTGTCATAGTTATCTCACTCATAAGGTAAGGTAAAGATGTTCAATATTAGAGAGAGGCGCCAATGATAATCGTCTGTGAGCAGCTCTTGGTGAAAGTGGGGAGGAAGAACATGAAGAGACCTCCTACAGGTCAGATGTCTGTGGAGAGAGAATCTTCTGTGAACAATGATTTAACATGGTTTTCTCTCCATGTCTGCCAGAGTCAGTGGGAGAACCTGTTGGCCTCATGTCCCCCAGAGGTTTTCTGAATCCAGCTGTGTGTCTCTGAGGAGTAATCAGTCCATAGAGCCTCCGCTGTTCTTTGCTCCAGACATGTAAGCTGGAACTGAGTCCTTAATGCCACATTTGTGTGTTCAGTGTTACTTTTCATTAGCTTTGTGTACCTACAGCATGTCAGCTTTATGTGTTCTTACATAAACATAAAGCTGTGCATCAGAATCAGTCAGCAGCTTCAGCCTGCAGATAAATGTGTGAACAAAATAAGAAATATAATCACGACAGTTGATCAACTCCGTGTGATCCTGAGACATTGGTAGGAAAAACTTTCTTCATCAGTCTGACTGACAGCAAAGAGTTAGAGGATGAAGGGTTTAAATGAGGCTGCAGAAGAAAATAACTGTTTGTATTTATGTGAGATGGTTTGAGGAGAAGTTCAGTAGGTGGAAATTCACACTGTATGTAACTTAGAGATAATTAACAAAGTTTAACAGAAAACGTGAGCATTATATTTCCTATGACTTTGGAGAGAACGGTGAAAACAGTGTGTGGGTCCATCAGCGTCATGGTTCACAGTTTCAGAAAGGAGAAGGATTAGTTTCTGTACCTGCTAATAACAGAGTAATGGCCAGAAATGACTCGAATATTTGTTTGTAAATCATCCAGAATTGTTGTTGTTTATAATGTGGTTGCATGTTTTTCTGAACACAAAAATATTTAGGGCCCGAGCACCGAGAGTGCGAAGGCCCTATTGTATCTGCTCCGTTTCTTATTATTATTATTATTATTATTAGGGCCCGAGCACTGACAGTGCGAAGGCCCTATTGTAATTGCTCTGTTTATTATTATTATTATTATTATTATTATTATTATTATTTCGGCAAATGAATTGGCCGTTTGAGGGCCTAAACATGCTCGAAAACTCATGAAATTTTGCACACGCGTCAGGTCTGGTGAAAATTTACGTATTTTAATGTTCCCAGACATGGCCAGGGAAAATTAGCTCAGTAGCGCCACCTAGAAAAATGAAAAACGCGAGCCCCCGGTATAGGTATGACCTACACGTTTGAAAGTCGGTACACCTATATAACGTTCAGAGTCGAACAAAAAAGTCTATTATGGCAATGTCCTAAACCCAACAGGAAGTCCGCCATTTTGGATTGAAGGTGACATTTTGGGTCTGATTTTACCGTTTCCATGCCTTGTACTTTAACGAACTCCTCCTTGGGATTTGGTCCTATAAACTTCAAATTTGGACAGTGTCAACTACACCCTTGTGCCATGTTAAATTGCGGAGCTTTTGAGTTTTCACAATAGTATGAGGCCGTGGCGCCATGGCGAATTATGATGACTCGCCATGAAAATCTTATTGCCTCTCATTCTGTCATACATGTTCCGATCTGGACCAAAGAGCACACATATGATAAGGCTCCACCCCTGAACATATTTCAACTGCCATATTTGACATCAAGGACAGCGCCACCTAGTGGGAACAGGAAATGTCATGTTTTACACTTTGGGGTACAGTATAGTGATGGGTGACATCTGCAGCCTCAAATTTCTCCAGGAAAGCCTTAAGGAGTTGGTCTTGGGTTACAGTGAAAACTGTGACTTTTCGCAAAAGGGTGTGACCCCAGCGGCGTGGCGAACTTTGATGTCACGCCATGAAGAAACAAATTAGTATAACTCAATGAAATCCAGTCTGATCAGTACCAGACTTTACAGGCATGATGTCAGACCCGCCCTGAACAGATTGATGTGCCCATTGTCGGAAATACGGACAGCGCCACCTAGTGGCAACAGGAAATGTCATGGCTTTAATTTTGTTGTACTGATTTTCACAGGTTCATCTTGGCCACCTCAAAAGCGGTGAATATCACCATCAGTCCCTCGTGATGCTTCAGTGCAAAAATTGTGACTTTAAACTGAACGGCGCACCCTGGTGGCAACGCTGTTCAACATGAAAGATGAAGTGGCTTTTGAGGGTCTTGGCAAGTTTATAGAGGCTTGAAATTTGGCACACACCTCCAAATGGATGAAGGCTTTGTTGGCATGTGATCATTTTCATTGAATAGCTCGAAATTGCTCCACAGCGCCCCCTACAAAATTTCAAAACCACAGCCCCTGCTCTGTGTTCTATGTATGATTCTGAAACCTGGTAAGCTTATAGGAGATATCAAGATGTACAAAAAAGTCTCTTGGTGCAATATCCCAAATCCAACAGGAAGTCAGCCATTTTAAAATTAATGTGTAATTTTGGCAACATTTTCCCCTCTTTCCAGGCACCGTTCTTTGACGAACTCCTCCAAGGGATTTCATCATATTGAACCAATCTCCAGTGTGTGGAATCTAAAGACCTTTGTGATGTTAAATTGCGAAGCTTTTTACGTTCAGTGAAACGGGGTGGTTATGGCGGCACTTAGAGTTTGAATCACTCGCCAAAAAGCAGTAATCTGCTGTCACTCAAAAACACAATGTCCAATCTCTCCCAAAGCTCATAGGCGTGATGAGACTCGAGCTCGGAAATGTTTGTTATGCCATTTGTACATAATGGTTAGAGCGCCACCTAGTGGAACGACTAACTAATCATGAATGAATGAGTTGAAATGTTAGCTGGTGGTTAAATGCATGAATTCCATCAATGTGACATCAGATCGGACGTGCTGGTTTCAGGTGTTGGGCATGGCTCGACACGCCGGGGGTGCGAGGGCCCTCATAACGCTGCTTGCAGCTTTAATTATTATTATTATTATTATTATTATTATTATTATTCAGGCGAAACAAGGGCCTTTTTGAGGGCCTAAACATGCTCAAAAACTCATGAAATTTTGCACACATGCCAGGTCTGGTGAAAAATTTTGTATTTTAATGGTTTTACATATGAGCACTGGGAAATGGCTCTAGAGCGCCACCTATGCCTTGTTAAATGCAGCCCTACGACCACATCGTTTGAGCTACATGTATGAAATTTGGCACACATGTGTATCATGCCAAGACGAACAAAAAAGTCTGTGGGCCCATTGACGCAAACCCAACAGGAAGTCCGCCATTTGGAAGAGAAGGTGACATTTTGGCTCTAATTTTGCCATTTCCATGCCTCGAACTTTTGCGAACTCCTCCTTGGGGTTTGATTTCATAACCTTCATATTTGGTCAGTGTCAACTACACCCTTGTGCCATGTTAAATTGCGGAGCTTTTGAGTTTTCACAATACTATGAGGCCGTGGCGCCATGGCGAATTTCGATGACTCGCCATCAAAATCTTATTGCCTCTCATTTTGTCATACATTTTTTGACCTTGACCAAAGTGAACACATATGATAAGGCTCCACCCCTGAACATATTTCAACTGCCATATTTGACCTCAAGGACAGCGCCACCTAGTGGGAACAGGAAATGTTATGTTTTACACTTTGGGGTACAGTATAGTGATGGGTGACATCTGCAGCCTCAAATTTCTCCAGAAAAGCCTTAAGGAGTTGGTCTTGGGTTACAGTGAAAACTGTGAGTTTTCGCGAAAGGGTGTGACCCCAGCAGCATGGCGAACTTTGATGTCACGCCATGAAGAAACAAATTAGTATAACTCAATGAAATCCAGTCTGATCAGTACCAGACTTTACAGGCATGATGTCAGACCCGCCCTGAACAGATTGATGTGCCCATTGTCGGAAATACGGACAGCGCCACCTAGTGGCAACAGGAAATGTCATGGCTTTAATTTTGTTGTACTGATTTTCACAGGTTCATCGTGGCCACCTCAAAAGCGGTGAATATCACCATCAGTCCTTGATGATGCTTTAGTGCAAAAATTGTGACTTTAAACTGAACGGTGCACCCTGGTGGCAACGCTGTTCACCGTGAAAAATGAAGTGGCTTTTGAGGGGCTTGGAAAGTTTATAGAGGCTTGAAATTTGGCACACACCTCCAAATGGTTGAAGGCTTTGTTGTCATGTAACCATTTTCCTTGAATAGCGCAAAATGGCTCCACAGCGCCCCCTACAATATTTCAAAACATCAGCCCCTGCTCAGTGTTTTATCTATGAGTCTGACACTTGGTAAGCTTGTGTAAGATATCAAGATGTACAAAAAAGTCTCTTGGAGCAATATCCCAAATCCAACAGGAAGTCAGCCATTTTAAAATTAATGTGTAATTTTGATGACATTTTCCCCCCTTTTCAGGCCTCATACTTTGACGAACTCCTCCAAGGGATTTCATCATATTGAAGCATTCTTCAGTGTGTAGAATCTAAAGACCTTTGTGATGTTAAATTGCGAAGCTTTTTCCGTTCAGGGAAACGGGGTGGTCATGGCGGCACGTAGAGTTTCAATCACTCGCAAAAAGCAGTAATCTGCTGTCACTAAAAAACACAATGTCCAATCTCTCCCAAAGGTCGCAGGTGTGATGAGACTCGAGCTTGGAAATGTTTGTTATGCTATTTGTCAATAATGGTTAGAGCGCCACCTAGTGGCATGACTATAATCCTGGTTGAATAAGATGAAATGTTAGCTGGTGATTAAAAGCATGAATTCCATCAATGTGACATCAGATCGGACGTGCTGGTTTTAGGTGTTGGGCGTGGCTCGACGCGCCGGGGGTGCGAGGGCCCTCATAACGCTGCTTGCAGCTTTAATTATTATTATTATTATTATTCACCCCAAACAAGGGCCTTTTTGAGGGCCTAAACATGCTCAAAAACTCATGAAATTTTGCACACATGCCAGGTCTGGTGAAAAATTTTGTATTTTAATGGTTTTACATATGAGCACTGGGAAATGGCTCTAGAGCGCCACCTATGCCTTGTTAAATGCAGCCCTACGACCACATCGTTTGAGCTACATGTATGAAATTTGGCACACATGTGTATCATGCCAAGACGAACAAAAAAGTCTGGGGGCCCATTGACGCAAACCCAACAGGAAGTCCGCCATTTGGAAGAGAAGGTGACATTTTGGCTCTAATTTTGCCATTTCCATGCCTCGAACTTTTGCGAACTCCTCCTTGGGGTTTCATTTCATAACCTTCAAATTTGGACAGTGTCAACTACACCCTTGTGCCATGTTAAATTGCGGAGCTTTTGAGTTTTCACAATACTATGAGGCCGTGGCGCCATGGCGAATTTCGATGACTCGCCATGAAAATCTTATTGCCTCTCATTTTGTCATACATTTTCTGACCTTGACCAAAGTGAACACATATGATAAGGCTCCACCCCTGAACATATTTCAACTGCCATATTTGACACCAGGGACAGCGCCACCTAGTGGGAACAGGAAATGTCATGTTTTACACTTTGGGGTACAGTATAGTGATGGGTGACACCTGCAGCCTCAAATTTCTCCAGGAAAGCCTTAAGGAGTTGGTCTTGGGTTACAGTGAAAACTGTGACTTTTCGCAAAAGGGTGTGACCCCAGTAGCATGGCGAACTTTGATGTCACGCCATGAAGAAACAAATTAGTATAACTCAATGAAATCCAGTCTGATCAGTACCAGACTTTACAGGCATGATGTCAGACCCGCCCTGAACAGATTGACGTGCCCATTGTCGGAAATACGGACAGCGCCACCTAGTGGCCACAGGAAATGTCATGGCTTTAATTTTGTTGTACTGATTTTCACAGGTTCATCGTGGCCACCTCAAAAGCGGTGAATATCACCATCAGTCCCTCGTGATGCTTCAGTGCAAAAATTGTGACTTTACACTGAACGGCGCACCCTGGTGGCAACGCGGTTCAACATGAAAGATGAAGTGGCTTTTGAGGGGCTTGGAAAGTTTATAGAGGCTTGAAATTTGGCACACACCTCCAAATTGATGAAGGCATTGTTGTTATGTAACCATTTTCCTTGAATATCCCAAAATGGCTCCACAGCGCCCCCTACAATATTTCAAAACATCAGCCCCTGCTCTGTGTTTCATCTATGAGTCTGACACTTGGTAAGCTTGTGTAAGATATCAAGATGTACAAAAAAGTCTCTTGGAGCAATATCCCAAATCCAACAGGAAGTCAGCCATTTTAAAATTAATGTGTAATTTTGATGACATTTTCCCCCCTTTTCAGGCCTCATACTTTGACGAACTCCTCCAAGGGATTTCATCATATTGATGCATTCTTCAGTGTGTAGAATCTAAAGACCTTTGTGATGTTAAATTGCGAAGCTTTTTACGTTCAGGGAAACGGGGTGGTCATGGCGGCACGTAGAGTTTCAATCACTCGCAAAAAGCAGTAATCTGCTGTCACTAAAAAACACAATGTCCAATCTCTCCCAAAGGTCGCAGGTGTGATGAGACTCGAGCTTGGAAATGTTTGTTATGCTATTTGTCAATAATGGTTAGAGCGCCACCTAGTGGCATGACTATAATCCTGGTTGAATAAGATGAAATGTTAGCTGGTGATTAAAAGCATGAAATCCATCAATGTGACATCACATCGGACGTTCCGGTTTGAGGTGTTGGCAGTGGCTCGACGTGCCGGGGGTGCAAGGGCCCTCATAACGCTGCTTGCAGCTTTAATTATTATTATTATTATTATTATTATTATTATTATTATTCAGGCGAAACAAGGGCCTTTTTGAGGGCCTAAACATGCTCAAAAACTCATGAAATTTTGCACACATGCCAGGTCTGGTGAAAAATTTTGTATTTTAATGGTTTTACATATGAGCACTGGGAAATGGCTCTACAGCGCCACCTATGCCTTGTTAAATGCAGCCCTACGACCACATCGTTTCAGCTACATGTATGAAATTTGGCACACATGTGTATCATGCCAAGACGAACAAAAAAGTCTGTGGGCCCATTGACGCAAACCCAACAGGAAGTCCGCCATTTGGAAGAGAAGGTGACATTTTGGCTCTAATTTTGCCATTTCCATGCCTCGAACTTTTGCGAACTCCTCCTTGGGGTTTCATTTCATAACCTTCAAATTTGGACAGTGTCAACTACACCCTTGTGCCATGTTAAATTGCGGAGCTTTTGAGTTTTCACAATACTATGAGGCCGTGGCGCCATGGCGAATTTCGATGACTCGCCATGAAAATCTTATTGCCTCTCATTTTGTCATACATTTTCTGACCTTGACCAAAGTGAACACATATGATAAGGCTCCACCCCTGAACATATTTCAACTGCCATATTTGACATCAAGGACAGCGCCACCTAGTGGGAACAGGAAATGTCATGTTTTACACTTTGGGGTACAGTATAGTGATGGGTGACATCTGCAGCCTCAAATTTCTCCAGGAAAGCCTTAAGGAGTTGGTCTTGGGTTACAGTGAAAACTATGAGTTTTCGCAAAAGGGTGTGACCCCAGCAGCATGGCGAACTTTGATGTCACGCCATGAAGAAACAAATTAGTATAACTCAATGAAATCCAGTCTGATCAGTACCAGACTTTACAGGCATGATGTCAGACCCGCCCTGAACAGATTGATGTGCCCATTGTCGGAAATACGGACAGCGCCACCTAGTGGCAACAGGAAATGTCATGGCTTTAACTTTGTTGTACTGATTTTCACAGGTTGATCGTGGCCACCTCAAAAGCGGTGAATATCCCCATCAGTCCCTCGTGATGCTTCAGTGCAAAAATTGTGACTTTAAACTGAACGGCGCACCCTGGTGGCAACGCGGTTCATCATGAAAGATGAAGTGGCTTTTGAGGGGCTTGGAAAGTTTATAGAGGCTTGAAATTTGGCACACACCTCCAAATGGATGAAGGCATTGTTGTTATGTAACCATTTTCCTTGAATAGCGCAAAATGGCTCCACAGCGCCCCCTACAATATTTCAAAACCACAGCCCCTGCTCTGTGTTCTATGTATGATTCTGAAACCTGGTAAGCTTATAGGAGATATCAAGATGTACAAAAAAGTCTCTTGAAGCAATATCCCAAATCCAACAGGAAGTCAGCCATTTTAAAATTAATGTGTAATTTTGATGACATTTTCCCCCCTTTTCAGGCCTCATACTTTGACGAACTCCTCCAAGGGATTTCATCATATTGAAGCATTCTTCAGTGTGTAGAATCTAAAGACCTTTGTGATGTTAAATTGCGAAGCTTTTTCCGTTCAGGGAAACGGGGTGGTCATGGCGGCACGTAGAGTTTCAATCACTCGCAAAAAGCAGTAATCTGCTGTCAGTAAAAAACACAATGTCCAATCTCTCCCAAAGGTCGCAGGTGTGATGAGACTCGAGCTTGGAAATGTTTGTTATGCTATTTGTCAATAATGGTTAGAGCGCCACCTAGTGGCATGACTATAATCCTGGTTGAATAAGATGAAATGTTAGCTGGTGATTAAAAGCATGAAATCCATCAATGTGACATCACATCGGACGTGCCGGTTTGAGGTGTTGGCAGTGGCTCGACGTGCCGGGGGTGCGAGGGCCCTCATAACGCTGCTTGCAGCTTTAATTTTTAATTGAAATCTTAATCTTGATCCTGGGACTCGATCTTTCTGTCTGCTGCGATCCGCCTCAGACCATCAGACTATCCTGAACCTGATGCCAGCTGTGTGTCCTTAAAGAGTGATCTGTCCATGGAGCCTCCACTGTTCTTCAAAAAGCAGATTATTTCAGAGATGGTGTAAGTAAACATCAGCTCATCTTCTTCCTCATGTGTCCTCATCTTCAGAGTCATGCGAGAAGTCATGTGGCATTTTAGTTCAGTCCAGCAGGAACAGCAGAGGACATTTTCATGTATGATGAACAATTATGTTACTATGTGTCTTCTGAATGAGTTAGTAAACTCTCTGTATGTATTATTGTAGGGTCTACCTTACAACATAAAGCACCTTGAGGCGACTGATTTGGCGCTATGTTAACAAAACTGAATTGAATAAACTTGTTCTTGGTGGTCTACTTCTTTATCTGGCAGACATGACAGACCAGGCTGCTGTGAGCCTGATCACAGCTGTGTGTCTCTGAAGAGTGATACCTCCATGGAGCCACCGCTATTCTTCAAGAAACCAGCATCAACCTTTAGAGCAGGAAAACCAAAGAGGTGAGCTCTCCTGGAACGTCCATTAGAGCTGTCGCTATAATTACCTGGTTCCCTGTACTCGGGTTTAAGCTGATATTTAGACCTAAAATGGTTGTAAAGATTAATGTGAGTGTTAGTGAGACGTGCAACTTCACGTAGCCGTGAGACCTGAAATCAGATTTTGGAAGTTCGGTTTAACTAAGAGACTCACAAGTAACAGACACCAAAACAATGCTCAGAGGTGGTTAAAGCTCTGAGGCAGAACTACAGAAGGCCTTTTATGCATCTCGGTCTACTCTCAGGGTTCTGGATTGTTTTTAACATTTAATGGTTATTCATTTTTAAACTGTATACATTTATGATCTAATTTTCTCTGGGATGGCTCATTGTTTGCTTACCAGGATCTGTCAAAGAACTGTCTTCAAACAGACACGTAGCTGTGAGTCGGTGAAGAGTGATGCGTCCAAGGAGCCGCCGCTATTTTTCAAGAAAAACGTTATACCCTTAAAACCAGGGAAACGAAGGAGGTACGTTTTCCATCAGTACCGTCTCATTAAGTGGCTGTTTGCTCTGTACTGAGGTGTAAGTAGGTATCTACGGTATACTAAAAACACTTCAGGGTAAAGAATAATCTGAAGAGCAGTGTTAGTGTAGTGTGTGTGAATGTCTGTGTGAATGGGTGAATGACTGAACGTGTAAAGCACTTTGGGGGCCTTAGGGATTAGTAAGGCGCTATACAAATCCAGGCCATGTTTATAGTGTATGTGTTATTTCACATAACAGTGAGACATGAAATCAGGTAGAGGAACTCCAGTTTGAGCAACACAGTCACAAGTTTGTTCTTCAGATACCAAACATTACACAAAGGTTCATAAAACTCAGATATAACATATGAAAAGTAGTCATGACAGCCATGATCTTCTGGCAAAACTTCTCTAAAGTATGAACATATCGGAGCATTTACAACCATTAAACATAAAGTGGTAATTAGCTGAGTAAAATTTATTGTGCAAAGAACGAGATCTCTAAAACCCCAGATAAGCTTCTCAGTTTGAAACGAAACCCTTAGAGATGCCTTTAACACCAGTTTTAGTAACATACTCTGGGCTGCATACTTTTAAAAACTAGTGAAATCTGAAAAATCTTTTGTGATTAATTTTATTAAAGGAAGAAACATATCATTGGCATTCATTCAGGAAGTTTCACAGAAGTTTCAAAACTGGTTTCAAGCAGGAAGCATGTGAGACTCAAACAGGACAACAAGACAGAGAAATTAGAAAAATGAGGGTTTAAATACACATGAGATAATTAGAGAAAGAGACAGCTGGGAAACAAGGTGCAGGGGAATGGAATCACCTAACGAGCAGGGGGTGGAGAAAACTGAACATAATGCACAAGAGACTATGAAAATAACACTCTGCAGTTTCATATAAACATGTTGTGGTTTTCCCTACATTCAGGTTGAGAGTATTATAATATGATGGTGTTGCTTTGACTGCACAATCCCACGAAACGATATAGAAAATATGTAAAATATATCAGCTGTGAATAACCTCCTAATTGCATTGTATAAAAAGGAATGATTGTCTGTAGGTGCAGGGAGCGCTGTTTGCTAGTAATGAGCAGATGAAGCTTCATGAAGCACTGAAGCTTTTCATCCAATTGGTTCATCCCAGCACAAAGCTTCTTGAAGCTTCATTTGCTCTAGTAGGACACCTACTGGATGTAAAAATATTAGTTGGCATGAATTTGAAGAGCGTGGCCTTTTGCACACAGCCTGTAAATGTCAACAACAAAAGGAGTGTGTAAAACATGTATATTGTAGTGATGCAGTATACTGTGTATATTTATACTGGCAGTATGGAAAATGATTATTTGGAAATGCTTAAAATGGAAATGATCATTTACTGTGAGGTGAGGTGTGGTTGGGGTGTGGACAGTAGTTGTGCTTTTGTAACGTTGAGGTATTGACAGCTACACACTGAGGCTTTGAGCCTCAGTCCTGCCCATATTTTATTCAGTAAAAACTAAATTTTCACTGCTTTTACGTCCTTTTTAGTGGGGAGAACATAGCTAGGATTTAATGATTTAACAAATCTTTTGAATCCTTTGTCCTCCACAATGCTAAATGGCTGGGAGTCCTCAATCACCATGCTGACCAGGTCTTCATCTATTTGAGATTGTTCTCCTGAGGAAAGACAATAAAGACAAAGCACAAATATAAATATCACACACGTAACTTATAACAGTTGTATAATATTGTTATATCATTTAGTAACATTACTGCATCCTATATTATCATTGCATTTGATGGCTCACCTGGTCTTGCTCCACAATCGGTGTCCCCCTTATTCTCATGCAAAGCTCTGTAGTGCCTAAGCATGGATGAGGTGTTGTTGTTATATCCCAGCTCCCTGGCACATAGCAAACACTTCACCTTGTACAAAAGTAAAGCCGCTTAACATAAATTGTGTTGCACCATCAGTATTATGAAAATACATCTTCTGTAGAAATACCTTGTTGGGAGGAATAAAATCAAAATGTTCCCACACAGGGGAGGACATCCTCCTCTTCTTAGCTGGCTCCATTCTCTCCTGACTTTCTCTCCTCAATCTCATAAACCTCCAAACTCTATCCAAACTCTCACTAACCGCAACTCTCCATCACACACCTACATTTTGATTGAAGTCTGAGGGGTTTATATCGCTGTCATATCCCACGGCAAAGTTCGAACCACTTCATGAACCAGTCACGTGGTACAGCCGGGCAGCGAGGCTTAGGACGTCATCATTTTCAGCTCCTCCCATAAATGAAGCAAGCCTCGATACGCGCATCGCGGAAACGCCCCCTCAATTACTCGACACTGGCTTTGAAGCCTCGATACAGAACGTCACATCACTACTGTTTGCATAGTCGCTCATTAAGACTAGGTTAATTCTGTCCATTTGCAATTACAATTGCTTAACTAGCTAACTAAATAGATTCTGCACATGAGAAGAGTGTCTGTATTTGCATTTGGACTGTCCCTTTCACACTGCAAATTTTTAAATTTAAACAAATCCCAAAAGTGTTAAACTTAGATTAGCCACAACTTGAGTAAGCAGGCATGACTAATTTATTTGAAAGCGTAAATGGCACATTAATAACCAGGTGACCATTTTACGTGGCTGGATGTGTATGTGGAAAGATAGTGTAATGTAATTCTTCATGGTTCTTCCACAGTGTGGACCAGGAGAGCTCAGAGGTTCCCAGTGGTCAGTCTGCCCAGCAGCATCAAACACAGCTGGACTCCATATTTATGGTCTGTACATGTACATCAACTACTTTTACATCTATTGTGTTCACAGTCATCTCCATGCTGCTCTTTGTAGAGATCTGATGTTTGGCTCCATGATTTCAGTCTGATTGGCTCATTCATAATGTATTCTGTTCCAGCTGCTGGAGAACAATATCATCACTTTTGTGAAGAATGAGCTGAAGAACATCCAGAAGGTTTTGAGTCCATATTATGAAGGCAGTGAGATGGAGGATGAAGCAGTATTGCATTGTGAAGATGAAGAGCAATGGAGGAGCAACAGAGAGGCAGTTCTGAAAATCACAGTAAACTTCCTAAGGAGAATGAAGCAGGAGGATCTGGTTGACCGTCTGAAGAACAGTGAGGATTTCTCTAAAGATTTTCTTTTGCTGAGTAACTGGAACATTTACTAATGTTTCAAAAGAGGGACCCACATGTGTTGAAATGCTAATGATTTAGGGCATGAAATTGTTGCCTGAACTTTCTAAACATTTAGTTGGTATATTTGGTCTGTTGTTCTTTTAGGAACTCCCAGCAGAGTTTGTCAGCAAAACCTTAAATCTGCACTGAAGAAGAAGTTCCAGTGTGTGTTTGAGGGGATCGCTAAAGCAGGAAGCCCAACCCTTCTGAATCAGATCTACACAGAGCTCTACATCACAGAGGGAGGGACTGCAGAGGTCAATGATGAACATGAGGTCAGACAGATTGAAACAGCATCCAGGAAACCAGACAATCTAGAGTGTACAATCAGACAAGAAGACATCTTTAAAGCCTCACCTGGAAGAGATGAACCAATCAGAACAGTGCTGACAAAGGGAGTGGCTGGCATTGGGAAAACAGTCTTAACACAGAAATACAGCCTGGACTGGGCTGAAGACAAAGCCAACCAGCACATCCAGTTCATATTTCCATTCACTTTCAGAGAGCTGAATGTGCTGAAAGAGGAAAAGTTCAGCTTGGTGGGACTTGTTCATCACTTCTTTACTGAAACCAAAGAAGCAGGAATCTGCAGCTTTGAAGACTTCCAGGTTGTGTTCATCTTTGATGGTCTGGATGAGTGTCGACTTCCTCTGGACTTCCACAAAACTACAATCCTAACTGACCCTAGAAAGTCCACCTCAGTGGATGTGCTGCTGACAAACCTCATCAGGGGGAAACTGCTTCCCTCTGCTCGCCTCTGGATAACCACACGACCTGCAGCAGCCAATCAGATCCCTCCTGACTGTGTTGGCATGGTGACAGAGGTCAGAGGGTTCACTGACCCACAAAAGGAAGAGTACTTCAGGAAGAGGTTCAGAGATGAGGAGCAGGCCAGCAGGATCATCTCCCACATCAAGACATCACGAAGCCTCCACATCATGTGCCACATCCCAGTCTTCTGCTGGATCACTGCTACAGTTCTGGAGGATGTGCTGAAAACCAGAGAGGGAGGACAGCTGCCCAAGACCCTGACTGAGATGTACATCCACTTCCTGGTGGTTCAGGCCAAAGTGAAGAAGGTCAAGTATGATGGAGGATCTGAGACAGATCCACACTGGAGTCCAGAGAGCAGGAAGATGATTGAGTCTCTGGGAAAACTGGCTTTTGATCAGCTGCAGAAAGGAAACCTGATCTTCTATGAATCAGACCTGACAGAGTGTGGCATCGATATCAGAGCAGCCTCAGTGTACTCAGGAGTGTTCACACAGATCTTTAAAGAGGAGAGAGGACTGTACCAGGACAAGGTGTTCTGCTTCATCCATCTGAGTGTTCAGGAGTTTCTGGCTGCTGTTCATGTCCATCTGACCTTCATCAACTCTGGACTCAATCTGCTGGAAGAACTACAAACAACCTCCAAAAGGTCAAAACCAAGATACTTTACAGAGACACATTTCTATCAAAGTGCTGTGAATAAGGCGTTACAGAGTCCAAATGGACACCTGAACTTGTTCCTCCGCTTCCTCCTGGGTCTTTCACTGCAAACCAGTCAGACTCTCCTTCAAGGTCTTCTGATACAGACAGGAAGTAGCTCACAGACCAATCAGGAAACAGTCCAGTACATCAAGGAGAAACTCAGTGAAAATCTGACTGCAGAGAAAAGCATCAATCTGTTCCACTGTTTGAATGAACTGAATGATCGTTCTCTAGTGAAAGAGATCCAACAGTCCCTGAGATCAGGAAGTCTCTCCACAGATAAACTGTCTCCTGCTCAGTGGTCAGCTCTGGTCTTCATCTTACTGTCATCAGAAGAAGATCTGGATGTGTTTGACTTGAAAAAATACTCTGCTTCAGAGGAGGCTCTTCTGAGGCTGCTGCCAGTTGTGAAAGCTTCTAAAAAAGCTCTGTAAGTACATAGATAGCATTTATTTATGAATGAAAATGATACAAAGTAGCTTACAACTATAGAAAAGGTAGAACACTTGTATTTTGTTTGTCTCTGTAGGCTAAGTTGCTGCAACCTTTCAGAAAGAACCTGTGTAGCTCTTTCCACAGTCCTCTGTTCCCAGTCTTGCAGTCTAAAAGAGCTGGACCTGAGTAACAACAATCTGCAGGATTCAGGCGTGAAGCTTCTCTCAGTGGGGCTTGAAAGTCCTCAGTGTACACTGGAAACTCTCAGGTCAGATCAAGAGCTTTTTAAACTTACATTTAGATAGGAAAGACATGGTTATAGCTTACTCTCTTTCTCAGTTATTTTAAGTATAGTATAATAATTTTTTCAAAAAACGTTAAAGACATTTGCTAAATTTGTGGGACTCCAGTTTGTCAGGCTGTCTGATCACAGAAGAAGGCTGCACTTCTCTCGCATCAGCTATCAGCTCCAACCCCTCCCATCTGAAAGAGCTGGATCTGAGTTACAATCACTCAAGAGGCTTCGGGATGCAACGGCTGTCTGCTGGAATGAGTGATCCATGCTGGAGACTGGAAACTCTGAGGTATGGAGAGTCTGTGACAGCCACACATGAATAGATAGAGAACACACATTAAGATTAAATTTTAAGTCAAGAGGATCAATTTCACTAAATAGTTTTGAAAAATGATTATTTTCATGAATACTTGTGCAAAGAAATAAAGAAGTCTGGTGCATGGGCAGTGATAGTGCAGCCTTCCTGAAGCATTACGCAGAGGTTTTTGGCCCACACATACCCCAGTCTGGGTTATCTTTGGAAAGTTTAAATACAGTGAAGTGCATAAGAGTTTTTTGTCATAATCTTGGCACACTCAATTTGCTGGTGGGATTGTAGCATGAGACAGGTTATTTTAATGTGTTCCAGGTGAGAGCAGTACACAAACCTTATAGACATTTTGATAATTACAGGTTAATTTAAGCTGCATCTTTGAGTTCATTAGTATAAGATGAAATAAGGAAGCTAACTGAAGCTAGCTGCTATAAGTAATGTGGAAATGTTAACTTTCTAATTGTGTTCTTCCTGTCAGCTATCATGTCTGAAGGCAAATGGAAACATTTGGAGTGTAACAAGCTATAAAACTAATGTTAGTCCAACCCTTTTAAATGTTAGGTTTTCTGGAGTGCACAAATTTGAATACAGAAGACAGCCAAGGTACAGAAATAGCTGCAGAAATGCATCACCTACAGCATGTTCCAGATGGTGACCGCTGTAAAGATGCTGAAAACTTTCTGACAACCAAAGAAATGTGGATTGTAAGAGTCAGAGTCCTATTTGTAAGATGTGTGGTAGCAGGATCTTTCTATTCCCGTTTTGTTAGCAAAGTCAGTGTCTAACAGTGTGTGAATGAGAGCCATGTAATGTCCATGTGTGCATGCTGAAAGAGACTGTGCTGGTCTGACCCCCCTCCTCCTTTCAGGGTGGAGCCTGCTGGAGTCCGATGGTTGAGACCAGGTCTGAGGAAGTGTAAGTGTGTTTTTAATGTGATTCATGAAAACAAAGCAGCACACATTCAACCATCTTCAAACTGTCACATCACTCATTCACATCTCTGATGTCAGGAGTCATCATCAAAGTGTCAATCAATGAACAGATGATGGATCAATAACTGCAGCTGGATTGTGTTTGTTCTCTCCATCAGATTCCTGTCAACTCACAGTCGACACAAACACAGTACATACAAACCTCCAACTGTCTGACAACAACAGGAAGGTGACACATGTGGAGGAGGTTCTGTCATATCCTGATCATCCAGACAGATTTGATCAGTATCCTCAGCTCCTGTGCAGAGATGGTCTGACTGGTCGCTGTTACTGGGAGGTCGAGTGGAGAGGAATGGTTGATATATCAGTGAGTTACAGAAGAATCAGAAGGAAGGGAGACAGATATGACTGTGAACTTGGATTTAACGAACATTCGTGGAGTCTGAGCTGCTTTGATCATGGTCCTCATGCTGTCTGGCACAATAAGACAAGAACAACAATCTCCTCCTCCTCCTCCTCCTCTGTCTCTAACAGAGCAGCAGTGTATGTGGACTGTCCTGCTGGCACTCTGTCCTTCTACAGAGTCTCCTCTGACACTCTGATCCACCTCCACACCTTCAACACCACATTCACTGAACCTCTTTATCCTGGGTTTGTTTTTGGGTCAAATTCTTCAATCTTTCTTTGTGCAGTCTAAAGGCTGTCCTCCTTTTACAGAAACACTTCAGAAGTCAGCTTTTCAGCATTTTTAAACAGGCTGTTTGTTATTAAAGGTTTATTTTATTGTTCAAGTGTGATGTAAGTATACAGTATAGTGTGGATATAGAACTGGTGTTCCTTCTAATTAGTTGTGTTGCTCATATTTTTTGTTGTGTATTCTCTCCTGTTCCCTTCAGGCACTACAATATCAAAGATCAAACGGTACACAATTTTTAAATTCAATTCAGAATGTCTGTATGGTCTTCTGAACCTTCCTCCAGTATTGATTATATATTATTTAATCAGTAAGCATTCTTTCCACAATGATTCATAGATGTTCTCACTATCAAAATACTCTATAGTTATGTTTTATCGGTCTGGTTGCTAACTTTTGCTAAAGCTGGCACTGCAGACATCTACTGGATCCACTCTGACGTATGTAATCCTCTAACTTATAAGTAATTGCACAATATACCAACAGTTACATTGTTACATTGTGTAATCTCAAACATAGCACTTTAACATCAGTGAGAGGGTGGTTGAGAAACCAAAATCAAAGTTTTTAAAAATTATTTTGCAATCTGAAAGTTAATTTAATATTTAATCATATAATTTTAAATGCCGGGACACCGTGTATTATTTTAATTTGGTTCAGAATTGTATAAAATCTCTTTTTATGGTTTCAATTATATGTTAGGTTCAGTTACTTGATTTTGTGCTGAGAAAACTGTGTATATAATGTAAAATAGATGTAGAGGCTAAGCCTACGCTTGAAGCCACTGAGGTGGTCGTTAACGGGGGTGACGCGATGTCACTGGTATGCATGAATTAAGTTCACAGTCCAATAAATCAAGCAGTATGTATCTTGTCCTTTTTGGTCTTTATTCCGTATCGACTTAGCATAACAGCGCAACGGTCACAAACTGTTTGCCTTCTCAATGACACACCTGACGCCGATTACGTGCGTCTACCTTAAATACCTTTACATTACATAATCAAAACAGAAAAAGGTGACCTCTAGTGACCACATAAGGTATTAACCCAAAGAATGGCTCCTACACCCCGGCCCCTAATTGAAATGGCTATCAGACATGGCAATTCTAATCACAAAGAAAATAAGGAGCCACTAATACAGTCTACTTTAGACCTATACATTCACATAAATAAACATAAATAACACACTTTTAGATTACAGTCTCATGTAACAAGCAAAGTTTAGTTACAGGTCTTTCCAGAATATTAGTCTTTGTTTTTAAACGTGCAGATCGCACAAGTCCTTTTTTGTCACGAATGGCTTCCAGAACTCTTCCAAGTGGCCAGGAACCACGTGGTGCATCACAATGACTATATCTCCAGGTTTTAGATTCTTCTTCTTTTGGTTCCATTTTTGTCTCTCCTGTAACAAAGGCAGGTATTCGCGTATCCATCGTTTCCAAAAAAGATCTGAGATGTACTGAGCCTGTTTCCATCTTCTCTTCAGATACATATCCTGAGGGTCGAATAGTCCGGGTGGTAAAGATGGTTTTCCTTTCATCAGGAGGATGTGATTTGGTGTAAGTGGCTCTAGGTCTTTTGGATCATCAGAAAGCTTTGTGATGGGTCTGTCGTTTAAAATTGCTTCAATTTCACATAGAACCGTATTTAATCCATCGTCGTCCAACTGTTGTTGCTGAAGAACGGATCTCAGAATCTTTCTGATCATACGAATTATCCGTTCCCAAATTCCACCATGATGTGATGCTCCGGGCGGATTAAAACTCCATCTTATTCCAATGTGTCGCAAAGCATCCGCTATTTGTGTATGTTTCAGCAATTCAAGAGCCTCCCTTAACTCTCTGTCTGCTCCGACAAAGTTGGTTCCATTGTCCGATTGGATGTGAGCGACTTGACCTCTTCGGCTCACAAAACGGCGCAAAGCATTAATGCAGGCATCTGTGTTTAGAGAGCTAGCCACCTCCAAGTGCACTGCTCGGCTGGCTAAATAGGTGAAAATGACTCTATAGCGTTTAGCTGTACCTCGTCCTCTTTTCACTTCAATAGGTCCGAAGTAATCAACTCCGACATTGGTGAATGGTGGGTTATCTGGCAAGATTCTTTCCTTGGGTAAATCTGCCATCTTTTGCTCCAAGGCTTTTCCATGATATTTTCTGCAAAAATTACATTCTGCGATAACCTTCCTTACAGCTGAGTTGGCCTTTGTGATCCAGTATTTTCTCCTTAGTGTGGATAAGGTGTGGTTACGACCGCTATGACCAAGCTGTTGATGAATGTGCTTTAGGATGAGATTTGCTACATGTTGGTCTTTTGCAAGAACAAGGGGATGCTTCGTTTCTTCTGGTAAGGAGCCCTTTGTCAGTCGTCCCCCAACTCTTAAGAGGCCTTCATCGTCAAGATAAGGATCTAATCTATAAATTGAGCTGTGCCTGCTCACAGAACCTTTCCCACTTGACAACGTAGCAATCTCCTCTCCAAATCGTTGTTGCTGGAAAAATCTAATAATGGCAAGCTCAGCTTTCAGAAGATCCTTTGAAGATAGTCTGTACAGCTGCGGTTTCTTTACTTTCTCCTTTGTAGTACTTTTACAAATTGGGTTATCTGAGTAAGGTTGCGGTCCTTTTTTCTTATCTCTCATTGAACGAAGGATTGCCTTCAGTCTAAGGAACCAAGCAACAGCAACCTTGAGCCTTCTCCAGTCTGAGAAGTACACCATCAATTGACATGTAGCATCAAGCAAGTCTTTTACCTGAGTAACATTTACTGTGGCCTCACCTTTGACTTCAGGGTGCTCTGGTTCTAAGGAGCATTCCATTAAATTGGTTGGCCAATCACTTTCTGGCTTCTGCAGAAAGCTTGGTCCTTCGATCCAGCGGCTGCTATGAACAACGTTCCCAGCCTTGAGCCCTCTTGTAGCATCATCTGCTGGATTTTCCTTTGAGCTTACATATCTCCATTGTGATTGTTTAGTTGCAGTTGTAATGAATGAGACTCTGTTTGCCACAAAGGTAAGGAATCGTTTATCCTCATTCATTATATATTTGAGTACAGATGTACGATCTGTCCAAAAT
The DNA here is from genome assembly GCF_057382185.1 of Mchenga conophoros. Taxonomy (NCBI): domain Eukaryota; kingdom Metazoa; phylum Chordata; class Actinopteri; order Cichliformes; family Cichlidae; genus Mchenga; species Mchenga conophoros. The sequence continues at coordinate 31,006,887 of NC_140528.1, forward strand.
ATAGATTGCTCGAGTTTCATTTTCAACTGAGCCCTTAACATGAGATCCACTCGGACGGCAACTACAGCAGCTGTTAGTTCCAGACGTGGAATAGTGACAGGTTTTAAAGGTGTTAGTTACTCTTGCCTTGCCCATCAAGAATGCGACGTGGATGGATTTCCTATTATCTTGCATGCGCAGATATGACACAGTTCCATATCCAGATTCACCAGCATCTGAAAAATGGTGTAGCTGTGCATGTGAGAGAGGTCCAAACTCTCTTGGTTGTATACACCTTTTAACCTTGAAATGGGAAAGCATTTGCAAATCACTGAGCCAACCTTTCCACCTTTGCAACATGGTTTGGGGTATTGGTTCATCCCATCCCAGTTTCCTTTTGCAAAGCTCCTGCTGCATTCCTTTGGCAGGCAGCAGGACTGGTGCAAGAAATCCCAATGGATCGTAAATGGAACTTGATATTGATAACATTCCACGCCTAGTACAGGATTTTTGAGGGATATCCATTTTGAAGTTGAATGTATCAGTTTCCACACACCACTGCAAGCCCAGAGCTCTTTCTACCGGAAGTTTGTCTCTGTCAAGATTTAATTCTTTCAAGTCTTTAGCCCTTTGCTCCTCAGAGATACTTTGCAACAGGGTGCGATTGTTACTGACCCACTTGGTCAGTGTAAATCCTCCCCTTTGACAGAGTGCTGCAAGATCTTTGACCAAATCAACAGCATCTGAGGTGGAGGCCACACTCTTTAAACAGTCGTCCACATAGAAGTTCTCTTTCAGTGTTTCACATACCTTGTCTAGGAATTCAGTTTGATTGTCCTCAGCTGTTTTTCTCAAAGCAAAACTGGCGCAGCTCGGGGAAGATACTGCACCGAACAGATGAACAGTCATGCGAAACTCAATTATGTCCTTGCTCAGATCTCCATCTGGCCACCACAAAAAACGCAGAAAGTCTCTGTCCTCTTTGGCAACTTTAACTTGATAAAACATTGCCTTTATGTCACCCATAAATGCGACTGGATCCTGTCGAAATCTAAGAAAAACCCCAAGCAATGTGCTTGTGAGATTAGGACCTTGTAAGAGCTGGTTGTTTAATGATGTCCCCTGGAATGATGCCCCACAGTCAAATACAATTCTTATAGATCGTTTTCTGGGATGGTAAACTGCCTGATGAGGAATGTACCACTTCTTTCCATTTTCGCAAGACAGCTGCTGTGAAGGTATTTGCTCTGCATATCCATTACTTATCATCTCGTCCATAAAGGTTTTATATTCTTTATGCAACCATTCATTGTTGAGAAGTTTTCGTTGTAGACTTTGCAATCTTTGTTTAACTATGGAGAAATTGTTTGGCATCTTTATGTTATCCTTTTTAAAAGGTAACTTCAAACAGTAGTGTCCATCTTCCATTGTTGCAGATTTTTCCATGATCTTCATGAACTTAAGGTCCTCCCTTGACAAACCCTTTTCCTCTGTAACCCTTTCATTAAAGTCATAGTTATATTGACTTTTCAACATCTCCTCCAGCTTACAAACAGATATCCTATTTACAACTGTTGGTGGGTGCTCGCTGTCCAAGTTGCTTTTCCCATCTTCCATGGGCCCATTTATGACCCAACCCAATGCTGTTCTTATAGCATATGGGCCATTCCCCTGGCTATGAATGACCTCCCATGGTTCCAATAACTTGGGAACGTTGCATCCAATCAACAGGTCCACATTAGCCATTATGTGGGGAATTTGAACCTTTGACAGATATGGCCACCTGATCAGATCTTCTTCCTTTACAAAGTTATCCGTGGTGACAGGCATCCTTTCCTGTGTTAGGATTTCTGGAAGTTCATAGAAGGCATTGCTGCCTAAACCAGAAACTTCAAGACCAGTAAGTGAGTGGGCAGAGACTACCTTTTCTTGACCCATCGTTTGTAACAGGAAGTGAGTTCCTTTGCCCACAAGATTTAGCTTTTGCATGAGGTGCTCTGAACAGAAGCTAGCTGAACTGCCAGGATCTAAAAAAGCATATGTCTGTATGACATGACTACCTTTAACAGACTTTATTTGAACTGGCAGAATGGAAAGCAAACCGCTTTCTCTTCCGGCCCCTGTATGACCACAAGTTTTTACATTCTTTGAAGAGGAGGGCTCTCCATAGCATTCAGGGCTTACCTCATTGTTATCAATATGGAGGACAGTGGGATGACCTTTACCACACGTTCTACATATCAAACGCTTAGCACAGTCCTTGCTTATGTGCCCAGCACCTAAGCAACCAAAACACAGCCCTGTCTCCTTTAGAAAAAGCATTTTGTCTCTGTGCTTCTGTAGCCGCTAAGACTGGTGGACCTAAATCTTCACCACCACGTCTGTATACATACAAGCAGAAAGGGGAGTGAGCGGGTCAGCGCTCAGGGCACAGAAACTAAGCTGGCTTCAAACACCATTTATTTCCATAAAAAAAAAAACACAGCCAGAGTCACAAATACAAGATAAAATTCCCCGTATACAATAAAAATAGTGTTGCAACCCGCTAAAAACCCTGCCGGCAGAAATAACTATACACTATTAAAACAAGGCTAAAGCATGTTTTCCATATGCTAAAATTACCCTCCCATAGTCCCATAATCCCACAGTCCAGCCACACATGGGCGAGTGGTCCTTATATGAAAGAGACAGGAGAGGAACTTCTCTTCCGGTATGGTAAAACTCGTCAGCAGCAGACCAGGGAGGAGGCTCCTATCGCAGACCTGTCTCCTCCTGACAGCGCGTCGCCGCACAGTCCCGCCCCACTCCACACCTGAACACGGCCTCCCTCGTCTCACCGTCAGATGCAGGCAGAAGGGCATCCCTGCCCTGTTGTGCATTGCAGCCATCGCCACCCACTGTTGCTGTTCCTGCGTTGGGAGTGGATCGCCGAACGACTCGCGGCACCCCACAGTCAGGCAGCAGTTCCTTCCACACACGTGCGGGCTTGCACGCGTTCCTTTTTCTCCTGCTCACCTTTCGTGCGTCACTCCTCTTTTTGTCTCTGCGCTCACTAGCCCCTTTAACAGGTCAACCTGGCGGCTGATAGGCCACCTTGGGGAACGCCCCCACCTCACAGGTGCCTACAATTGTCTGTTTAGTCCACAGTGGATTAAAGGAACATGGTACAACATTAACACACATAATATAAATATGAGGATAAAACCATGCCGTATACATATAAATAAACAAACATGCAATATAAATATCACAATAAAATCATGCAAATAAAATCAACACTATGTACCAATACACAGATTGATAAAACATAAAAACACAAATTTCCACTGTGTGACACTTCTTCCGCCGAAACTGTTGACACTCCTCCAGTGTGTGTCGTTGAGTACAGCAGACACAAGATGGCTTTACTGTAAAGTCATGGCTTGTTGTAGTAATCAGCCTTTCCGTGCTGTAGGTTTTATTCATGTTCATGGGTATGGCTGTAGCAGCAAAGCTGTTCCCTTTAATTTGTTTGCTTGGCTGTGACTTCAGTCTGTTGTCAACCTTTGAGACAGGGATTATTGACGTTACATTCTGAATGTCCCCAAACAAAGGAGCCGAAAGAATTTTCACCTGCCTTTCAATAAATGCAACCAAATCTTGAAACCGAGCTCTGTGTTTAGAGGTTTCCAATATATCATATGCAAACGCTCGCCATTTCTCTCTCATTTTATATGGCAACTTGCACAAAATGATTTTCATGTTCACTGGCATGTCCAGTTCCTGCATATGTTGCAATGTTTTCATGACATTACAACTCCCACATAAGAAAAGGGAATATGCTTGCAATGATTTCACATCTTCATTTTTAATTGCAGGCCAAGATAACGCCTTGTCAATGTAAGCAGTTGCAATTTTATATTCATTTCCAAAGTGTTCTTTGAGCAGTTGCTTTGCTTTGCAGTTGCTGCCTTGTCCTGCAGCCATATGTTGACAACTGCGTACCAGCTCTCTCGGCTGTCCTGTTGTAAACTGCTCCAAATAATACAAGCAGTCCCTCTTATTGGCCTTTTCTTCCACTCCTTGTTCAAACGCATTAATGAAAGAGATGTACTGAAGAGGATCACCATCGAATACAGGTATTTTCCTGGATGGTAATGACGATGCACGCTGATGCTGAACAAGGGTTGCAGTTATTTCATTTTGTCTTTGTAAAATGGTACAAATGTCCTCCGACCGTCCTTCTGCCGCTGTAGGAATTGACCTGGGCGATGGAGGATCCACATTGTGAAATTGCGTTGTGATGACCGTTTGAGCTTGTGGCTCACTTTCAATTTCCGTTCCTGGCAGGATCATTGCAGATATGTTGCTTTCAGTCTGTACTATTTGCACTGCAGGTTTATCTTCATTGACTGGTGTACTAGGCTTGACTGTGGCTGAAGCAGCTGTTTTCTTGATTTCCCTTTCATAATATGAATTCATAGCATTGGACGATATGTTAGATATACTTTGAACTTCAGCAGCTTGGAGAACAGCTAACTTTGCAGAAGAGGCAGAAAGCAACGCTTCAAGCTCAAGCTGTTCACGTTTCCTCCTTAGCTTTAGCTCTTGCTCCTCCAAAGCATGCTTCTCTTTTAGGACTGCCATACGAGCGAGTAATGCTGCCTTTTCTGCTTTTGCTTTGATTTTGGCAGAAGTTGTGCTCACTTTACCACTAGATGAGCTTTTAGTGACTGAAGATTTACCAACAACATTTGAAACACTGTCCTCTGGCTTAACACCATCATCAACACCATGATCACCCTTTAAATGTAAATGTTCGCAACCTGACAACCATTCTTTAACTTCATAAGTGAACTCATCATAATGCATTGTTTTTGCTTTAAACCATGTTTCATGCTTTTCTTTTTCATCATCTGGTAACAAACACATCAATGAACCATGAATTGTTTTTGCTTCATTACACAAGCCAACAAAATCATTGAATGATGCTTGAACCATAGAAGTTTCATTTTTTTCCATTGAGACCCTTATACTCTCTTTTACCTTATTAGCTTTATTTAATTTAGCCTTTCTATCACGTTGCACTCTGTCTAGTCTCTCTGCAAGTACCTTAGCAGTCAATTTCACCACTCGTTTTTCCTTTTCTGGATGTGTCCCAGCCTTGCTGGCGTTGCTACTTTGCACAGCTGATTCTGCAGCAGGCTCCGGGGGCCTGTCAGCAGCTTTATTTGTGTCCATAGTTCAAATGTTCCAAATTCAAATATTTATCAAGTATTGAGGGTTTATGCGCACATGCGAAAGTTTGTTTATAAATCAGTTTTATTTGGGTTGACCACCAATGCATTGGAATTACGTCTTCTTAAATAAGTGTGCACACTTTTATAAATGGCCATTTATTAGTAGCGCCACTCATACCTTGCGTTGGGCGCCGTACTGATTCCGATGAAGAATTCGGAGTCCTCTCCAACATCCACGGAACAATCGCCAAGCATTCCACCTCGTCAGCTGACAGACCGCTAGTCCAGCTGTCCGCTCCTCGTGAAACCTCCACGGTAACCTTTCCAAATGGCATTCAGCTCTCCGCGGCGATCGATCACTCAGACTTTAATTGTCCTGTTTGCGCCGAGTCTCCAAAACACCGCGGCGAAGTTGGCACAAACTTTTCCCCAAAGAAAAGAAGTTTGTGACTCTATGGTAGAGGCTAAGCCTACGCTTGAAGCCACTGAGGTGGTCGTTAACGGGGGTGACGCGATGTCACTGGTATGCATGAATTAAGTTCACAGTCCAATAAATCCAGCAGTATGTATCTTGTCCTTTTTGGTCTTTATTCCGTATCGACTTAGCATAACAGCACAACGGTCACAAACTGTTTGCCTTCTCAATGACACACCTGACGCCGATTACGTGCGTCTACCTTAAATACCTTTACATTACATAATCAAAAAAGAAAAAGGTGACCTCTAGTGACCACATAAGGTATTAACCCAAAGAATGGCTCCTACAATAGAAGCTCAGCATTTCACCTTACAGACAACTTTGGTACCTGTCAGAATGCCCACTCTGTCCCTGCTAACAACAACATTACTGGATTACTTTTTGAAATGAAAGTAACCCTAATTAAATTTATTAACATGGTTCCAATCAATGTTCCCTCTAAGCTGTGTGCGTGCACAATTGCGCACTGCTGGCACGGTCTCTGCACACAGAAAACCTGTGTTGCACACAAAAATAAAATCTAACCTGAATTGAAATTGAAATTAAAACTTTAACACTGCAATACAGAATTGTTAGTCAGTCAGACCAGCTGCTCCAGTATGGGATAAGAACGATGCCACCTTATCCCAAAGTCCAGCCGATAATGCGATTCACATTCGTATATACGCAGCTAAGCGTTGACAGGCTATGACAGCGTCCTTATGTGCCGACACTGGTGTTTTAACTAGCAAAGCGGCTGATGTGGAGTGAAGCCACGTTAATGACAACGTGTACAACCATTGGAGATGTGAGCAGGACAGACGGAACAATTGACGGAAAACGTTTATACCAGTTTTTAAATTGTGTTGATAGGCCAGAGTTATGATAAAATATCTGCAGTGTTTGGTTTTCTTCCTGAATACTATGGTTGTTTATATTTACTGGGGGAAGAAACGGTAAAAACTTTGTTTTATAAGGAAAACACTGGAAAGCGCTCTCCGCCTGTGAGCAAAAACAAAACCAAAAAAACTCCACCCTTTCCTTTTGGTCGAAAAATGTACCATGTCGACCAATCAGAAAATGATATGGCAATGCGGCTTTAGTTGTCTAGGAAGGGTCGAAGTTTTAGGAGTAGTCAGTAGTTTTGTTTTGTGTGTCAGAACAATGAGGCGACTGCTGAATGTTACAGCAGTGATACATCTGCTGCTGTCAGGCCTGCAGGTATCAGGCTGATGTTCTGCTTTATCTCATAGTGGACAGAAATGACTTTTTTGGAGTGGCACAAATAATATGTGTGGCATCAAATTTGATGCAGAACAGCTGATTTTTCTATAAATAGTTTGAAATGTTTATTTAAAAAAATACCTTTGCTGCATTTTTAGGTAAACAGCTGCAAAAAACTTTGTTTGCAAAACTCCGTAACTTTTTTGAAGAAGTAACTATATAATTAATTTCCCAACATTGGTCATTATTTACTGTATTTTGCAGACAGAGAGTTACAGACTCTCTCCCAGACCACAGACTCATAATACAAGTCAGAGCTTTATATAAAAAAAAAGAAAGTTTTGTTTTCAAAGTTGGAGTTCAAGTTATTTTTACTTCCAATAGTGTTAACATACTACACAGGTCATGAACAAGATTGTTTTTAATTTTCATTGTAAGTGGGCTAAAGCAGTTAATTAAAAGTAGTCTAACATAAATGTAAATGCTGTAATTTGATTATTTTAATAAACATGTAACTTGGATGGATTCAATGCTGGCGTGACCACAGTGCACACGTCTAATGTTGCTCACAGTGGTCCAAGGGACGCTCAGGAAGTTTGTGTGTTCGCTCAGACACGTGAAAAATTTGAGGGAACATTGACTTCAGATTAAAACTTAAGAATCAATCTTTAATTCTCCATGAGGTAAACAAAAGACATTGCAACAACTTTGTTAAAGAGTGAGCAGGTTGGTACAAAGTTCTGCAAAGGAAACTCTTGGTGAAGAAAACATCTGAAGGTCACTTTTTGTCTTCTCACTGGAAGAGATGGTGTTGCAGTCTCTGCTCTGAACACCACAGGATGTTCAGAGCAGAGACATTGATACCACACATTGGCAGTGTTGGGACTAACGCGTTATTAAGTAACGCATTACAGTAACTACGTTATTATTGTGGTAACTAGTTAGTATGCCAACATCAGGAACGCATTAATCGTTACTGGGTTTAGATTTAGATAGGATAGGGTCGTTATTTGTTACTTCTTGCGGTGGCTATCGCGAAGCTTCCACAGATTCAGTAAGATTAGCAAGTGGTGGAGGCCAGCAGGTGGAGGAGGGAAAGGGGACGCAGGAGGAGCAGAGACCCGAGACAGCCGCCGGTCGCACGACTGCAAAAATCGGCTCAAATGGGCCAAAAATTGCACAGTGTAAACCCAGCTTAAGGAAACAGTCCAGTAAATCAGACCTTCCCAAAGTGAGGGGCCCGCCCCCTAGGGGGGGCGCAGAGCCATGGCAGGGGGGGCGCAGGATGAAAAGGGGAAAAAAAAACAAAAAACACTTGGACACTGCTAGCATGGGCGCCTACAGAAATGCAAAGCAGGAGATAAAGCATCGCTGAAAATGTTTCCAAACCAACTTCATTCTAAGCCAGGGGTGGGCTGCAGGTGTCCCTGCAGGTTTTAGATGTGTCCTCGAACCAACACAGCTGATTTAAATGGCTAAATTAGCTCCTCAACATGTCCTGCAGTTCTCCAGAGGTCTGGTAACGAACTAATCATGTGATTCAGGTGTGTTGACCTAAGGTGAGATCTAAAACCTGCAGGGACACCGGCCCTCGTGGACTGAGATTGCCCACCCCGGTCTAAGCCAAAGACTAGAAAATATGGTGAAGCATATCTTCCCTTTGGTTTCACTTGCTCAAGTGCCGAGGTAGGTCTCCCTGCAGGACTGGTCTTCCCTTCTTTGGGAGCAGCGCTGGGCTGTTCAAATCACGGACAAACAGGATCCCACATTTGTGATTTTTAGTTCACAAACACTTCTTGTAATGACTAACTATACCTAACATTTTGGAGATATACATACTATACTATACTTTATACAGTAAAGTTACAGTGGGATACAAATAACATCAGGCTGATCCTGCCACGATTTGTCCCCCGGTTCAAATCACGGACAAACAGGATCCCACAGCTGTTTATGTTTTTAAACCCATTTTGCACAGAGATGCATTTTTTGAAAAATGTATTGATAGCAATGTTGAATATTATTACACAGGAAAAAAACAACTACATGTAAAATAATCCCACTGTGACGCCTCTGCCTTTGTAAATGGAGGGACAGTAACTGCGTGTGTGTGTAAGCGTGTAAACCTGCAGACAGTCAGATTAACAGTATTTTGTCTCTATCTCCCATTCTGCAATGTATCCCATGTAAACAATAACGTGGCGCACAGCGTGATGTGAAAAAGGCGCATACCTTTGACGTTGCGTGACGAACTCTGTATTCCTCGTCCACACGTAAACACAAAAAAGGAGTCTCAGTTTTCGGTGATTCAAAACGCCGTTTAGGTGCGGACGTAGCGTAAAAGAGTTAGTAGTTTATTTTATTACTACCTGTAATTTATTGCAGATTACTTGTATTTGCTTAATTGTTTACTAAATGTTTGAGGTGTGAAATAAACCGCAATAGAGCAAAATATGGGCGTGTGTGGTTGGAGGATGTGTGCGTGCGTATGCGTGCGCACCCGGGGGGGCGCGAACATTTTTCTTGTAAAACAAAGGGGGGCCCAGCAAAAAAAGTTTGGTAACCACTGCAGTAAATCAAGGAGAAACTCAGTGAGAATCTGTCTGCAGAGAAAAGCATCAATCTGCTCCACTGTCTGAATGAACTGAATGATCGTTCTCTAGTGGAGCAGATCCAACAGTCCCTGAGTTCAGGAAGTCTCTCCACAGATAAACTGTCTCCCGTTTAGTGGTCAGCTCTGGTCTTCATAAGATAAGATAAGATAACTCTTTATTGTCATTGCACAGTCATACATAGTACAGTAGTACAATGAAATTGGAAAAACTGTCCTACGTCGTCACTACATATAACACAACACGACACAATATGACACATCACAACGCAACAAACAACACAACACAGTATATTAACTTAGTATAAAAAAGAAGAATAAGTGTATTTGTATTGCACACTGTTATTATTGCACATTAATTATTATTGCACCTTGTTATAAATATAAATATTATTGTTTTAAACATTGTTACCTCCCCCCTAAAAAGTCCAGGGAGGTATCCAGTCAGGTCAGCTATTTACATTGATCAGGGCTATTGCCCTGTTGTAAAAGCTGTCCTTCAGTCTGTTTGTTCGGGACCTCAGCAGCTTAAACACCCCGTGTCCTGGGTGTGTGCAGTCCCGTAGGATGCTGCGTGCCCTCTTGGGACAGCGAGTGCTGTACAGGTCCTTCAGGGAGGGAAGAGGATGTCCAATGATTTTTTGGGCCATGTTGATGACCCTCTGGAGTGCCTTTCTGTGTGCTGTGGTGCAGCTGGAGAACCACACACCGATGCAATATGTCAGCACACTTTCAATGGAGCAGCGGTAGAAGACGGTCAGCAGCTCCATTTTTCTGAGGATTCTCTGAAAGTGGAGACGCTGTTGGGCCTTCTTTAAGACCGCAGAGGTGTTAGAGCTCCATTGGAGGTCTGTGTCTATGTGCACACCCAGAAACTTGAAACTGGAGACCCTTTCCACGCACTCCCCGTTGATGCTGACAGGCTGCAGGCTCATCTTACCGTCATCAGAAGAAGATCTGGATGTTGTATGGAATATCCTGACCTATGAACTTCTATCCCTGAGATTCAATTGTACAGTTTGAGCAGTAGCTGAATAACGCGACTTAAAAAAATCGCACAGTGTATGCCCAGTTTAACCAGGTCAGACCTTTTAATTCCTGTAGTCATGGTCAAAGCCATGTTTCAGAAAACATCTGAAACTGTCTCCACAGTGACACGTGCTACTACACTCGATGATCTGTGATGATAAACCTGCAAAGCTTTTAATAAACGTCCTTATTATAAACCTGCTGTCTGTGAGTAACTTTGATGAACAAGTGGCCAGATCTCATTTTGAACATGTTGAGACTGTAAAGATTCTGTGCTTCTAACACGGTTTCTGCCTCTGTGAACAAGTGAGAGTGTACAATAATAAATCAGTGCAAAGCACAACAAACTGAGTCATTAGATATGATCTCCCCTCGTTATGTTTGCAATTATAACAATGGAGGTTTTCACTCTGGGCCTGTGTCAGCTTCACATGTCATGTGATCAGGTGTGCTCTATAACGCTGTGAGGAACCTTGGAGTCATTTTTGACCAGGACATGTCCTTCAACGCACATATTAAACAAATATGTAAGACTGCTTTCTTCCATTTGTGCAACATCTCTAAAGTTAGAAATATCCTGTCTCAGAGTGACGCTGAAAAACTAGTTCATGCATTTATTACTTCCAGGCTGGACGACTGTAATTCATTATTATCAGGATGTCCAAAAAACTCACTGAAAAGCCTTCAGCTAATCCAAAATGCTGCAGCAAGAGTCCTGACAGGGACTAGAAAGAGAGAGCATATTTCTCCTGTTTTGGCTTCCCTTCATTGGCTTCCTGTTAAATCCAGGATTGAATTCAAAATCCTGCTCCTCACATACAAGGTCTTAAATAATCAGGCCCCATCTTATCTTAATGACCTTGTAGTACCATATCACCCTATTAGAGCACTTCGCTCTCGCTCTGCAGGCCTACTTGTTGTTCCTAGAGTATTTAAAAGTAGAATGGGAGGCAGAGCCTTCAGTTTTCAGGCCCCTCTTCTGTGGAACCAGCTTCCAGTTTGGATTCAGGAGACAGACACTATCTCTACTTTCAAGATTAGGCTTCAAACTTTCCTTTTTGCTAAAGCATATAGTTAGGGCTGGACCAGGTGACCCTGAATCCTCCCTTAGTTATGCTGCAATAGACATAGGCTGCCGGGGGATTCCCATGATGCATTGAGGTTTTCCTTTCCAGTCACCTTTCTCACTCACTATGTATTAATAGACCTCTCTGCATTGAATCATATCTGTTATTAATCTCTGTCTCTCTTCCACAGCATGTCTTTATCCTGTCTTCCTTCTCTCACCCCAACCAATCACAGCAGTTGGCCCCGCCCCTCCCTGAGCCTGGTTCTGCTGGAGGTTTCTTCCTGTTAAAAGGGAGTTTTTCCTTCCCACTGTCGCCAAAGTGCTTGCTCATAGGGGGTCATATGATTGTTGGGTTTTTCTCTGTACCTATGAAGCACCTTGAGGCGACTTTTGTTGTGATTTGGCGCTATATAAATAAAATTGAATTGAATTGAATTGCTCTGGTCTTGAGTTTGTTTTCATAATAAATATCTAAATAAATAAAAGACATGTTTTTCTCTTAAAGGCTAACAGTCAGTCAGAATGAGGCTGGACTCAAACACAGAAAGGTGTTTTTATCCAGATGAGCCCAGAGAAGAAACACGAGTGTTCACAGACATCAGAACCTCAGAGGTGAAACATGAGGTTGGAGTCCTCCTCAGCATTCAGAAGAGCTGCTGTGAAACCTGGAGTACTCATGACAGACTCTGATGGCAGAAACACATCATGATTCAAAAATAAAGAATATGACAAACATGGAGCTCCTGATCCTCCTGCATGAGAACAAGCTGACATGAGCGCTGTGTCTGAGTGTCTCCCTTTCACAGTGAGAATAACAGAGCTGCTGATCTGAGCTCACAGTCATTAAACTGACCTGAGGTCAGCTGCTAGGACATCTCTGTGCTCCTTACATATGAATATAAACCATGTGACCTCACCTCAGTCGTGTGGATGACTGTAGTCATAGAAGAGTAGAGGTGTAGCAGGTGGTGTGAGGCTAAGGAGGAAGAGGTGTATTCTAGTCAATGCAGTACTTAGAGGCTCCACCAGAGGGCTCTGTTAAGTCCTTATTGTAATACAGTTACTGTGTGCAGTTATACCTGATACAACATCTGCACTTATTTAAATCATACGCGTAAATGCTGTCAGTAAATGATTGATTCCTATTTATTCTACTTCCTGTTGACTAGTTTTATTAAAATGAAACATTTAAGCACAGCTGATCGAGTGACTGGACGTAAACAGGTAATGGATTTCATGTAACAGGTTCACACCTGAATCTGGGCCTGTGGTGCCAAAGTGTTCAGACCTGGTGAATGACCTGCAGAGAGCTGGGACCAAAGTAACAAAGGTCACCATCAGTAACACACTACAACGGCAGGGAATCAAATCCCGCAGTGCCAGACGTGTTCCGCTGCTGAAGCCAGTGCATGTCCAGGCCCGTCTGAAGTTTGCCAGAGAGCACATGGATGATACAGCAGAGGATTGGGAGAATGTCATGTGGTCAGATGAAACCAAAGTAGAACTTTTTGGTATAAACTCAACTCGTCGTGTTTGGAGGACGAAGAATACTGAGTTGCATCCCAAGCACAACATACCTACTGTGAAGCATGGGGGTGGAAAAATCATGCTATGGGGCTGTTTTTCTGCCAAGGGGACAGGACGACTGATCCGTGTTAAGGACAGAATGAATGGGGCCATGTATCGTGAGATTTTGAGCCGAAACCTCCTTCCATCAGTGAGAACTTTGAAGATGAAACGAGGCTGGGTCTTCCAACATGACAATGATCCAAAACACACCGCCCGGGCAACAAAGGAGTGGCTCCGTAAGAAGCATTTGAAAGTCCTGGAGTGGCCTAGCCAGTCTCCAGACCTCAACCCCATAGAAAATCTGTGGCGGGAGTTGGAAGTCCGTGTTGCTCGGCGACAGCCCCAAAACATCACTGCTCTCGAGAAGATCTGCATGGAGGAATGGGCCAAAATACCAGCTACTGTGTGTGCAAACCTGGTAAAGACCTATAGTAAACGTTTGACCTCTGTTATTGCCAACAAAGGTTATGTTACAAAGTATTGAGTTGTATTTTTGTTATTGACCAAATACTTATTTTCCACCCTGATTTACGAATAAATTCTTTACAAATCCTACCATGTGGATTCATGGATTTTTTTTTCACATTCTGTCTCTCACAGTTGAAGTGTACCTCTGGTGCAAATTACTGACCTCTGTCATCATTCTAGGTGGGGGAACTTGCACAATCGGTGGCTGACTAAATACTTTTTTGCCCCACTGTATCTTGGCAGCATCATCTCGAATGACGGGGTCTCTGATCGGGATGTCGACGCCAGAGTAGGGAAGGCGGTTGTGTCCTGCGACGTCTCCAACCTATTTGGAACTCGACCTCCCTGAATGTTAGGGTCAAGATCAGACTATTGAACTCTATTGTCTTTCCTACTGCACTATACGCTAGTGAAACCTGGCGCTCAAGAAGTGCAATTACTCAACACCTGAACGTGCTTCAACAACGTGGCCTGTGGCGAATCCTGAGAATTTCCTACCGGGACCGAATAACAAATGAGGTCCTACAAAGAGCAGGCACCCGCCCGTTAGCCAATGTTGTTGCAGAAAGGCGCTTCTGCTTTGCGGGCCATATTTTATGCCTACCCCCGCATTGCCCAGCTAAGATTGCCATTACATGGTGTCTACGCACTGGCAAGCGAAAGCAAGGCCGACCAAAGACCACATGGCGTTGAACATTCATGGACGATCTGAAAACTGCCGACATTGCCTGGGACGAAGCTGATGCAGTCGCTGCTGACCGACATCAATGGAGATCACTAGCTGCCCGATGCGCCACACGGCATAGGAGGAACTAAGTGCTAAGTAAGTGTGTCTTTGCCCTCTGTGTCCATCTGTGGGTGTGTGTGTCCTTCTGCCTTGTTTCCCCTCCTTGAGAATTGATGTGTAAACTCAGAGATATATACTCCAAAAGACAGAAGGTTGTTTCAAAAGAATTTTTGTGTCATTTTTTAAAGTTTTATTGACATAAATACATCTGACATCACTTCCTTAATGTTTTTCACACAACATTTTATTAAATGTGAAGTTGAAATTATAACAGTGATTCTAATATTTCTATATTAAAAATAAATTTAATGCCTGTCACCAAATTCCACAAGTTTCTTCACCAGGACCCTTTGTGATAGTTTAATTTTTATAAAAGCTGAAGTGATACACAATATGTATTTAGTTATTTCTAAGAAAATTAGAAACGGTTACCACCATACTACACCATATTCTTATTCAAAATGTCTCTGAAAACACAATGCAAGTTTAAAATGTTTAATGCAGCCTTTGCTATGTATATAGTCACATGCATTATGATATCTCAATACAATCAGATTCTGCTTAGAACTGGATTCAAAACTATTGAGCCAATATTTTCAGCTTATATGGCTGAAACATTTTCAAAGGATGAGCTTCCAACAATGAGTGAAACAGTAAGAGCATGTGCAGAAACATCCCATTGAGAAAGAGAAATCAAACATTTGGATTCATTTTAATGAGCTTAGACTTGTTGAAAATGCAGAGGAGCTGGTTGTGAACTGAGCTTCAGAGAAACACAGCATACTGATATTCACTGTGAAGCTTTGAGTGGAACAAGACAGAAAAACAACATGTGGATCCTGGAATAATGGGAGCTTCCATCTTTAAAGGACTGAAGAGGAAGAGCTTTACAAGGAATAATTTAGAACAGTTTCAAACATCAACTGATTGAATCCATGAATCTGAAAATGTATTTCTGACTGAAAGAGACAGACATGTACAGACTGAACTATCTGTTCAACAGTCAGTGTTTCTCTAACAGGAGACACTCTTTACACTCAAATCAGCACAGGGACACTGACGAACGAGACCAGATAAAAAACCCAGGATAAAGTTTTAGAGTGAATGTGGTGTTGAAGGTGTGGAGGTGGATCAGAGTGTCAGGTGAGACTCTGTAGAAGGACAGAGTGCCAGCAGGACAGTCCACATACACTGCTGCTCTGTTAGAGACAGAGGAGGAGGTGGAGGAGGAGGAGATGAAGGAAATAGGCGTGTTTCTGTTATTGTGCCACACAGAATGAGGACCATCATCAGTGCAGTACAGACTCCAGGACTTCTCATTGTATCCAAACACACAGTCATCACTGTTTCCTTTCCTTCTGATTCTTCTGTAACTCACTGATATTTGGACCTCTCCTCTCCACTCGACCTCCCAGTAACAGCGACCAGTCAGACCATTTCTACACAGTAGTTGAGGTTCATAATCAAATCTGTCTGGATGATCAGGATATGACTGAACCTCGATCACACGTGCCACCTTCCTGTTGTTGTCAGACAGTTGGAGGTTTGTGTTCACTGTGTTTGTGTCAATTGTGAGTTGACAGGAATCTGATGAGAGAACAAACACAATCCAGCTGCAGTTATTGATCCATCATCTGTTCATTGATCGACACTTTGATGATGACTCCTGACATGAGACATGTGAATGAGTGATGTGACAGTTTGAAGATGGTTGAATGTGTGCTGCTTTTTTTTCATGAATCACAGTAAAAACACACTTACACTTCTTCAGACCTGGTGTCAACCATTGGACTCCAGTAGGCTCCACCCTGAAAGGAGGAGGGGGGTCAGACCAGCACAGCCTTAGCATGCACACATGGACATTACATGGCTCTCACACATATAATGTTAGACAATGATAAAGGAACAGTCCAACATTTTCAGAAATACACTTCAATCCATACGTGGATCAAACTGCTGATGATTTGGACTGATCCTGGATCTGTCAGTCCTTTGAAGCAGTTGGTGGAGTGGTTGTTGGAGCAATGAAATCTGAGTTGACATTAGGGCTGCCACGATTAGTCGACTAGTCACGATTACGTCGACTATCAAAATCGTCGACGACTGATTTAATAGTCGACGCGTCGTTTGAAGGTTTGTAAGATCCCAAAAGACGCAGGAATAAGTAGTAGGATTTAAGACTGTAATAACGGACTGAAACAGAAGATGGCAGCACTGCATGTACAAGGATGCCAGCAGCCATTAGACCCCGAAGAAGAAGAAGCTGTGTCCCAGAATTCATAGCGCGGCCCAGCTCAGTTTCCAACAATGGCGGCAGCTAGTTAGTTTTAATATTACTCTTATTATTCTTTCTGGGTCACAAAATAAACGATTAACATATTTTCAGGCGAGAATGTAGCTGTGTAAACCTCAAATATCTGCTCAGTTTATCAAAACACATAGTTTCAAAAGCGCTTTTTGGAGATGTCTGTTACCCACTAGCTCGATAGCTAGCCGGGTTCAAGGCTCACTAGAGCCGTGAGAACACCGGACTCCCGGCAGATCGTTTTCAAACCCACTGTCGTCTTTCGCTACTCAGGTTAAACGTACACAAGTCACTTAGATAACTTCAAAATGTTACTGTTTGGCTTTTTTTTAAAAAGTATTTTATTTGTTCCTGAGTAAATCGGTTTGGCTGAGATTAAAGTTTCTCAGCCAAAAAGTTTTTACACAGCTGAATAAACATTAAGCAGACAGCTGATTATCAGAAGTGTGAGATGCTCGAGAATATACTGCGGTGTCCTGTTATAGTTTAGATAGCAAGGAGTTTATTAAACTTCACCGAAACAATCTGCAAATTTCATTAAAATTTAATAAACTATCATCTTGTCTTTATTTTTAGTTAGCACAGACCTTAAACACTTAAAGCTGTAAGTTAATGATAGTTATATAAGAGCAGATGCTGCTGGTGCAATAAGCTGTATGTTTTACGTCCAATGGATGATGATCTGATTAGTCGTAAAGTGATTATTAATCCACCTCAGAATAACAAAATCCCCCAAGATTGATGTTTTTGAGTGGCTATGTCAAAGTTTAGAATTAATTCTTATTTAGATACTTTGGCATGACCATTATTGTAATAATTTTTATTATTCTTTCTTTCTTTTTTTTTGCTTGTCCCATTTGATTCTTTTGCCATCAGAATTATTGTCTAAAGTCAAAGAAAGATGCCCAACGGATTTACTTTAACAAATGGACCATCCCGGCCTTGCCATATTGGTCTATTTGATTCACCTTTGTTTTTATTCTTTATTTTATTTTAACTTACTACACACGGGACAGATATGACTGGGGGAAAGAAAAGGGAGAAAGAAAGAGGTAGGGAAAGAAAAACAGCGGGGAAGAGGAACGGTGATAAAGGGCAAAAAACAAAAACCAACAGACAAAAAATACATATATCAATCTCCTGGATCACCTGTTGAAAAAGAAAAAGAGAAAACAAGCAAAAAAAAAAGAGAGCAACATAATAAACAACATCATCATGATAATCTATGGGAATATAACAGTAAATACTAAATATTGAATATTATTATGCAGAATGTAGGATTGAAAGCGTACAGTGTGCTTTGAGGTAGGAGCCTAAAAGGGTGTAGTTTGTGTCTGTAAGGTATGGAGGAGATTAAGGCTCCAGACATCCAGAGACCCCCAGAGAACAACAGACCAAGGAAGACCAAAGGAGGGGCAACCGTGCCACTCTCCTCGAAAGAGCTGAGGAGGGCCCCAGATGAGGGGTCACTCAGCAGCCGTGGAGCAGAAGGACCGGGGGGGTTGCAGTAACGTGCCCATGAGCTCCGCTGGCAGCCAGCTGTGCCAGAGTGACACATAGATATAATGCACCTAATGAAACCAACAGAACCACGGCGTCTACAACAAGGATAGATGAGATTCTGAGGCCATCAAAGTGGAAGCCTTCCACTACATAGGTACAACAGAATTTTTCTGTCCATAAAAGTAAGGAACAGAATCAGCAAGAAAGGTCAGCCCTGTCAGAGTCCACAACACACCAGGAATGAATCCAATTTTTTCTGCTGGCAATTTGGCCCAAGCTTGACATGTAATTAGTGGGGTTAGACTAATTGGTAATTCTACATTGACCATAGGTGTGAATTTGAGTGTGAATGTTTACAACACACTGCCATTCTGTCCAGGGTGTACCCCACCTCTTGTCCTGTTATAGTTGGGATAGGCTCCAAGAAAGGGGTGAGGACAGTCCCTTGTCGTGCTCCAGTGCTGCTGATCACTGAGCCTGGTTCTGCCGGAGGTTTCTTCCTGTTAAAAGGGAGTTTATCCTTCCCACTGTCGCCAAAGTTCTTGCTCATAGGGGGTCATATGATTGTTGGGTTTTTCTCTGTATCTATGAAGCGCCTTGAGGCGACTTTTGTTGTGATTTGGCGCTATATAAATAAAATTGAATTGAATTGAATTTGTCAGACTGCGGTCTCTTGGACTGCAGCCCACACCAGACATTCCCAGCACAACCTCACTATATGTTTAGGTTTGCCAGTCCTGTCCAGCATCCTGCAGTGCCAAATGATCCAACTCACCACCAGGTGGTGATAACTTGACAGTTGACCTCTCTTCACCCAAGTGTCCAATTATAGGATTACAAAATCAATCATCGATCTATGGCCTAGGGTGCCCTGATCCCACATGCCACTTATGGACATACATAACTTGAAACAAACAACCCTCTCATCCACTGGGGAAAAAAAACAGCCTAGAGCAAGCAAGATGAAGGTTTGCAGGACGATATGGCTGATGGCTGTCTCCCAGACAATCGTGAATAAATTGTTAAATTTCCAGTAATGAAACTTCTTTCTTCAGACTTCAGTACAACAAAACAAACAAACAAACAAAAATTCTCTCCATACCTGAGAGTGTCCAGTCTCCAACTTGGATCCTTCAGTCCAGCCAACAGCAGCTTCAATCCTAAGCCTCCTGGATAATTGTAGCTCAGGTCCAGCTCTCTCAGATGGGAGGGGTTGGAGCTCAGAGCTGAGGCCAGAGAAATACAGCCTTTCTCTGTGATCAGACAGCCTGACAGACTGCAGAAACACAAAACAGTAATCCATCAGTGAAAACTTCCCGCAAAGCTTGTTTTTATTCATTTATGTTACTTTTTTCAATTAATTTAGTAGACAGTCAATGCCAGATGAATGTATGAATTGCATCATTTTAAAATCTGGTAAATTTCCTACTGTAAACCACCTGTATTTTTTCAAATGTTCTCCTCCGCTCTTTACCATCACTCCACATTGTAGTGATGGTAAATTTGATTCTTTTTACTGAATCGAGTTTTAATGAGTCACTGACTAAAGTGGATTGGGTTTTTTGAGTCATTTGATTCATGTATTTCTCTTTTCATGTATATCCTACTGCTAAGATGAGTGATTCTAAAAGAAAACAACTATTTTATAGAGCAAAAAAAATTTCTAAAGGGAACATTTATTTTGTTTTGTTTTTATTTTATTAGTATTTTCCTTAAATGTGTCAAATATATATTTTCTCATCTAAATGTCGCCTGAGCTGTGAGCCAGGGGGCGGTAATGCGCCTTAACATTGGTTGCCAACCAAGAAGAAGAAGAAGCTGTGAGCCAGAAGGGAGGGGGTGAGTGAGTGATTCGTTCACGCTATGATTCAGCACAGGAGGGAGGGGGTGAGTGAGTCCTGAGTGATTCGCTCACGCTATGATTCAGCACAGGAGGGAGGGGGTGAGTGAGTCCTGAGTGATTCAGCACAGCAAGGGAGGGAGTGAGTAGCTCAAATGTGCTGTTAGCATGTTAGCAGAGCAATGCTACTGTGAACCGAGGAGCTATTGTCTTGATGTGAGCTTCTCCTCAGGGTTTCTTCTTCCAGTTGAGAGCAGAGATTTTTTTGTTAAGATACTGGATGTTGTGTTTTTCTCCACAATTTTAATTACAAGCTAGATACATTGCTGCTAACAGCAACAGGGATGAGTCAGTAAGTCAGTTGGGCTTGTGAATCATGATTCATGAGTCAGTAAATTGATTCTCGAGTTAATGAAAATGACTGCAGAGTCATTTTCATTAATGCCAAGTAGGCACCTAAAACATGCATTGTTTAATATTTTCTTTCTTCCAGTATGAAAAGAAAGTGAAAATAGAGTAAAAATTGTTCTAGATTTTTAAAATGAACAGCACATGAAAAATCATTAGATAGAATTTTTTCTCCAGTGTCATGTTCATGAGTCATTTTAACAAACTGAAAACAGAAAAAAAATGTGAATATGGAGCGGTTTTCCAGACAGAAATTGAGAGACAAATAATTCACAGATATTAGGCAACTCTGTGAAAGTTAGGCTTTTTATGCAATAAGATTAATATGACCATAAGTGGAAAGTCTGAATCCTGACCTGAGAGTTTCCAGTGTACAGTGTGGACTTCCCAGTCCAGCAGATAGAAGCTTCACTCCTGAATCATGGAGATCACTGTTACTTAGGTCCAGCTCTCTGACACTAGAAGACTGGGAGCCTAGAAATGAGGACAGAGCTTTACAGCTTCTCTCTGAAAGGTTGCAGATACTCATTCTGAAGAAAAAACAAAGATATTTGTGGTCAGATTAAATAACATGTAATGAAGAATGATTAGCAGTGATCTACTGCAATTTGTGACAACTGGTTGCCCAGCTGAAAACAAATAAGAGAGGAAAAAATGGCACAGGAACCTGTGTACCATTTTTTTCCTCTCTAATTACAATGACGGCAGTCATAGCAGAGAAAAAAAAAGACAAACTGAGTCGTGAGTGTTGACAACAGACAAAAAGTGTATTAGTGTATGTATTAGAAAGAAGAATAAAAGAAGAAGACTGAAGAATAAAACTCTTGGCCATAGAGACAAGTTCAACCTGAGGCTAGTAAACCCAGGGGCCTGAAGAATTAGACCTATGTTCTTATTTTAGTAAAATGGATACAGAGGTGATTGGTGATGACACCTAAATTATGTTGAAGGGAGTGCACTGGGTCAGGAAAGAAACAGAAAATAATGCTCCACCAACAGAACATCAATTATATATTTTTTCCAACCAGGGAGACAAACTAAAAGTTGTGGAGGAGTATTCATTTTTTTAGGGCTAAAGCCTGTCCATGATTGATTGATAATACTTTATTCATCCTGAGGGAAATTGTGTTATCCGGTCTTTAAGTCTGACGTCATTAGCCATTTCCGGGCCCAAACTCCCCTTCAGGTCCCAAAGTCAAGCGAACACACAGCATCCCTGAGAGTTAAAAACTGTCTAAATGATTTCATCTTCAATAAAATGATCACCGTGGCTGCTCTACCAGCTGTGACAATTAGGTTTAACATCCAGGCATCCGTGAAAACAGAATTTTAGCCGAGTTAGAAGTTAGCAGGGTTAAGTGCCATGCTATTGCACTTGTCACTAACCCAGTGGTTAGTGATAAGTGCAATGGCATGGCAGGAAGCTGAAAATGGACCACACTTCAGTCAGGAGAACGACTGAGATAATCCATCCACAATACGAGGTTAGTCATTAATATACTGCTGCATGGGCTGGGCTATGGTTACATTGCAGGGTTTTAAAACTGAGCTTTAAAACGTGCTGCCGATGAATAGTGCTAATACAAACCTATAGAGGCCAACAGTGATCACTGCCTTGTTTTAATAGGCTTGTTCAGATTAAATAGAACAAGATATAAAGCCTTAAAACATGTTAAAAACGCAAAAGCCTTGATAAATG
Source organism: Mchenga conophoros (assembly GCF_057382185.1). Lineage (NCBI taxonomy): Eukaryota > Metazoa > Chordata > Actinopteri > Cichliformes > Cichlidae > Mchenga > Mchenga conophoros. The sequence continues at coordinate 31,029,054 of NC_140528.1, forward strand.
CAGAGTAGTTTGGGCCCAGAAGCAGCGTTCATGTATGTCATCTCTTAAAGACCGGATAGGCTGCCAGGCACTCCAGCGCCATCTTGAGCACCCCTTTCGGCCATACAGCCAACAACAGCCCCACAGTTCCTGCAGCCATCTTTATGGCGCTGTGTCTGTATACATGAGATATTTTTGTGTATGTGTGTATCCTGTGTCTGACTGGGAGGAGAAGCTAGTCAACACTCTTCCAGCTGGCGTAGTTGACCTTGAAGGGTAAGGGAAGAGAATCAAACACAGTCCTGTTTTCAAGGAGAATTTTTAATTCCAGTCAGCCTAGGTCATGAGGCACAGCTGGCACCGGTTGGGTAGCCGCATGAAATGAAGATGGTAGTTGTTTGGGTTAGTGCGAACAAACTGCATCCAATTTTACAGTTGGTCTAATGTCCATCACTGGTCACCAGGTCTCTCAATTTCCCATTAAAGAGCTGTGAGCTTCTCCAAGATCTTATCCGTGTTGTGTTAAATGAGCACAGTCTGAATACTCACAGTCCACCAGCTCCGATCAGCAAGAACACTGTTATCATTGTTCCGAACCCAGGTTTCTCATCAAGAAGATGGTTTCAATTGCATTAAGGGAAAAGTTGATCAAAATCATAATTCATCTTTACGTTTTAGAGAACAAGACTTAGAGACTCTATGAAGGTTTAGAGCTAGACATGACTAGACAAAGACATGAGAAGCAAAGCAGGAAAGATAAGGGAGAGGAAGAAAGATGAGACTGACTCCATCGAGAGCCGAAAGAGGAATGCACTAGTGTTACTTTGATAAAAGCTGCATTCATATATCCTTCAGAAACACTGGCATTTTCAACTGTTGTAAAGCAAAATATACTTGGTTCTGAGTGCTAACAATCATTTACATTAATGATTTTTATATTAACATTCTTAGACTTGTATCAGAACCCACCATCCACTTCTTTGCCTCAGGTGGTCACCTACTTATCGGAAGGTTGGTAGTTCGATCTCTGTCTGCTCCAGTCAGCATGTGTATATTAGATTGAAAGCATTTAAAGAAAAGGAGCTTAGAAACAGTGCATGTGCAAAACGGTGTGAACGGGTGAAAGAGGCAAGTTTTATAAAGTGCTTTCAGTGCTCAGATATAGTAGAAAAGCACTATATAAGAACCAGTCCATTCACAATTACACTGTTCATGTTTTTTAAATTATACATGGAAGCTTTTAGTAGAATCAACATTAGGTAGAATAGAAAAAAATAAAAGCACAAATATATTTACACAGCTTTGTGGGAGGCTTTGACCACTGGCAGCAGCCTCAGAAGAGCCTCCTCTGAAGCAGAGTATTTCTTCAGGTCAAACACATCCAGATCTTTTTCTGATGACAGTAAGATGAAGACCAGAGCTGACCACAGAGCAGGAGAAAGTTCATCTGTGGAGAGACTTCCTGAACTCAAGTACCGTCGGATCTCCTGCACTAGAGATCGATCATTCAGTTCATTCAGACAGTGGAACAGATTGATGCTTTTCTCTACAGACAGAGTCTCACTGAGCTTCTTCTTGATGTACTGGACTGTTTCCTGATTGGTCTGTGAGTTACTTCCTGTCTGTGTCATCAGGGCTCGTAAGAGAGTCTGATTGGTCTGCAGTGAAAGACCCAGGAGGAAACGGAGGAGCAAATCCAGGTGTCCATTTGGACTCTGTAAGGCCTTGTCCACAGCTTTCTGGTAGAAAAATGTCACTGCAGATTCCACTTCTCTTGACTCCTTTTTTGCAAAAAATTTAGACCATATAGCGGTCTTCTGTTGTTCTTCCAGCAGATTGAGTCCAGAGTTGATGAAGGTCAGATGGACATGAAGAGCAGCCAGAAACTCCTGAACACTCAGGTGGATGAAGCAGAACACCTTGTCCTGGTACAATCCTCTCTCTTCTTTAAAGATCTGTGTGAACACTCCTGAGTACACTGAGGCTGCTCTGATATCGATGCCACACTCTGTCAGGTCTGATTCATAGAAGATCAGGTTTCCTTTCTGCAGCTGATCAAAAGCCAGTTTTCCCAGAGACTCAATCATCTCCCTGCTCTCTGGACTCCAGTGTGGATCTGTCTCAGCTCCTCCATCACACTTGACCTTCTTCATTTTGGCCTGAACCACCAGGAAGTGGATGTACATCTCAGTCAGGGTCGTTGGCAGCTGTCCTTCCTCTCTGGTTTCCAGCACATCCTCCAGAACTGTAGCAGTGATCCAGCAGAAGACTGGGATGTGACACATGATGTGGAGGCTTCGTGATGTCTTGATGTGGGAGGTGATGGTGCTGGCTAGCTTTTTTCCTCTGAATCTCTTTTTAAAGTACTTCTTCATCTGTCGGTCAGTGAACCCTCTGACCTCTGTCACCATGCCAACACAGTCAGCAGGGATCTGATTGGCTGCTGCAGGTCGTGTGGTTATCCAGAGGCGAGCAGAGGGAAGCAGTTTCCCCCTGATGAGGTTTATCAGCAGTGCATACACTGAGGTGGACTTTCTAGGGTCAGTTAGGATTGTAGTTTTGTGGAAGTCCAGAGGAAGTCGACACTCATCCAGACCATCAAAGATGAACACAACCTGGAAGTCTTCAAACCTGCAGATTCCTGCTTCTTTGGTTTCAGTAAAGAAGTGATGAACAAGTTCCACCAAGCTGAACTTTTCCTCTTTCAGCACATTCAGCTCTCTGAAAGTGAATGGAAATATGAACTGGATGTCCTGGTTGGCTTTGTCTTCAGCCCAGTCCAGGGTGTATTTCTGTGTTAAGACTGTTTTCCCAATGCCAGCCACTCCCTTTGTCAGCACTGTTCTGATTGGTTCATCTCTTTTAGGTGGTGTTTTAAAGATGTTTTCTTGTCTGATTGTTGTTTCTGGTCTGTCTGATTTCCTGGATGCTGTTTCAATCTGTCTGACCTCATGTTTATCATTGACCTCTGCAGTCCCTCCCTCTGTGATGTAGAGCTCTGCATTGATCTGATTCAGAAGGGTTGGGCTTCCTGCTTTAGCGTTCCCCTCAAACACACACTGGAACTTCTTCTTCAGTGCAGATTTAAGTTCGCGTTGACAAACTGAAACAAGACATTCTGAAAAAAAAAAAGCAGATTATCAGTTCACGTTGTGTAAAGGAAGAGTTGAGTTTCTTTTCTCTAAGGTATGTCCATTTGACCACATGTTGGTCAATCTCTTGAGACATCACTAAAATGTCCCATTTATCCAGCAACTTAAAGTTTAGATATATCCTCTTACTGCTCTTCAGACGGTCAGCCAGCTCCTCCTGCTTCATTCTCCTCAGGAAATTCAGTGTGATCTTTATAAATGCCTCTCTGGTGCTCCTCTGTTCATCATCCTTCCACTGACTCTCTAAGCATTCTGGGTAATCTGGACTCAAAACCTTCTGGATCTTCTTCAGCTCGTTCTTCACAAAAGTGATGATGTTGTCCTCCAGCAGCTGGAACAGAATACCTTATGAGTGAGCCAATCAGACTGAAATTATGGATCCAAACATCAGATCCATATTGGGCACACTGACAATCCACTGGTCTACAAAGAGCAGCATGAAGATGACTGTGAACAGAATAGATGTGAAAGTAGTTGTTGTACGTGTACAGACCATAAATATGGAGTCCAGGTGTGTTTGATGCTGCTGGGTAGACTGACCACTGGGAACCTCTGAGCTCTCCTGGTCCACACTGTGGAAGAACCATGAAGAATTAGTTCAAGCACAGAGTAAAAATTCAAAAAGTGACCTTTTAAGATAGTGATTAAGATGATTCCCTATAGTTGTAAAAATTTACTAGTCCTTCTGAATCCACTGAGACTCAACAGCTTAGTGAATTGTATTGAGCTCAAGTACGAAAAGTGTTGCGTATCACTGCTTCAGTAACATGTGAATAAGTAGAAGTTGGTAAAAAAAACAGAAAAAATGTATTTAACATTCAGTAACTGGCCAGTCTCTCTTCCAGCACCTTAACATCAGCCTTCCAAACCAGGCTGATTAGTATGTTACAGCTGACAGGTAACTGGGGCGCCAGTCCATGAAAAATCTGTGAGTACCTCTCATCTGACAACCTCTGATTTTTTTCATTTGTACAATAACTTATGAAATCAATTTTATACTAACTTTAAGTGTCACAATCTAAAGCATTAAAAAAACCAACACTTTTTCAATAACCAACATTAACATCAGTATTGTGGGATATCTAATACTTTCAGTAAACTACAACATAGAGGAATGGGAATTAATATTGCTACACTGGGTGTTTGATCTGTTTTCTCCTAAGTCACTGAAGAAAGATTCAAAATACATATCCTTTTTTTTTCTTTCTTTCTTTTTTCTTGCCTGTCCCATTTGGTTCTTTAGCCATCAGAATTGTTGTCTGAAGACCAACAAGGATACCCAATGGATTTACTTTGCCAAATGGATCATCGTGGCATTGCCGTATTGGTCCATTTGGTCGATCTTTGTTTTTATTATTTATTATATTTTATTTTCAGATGTTACAGACGGGACAGACATGAGTGAGGGATAGGAAAGGGAGAAAGAAAGAGGAAGGAAAGGAAAAACAGAAGGGGAGAGGGACAGTGAGAAAGGGGGGGAGAAAAAAAATAAAAATCTCCTGGATCACCTGTTGAGAGAAGAATAGAAAACAAGCAAAAAAACCAAAAAAAACAAAGCAACATACTAAACACAACACCATCGCATTAATCTAGCTAAGTGTAAACAGCAGTAAATACTAAATATTCAATGTTGTTGTGCAGCACGCAGGACAGATGTGCTTCGAAGTAGCAGCCAAGAAAGGTGTAATTTAAGTCTACGAGCAGTGAACACCCGTGTGCATACCTGTGTGGATCAGGGCGCTTGTATTCCAAAGGTTTCTCCATGTAATAATCTGCTAGGGAGTGTGTGTGTGTGTGTGTGGGGGGGGGGGGGGCACAGCCCCGTCCTCCAGGGTATGAAGCAGGTATGGAGGAGATCAAAACTCCAGACATCCAGAGGCCCCCAGAACACAAGAGACCATGGAAGACCAACAGAGGGGCAGCCGCGCCACTGTCCCAGTAAGAGCTGAGGAGAGTCCCAGATGAGGGTTCACTCAGCAGCCGCGGAGCAGAAGCCAGGGGGAGTTGCAGTGACGCGCCCGTGAGCTCCGCCGGCAGCCAGCTGTGCCTGAGTGACCGAGCCCCAGGCCGAGAGGCCGGGGGCACCCCACCTCCGAAGTGGCCCGAGCGAGCCCCAGGTTCCAGGCCCCGATAAGCGGCCGCCAAGGAGTGAGCCGGTGTGTACCTGGACGCCCACCCCCAGACACAAAGAACCACCAACGCACCGATACCTGAGGGAGTCCGCCACCGGCAGGGAAAGTGGTGGTGGGTTGAGATAGGCCTCCAAACCTTGGAGGGCCTGAGGTGTCCCCAGAGAGGTGGTGTCTGATACCCAACCTGACATATAGACAAAGACATACAGGCACACACAGACACAAACATCCATTCCCCCCCTCATGCTCTCATATGCACTCACTCCACACTCAACCAACGTGGAGACAGACATAAAGAGACGCTGTACACACGATCACACTCCTGAAGCGTACTCTACAAACCGGGTCTAGGTACCCTTGCCCCTGGAGGGGGGAACTGCACCCAGACCCAGGTGGTGTTACCCTTTTCCCTGCGGTGGGGAGAGGCAGACCACCCCGACTCCGTAGCAGCAGGGAGGCCCCACACTCCAGACCGCAGTCGGACGGCCAACTCCTCCTAGCCATCCCGCTCCAGCAGGCCGCAGAGAATGGGGGTGGGAGAAGACTCCAAACCTCCCTCCACCCGCTCATTGTAGTGTTGATGCATGTGTGTTCTAAGGTGCAATTAAAACCCAGGAGGGCATGGAGCTACCTGCCAAGGAGCAGCAGGTAAGCGCATAGTCCCTCCTGATAGCCCTCAATGTCTAAGTGTATTTAAAATTGAGAGGTGGGCAACGACGCCAGGGGTGAGGTGTACACCCTGATGGTAATTTGGACTCCGTGATTGTGCCCACCCCCAAGATCCTATATATATGTGTAATGAGAGTGTGAATAATGTGAATGTCTAAGTTGTGGGATAAAATTGAGGCAGAGGCAGCCGGAAGGGGACAGAGGGGGGGCGGGGGGGGGGGGGGTAGCCTCCTCTGCACCCTGGTGACATACCCCTACTCCAAGGCCCTGCATGTGTGGGTGGTTGTGGTGGAGCGGGAAGAGGGAGGCAGCTGGAGATGGGAAGGGAAGGAAGGGAGGGGCAGGTAACCCCTCCCTGGGGCCAGCTCCCCCGCTGACCCCAGTAGGCACACTCCGCGACCCGCCAGGGAAAGGGGGCCCAGGCCCATCCAGACCGGGGCCCAGTGCAGCAGCGCCTCCCGGCCCCACAGAGCCCGGGACAGTCCACCCAACCCCACCACAGAGAAAACTGCACCCACCCCACCATCCACTCATCTTCCAGACTACATAAGACACTAAACGCCCAGGCTGAGATCTTCCTCCACCTCTCCTGTATCTCCCCCTCCTGCAGAGAGAGTTCCTGAAGAGAGGAAAGCTCCTGCAAGATGTGACCATCTCCCCCACCAGTTGAAGAGCCCCCCAGGTGGCTCGACGCACCGGCGGCACCCTGCTCCAAAATACATATCCTGAGTAAACGTCAAAGCAGATGTCACAAACTCCTGGCTCATGGAGAGTTGACAGAAGAGCTAAGTTTGTGTTCCATGTATGGCCAAACCAAAGCAAAAGATCCAGATCCAGCAATGGCTCTGCACTGCATTAAACATCAACAAGCACTGTGCAGAAAATGCTTGAAGTCATGTCTGTAATCCTGACATGTGTAAATTACATCAGGTCCAGAGGTTTACAACACCACCAGTTCAGGGCATTTTTGAAGGAAATTGAGGGATTTTATGGCACTTTACTGATGTGCATTAGCATAGGAAGGGGTGTGTTGAGGAGATTCTTTGAGTTAAAAGTTAATTCTAGATATTCATTGAAGTTCTAAACTGGATGTTCTTGAATTGGATGATTCAAAATGGATAATGGCGTTCCTTGTGAACATTACACAGGAGCTAAACATTCTGAACTTAAAGCTGCCAGGTTTTGGACAGCTCATTATAGTGGCCTATGAGAGTGTGAAAGCCTTCTCCACAAAACTGAAACTATGCAAAACTCATCTGTCTGCTATTGAAATCCTGCAATGGGAGTTTGAAACGTGATTTGCTGACTTGGAGGCATGCGGTGACACTTCCCAGCTGCTTGCAGACCTCTTCTCAGCTGATGTGGAGTGTCCCCACTGAACTCACTGAATTGCAGTGCAACAGTGAACTGAAAAATCAGTTCAGGGAAGCACAAGGAAAAGCAGACAAGATTGCTTGTTTCTAAGACATCTGCCTCTTTTAAGAGTTTTCAGGTGTTTAATGTCCCTTTTTGGAAGCAAATATCTGTGTCCCAAAATGTTGATTCGGTCATCTGGATGCAGTGTTTTAAATGGGAGAAACGTTTCATCACTCATCCAGGTGACTTCTTCAGTCTCAGCTGACTGCAGGTTTCCCCAATCCCCAATCTTATAAACATACAAACATTACATTTGCACAATGACTGTCCAGGATGTGTACATCCTCACCATTGAAAGAGTGTCCACTGGCCCGTAGGTGTAAATAGACTGTGGAGTGCTGAGGTCGAGGATCGAAGCCAGAAACTTGGTGTAGATTCCTCTTGGTACAGCCTGTGGTATGAGGTCCGGTCAATAGCATTGTCTTGTTCTAACTGCTTCAGACAATCTGTCACCCTCTTCCTGTAGCCACTTTCTGGGTCTCATGTTTGTCACTAAGCAGTGACAAAAATTTCTTATGATACTGTTTATGGTTTAGCAAAACCGTGTCCCTACCCTTGTCTGCTGGAAGGATGATAATGTTGTTGTCATCAATGAGTGATGTGAGTGCCTTCCTGTCCTCCATTGTGATGTTAGATTCAGGGGGCTTTGCATTGCTGAGACAGGCTGAAACTTTGGTCCGTAGTTACTCTGCTTCCACGTCTGCAATGTTGTCATTTCAAATTGCTGTTTCTGTGGCTGTGATCAGTTCCACTAATAATAATAATAATAATAATAATAATAATGGATTGGATTTATATAGCGCTTTTCAAGGCACCCAAAGTGCTTTACAATGCCACTATTCATTCACTCTCACATTCACACACTGGTGGAGGCAGCTACAGTTGTAGCCACAGCTGCCCTGGGGCAGACTGACAGAAGCGAGGCTGCCATATCGCGCCATCGGCCCCTCTGGCCAACACCAGTAGGCGGTAGGGTAAAGTGTCTTGCCCAAGGACACAACGACCAGGACAGAGAGCCCGGGGATCGAACCGGCGACCTTCCGTTTACAGATCCGCAAAACTGTGATACTGCTAGATGAAGAAAAAGGAATATCAGAAAGGGGAGGCACGTTAGGAGGAAGTGAGAGAGAAGGAAAGGCTGGAGGGTGGATGTGAAAGTGAGGACTTCAAATGTATTAACTATGACCGGTAAAAATATATAGATGGCTTAAATGATGGAGAGAATGAAGGGAAAAAAAGCAAGGCCATGAGGAAATCTTGAGGGAGGAATTTGAAGTTAAAAATCCAAGGGGTGATAATGTCAGTGCATATGATTTAGAAAATAAAGACAAATTCTGGAGTATGCTCAATGAAATGGAAAAGAGTATGTCCAGGGTAAATAGAGTTGTGATTGGAACAGATTTAATGGACATGTAGATGAAGACGAAACTGTCTTTTCAACATTTTAACAGATTGGAGTTACATTTTTATTTGGTGGATTTTCAGAGTGGAGTAAAATGGAGAGTGCCTTGTTGGACTGGATTTTGCTTTGTAATGCCTGGAAATGATGAAGAATCACTTCAGATAAAATCTGGATCACTGTTTTGCTTGAAGACCAATTTAAATGTTTATATTCAGTATTGATTGACTGGAACAGCTCACATTTGGTTTCCTCAGAAAACAAACCTCAATGTGTTTTTATTTCCTGAAAGAAAACCATTATCATTGAAGTCATACACAGCAGTGTGCTGTTGGTTTCTGTCACAAACAGATTTAAAAATGTTGCCTGAGTTTACAGTATAATCAATCATGAGAAAAATGTTTTATTTTTTTTTTAAGAAGGTTCAAAGAAAAAAATACTAAAATGATGCTTGGGCTGTTTTATGAATAAAAATAATTTCTGTGCAGGAAACTTAGTTTTTTCTTTCACTTGAATAGTTTGAATGTCATTGAGAGATTTACATGTTTGCACTGCAGTTTATATCCAACAACATCAAGGTTCCTGTGAATAATGATGGAGCAGTGATGTGAGTGCTGAGCTGTGACATGGAGAAGAGTCATGGACAGTTAGAGATGGTCATCTCACCTCTGAGCTTTGGTCTGGCTCTCATGTTCCCCACACAGAGTGCTTTTAGAGGGAGGGGCTCCCTCCTCTCTGTCCTCACACTGATCCATGCTGCTCAGCTCACACACACTTTCTACCTGCAGAGGAAACACAAATCATTCATGTGCACATCAACTGAAATCCTGCTTTCCATCATGTGTGCTGTCCAAATATCAGCTGCTTCTTTCCTGCTTCATCTCAGTGTCAGCTGAATGCAGTCAGACAGCAGTGTGAGGCAAAGGAAGCTGCCATCAGCTGCTCTACTATCAGTCCACTAGATGGAGCCATGAAGTTGTAGGTCAGCACACACACAAACACACAAAATACATTTGCTGACAAACACTGATTAACTGTGACTGGAAGTTTCTGTTAATTAACATTAAGTCAATTCAACATGTGTGAACAGATTGTTTAAACATTTTGGCTGATCCAGGATTCAAAGAGGATCCACCGTCTTAACATGTAAGAGAACTGAATGTGACTAAAGTAGAGAAACCTTTCTTTTTTACTCTCTGCACAGATTCAGCATCATGTGCTTTTAATGACCATGTCCTTATTAAATAGAGATACAGTTTAACAGGATGTTTTATTAAAATTTATTTTAACTCATTCACTGCCAGCCATGTACAAATCAGGTAACTCCCCACTGCCAGGGTTTCTGAGCATTTTTACTCATTTTTGAAGAGTAAGTTTTTCAATTGACGTCTATAGACGTCAATGGCAGTGAATGAGTTAAGAACCTCACATCATCTCTAACTATGGACTGAATGTTGGCTCATTGCTATTACCAACTTGGTACATTTTTAATTTAAAGCACATTTTGGAAGATTCAGTTTCATAGAAGCTTTTTCCTGTATTGTGCGTAATGTAGAAAGTAACAGATCAGACCACCCTGATTGAAACCCGCAAAGACCCATTTCTACATACTTGCCTGTGTCAACACAAGAGGTGCTTTCATCAAAATGATGCACTTCCTGTGGTTACTGCCATGTTTCTATTAGCGGTTGTTTAGTTAGTGGTTTAGCATTTGTCCCATATGTGAGTTCGGAGAAGTGGAAATGACAGGAAGTGTGGTTGCTAAGCTGCTGCTATGTGCAACTAATGTAACAGACTAGAATAAAATGGAGTATTAAACAGAGAAACCTCAGACTGTTCTTCTTGCTCAGTTCATCTTTCTGTTATTTAATAGCTAATAGATTTATTTGGCTAAACAAGTCACTCCTGATCCAACTGAGGAGCTGGCCAGAAAAAACCTACAGTCTGACATTCTTTTGGCAAAGTTACACACCAATTCAATATTAATTTTAGCAAACTCCAATTGACTTAACAATTACTGCCGATGTGAATTTTAACTTTACCAAATACTGAATATTTTATCTTCCCAGTTCTAATCTGTAAGATATTTACAATATTTGAATTCACAAATATTTTTGCTTCCTTAGAGATAGGGTGAGAAGTTCGGCCATCCGGGAGGGGCTCAGAGTAGAGCAGCTGCTGCTCCACATCGAAAGGAGCCAGCTGAGGTGGTTCGGGCATCTGACAAGGATGCCCCCTGGGCGCCTCCTGGGTGAGGTGTTCCAGGCATGTCCCACCGGGAGGAGGCCCCGGGGCAGACCCAGGACACGCTGGAGAGATTATATCTCTCGGCTGGCCTGGGAACGCCTTGGTGTTCCCCCGGACAAGCTGGAGGAGGTGGCTGGGGAGAGGGAGGTCTGGGCCTCTTTGCTTAGGCTGCTGCCCCCGCGACCCGGCCCCGGATAAAGCGGATGAAGATGGATGGATGGATGGAAATATTTTTGCTTTCACCCCTACCAGTCCAAGCAGATGGTCGCCTCTCCCTGAGCCTGGTTCTGCGGGAGGTTTCTTCTAGGGCTGGGCTATATCATACCGTTCACGGTAATACCGGTGTAATTTTACACAACGATAAGAAAATGAAATATCGCGATAGAATATGGGTAAAACGCGCATGCGCGGTGCCTTTGTTTACATACGCACATGGCGGCGACGCAGAATGAGAAGAGCGAAAGCGGATCGTTGAATGAAACGGATGAGCCAGAATTGATTTGTACAAATGCTGCAACTTCAGTGGTGTGGAACTGGTTTGGCTTTCATCCGTCAGATACACAACAAAGCACTATTTTTGGTAGAGCATGCTAACGGGCCGTCGTTATTTCCGTGTTTTTTGGAAAATACGGCACACTTAAAATCAATCCTTTGATTTCTCTGAAAATCGACAGTGCCCCTTATAATCCCGTGTGCCTTTTGTATGAACTCTGGTTGTGTTTACTGACCTCGAAATGATTTTATGTACACGGCGCTCGAAAATCTGTCAAATGTTTCTGAACAACTTTTCTAAGCTACGAAGCCGCACCGCTTGATGGATTGTCAGGGCATTACAGCTATCGTAGGCGGAGCCTCGCGGAGTGATACGTACTGTGCTTCAACATAATATTACCGTATTGTGTGTGTATAACCTCTTTTTAAGTTTTGTGGATATTATACATGGTTATGCTCAGGATATGTCGGCCAATTTCCACTGGAAATGCCTTTTGGTTAAACTGTCAGCAAGGAATTTGCACTGTTAAATTTTTATATAACTTTAATGCACATAAAAAACTGCTGCTTGTTTAACTGAAAATACATAGATTTTTTTTTGCACTAATAAAGTTGTGGAGTTGTAAAGTATTTTGTCTCACGTCAATTATATCGTCAGTTATATCGTTATCGCAAATTTTCAAATGTATATCGTGATAAATATTTTTGGTCATATCACCCTGCTCTAGTTTCTTCCTGTCAAAAGGGAGTTTTCCTTCCCAATTTTTTCAGCGTGCTTGCTCATAGGTTGTTATATGATTGTTGGGGTTTTAACCGTTGTATTATTGTAGGGTCTACCTTACAATATAAAGCAACTTGAGGTGACTGTTGTTGTGATTTGGTGCTGTATAAATAAACTTTAATTAAACTGAATTGAACTGTCATGTGAAACTCTGACTGAGAGTTTGATGCACACCACTCAGGTGGCACAAATTTGAATTCCTGCTGAAACAACACACAGTTATTTATGTTTAACCAGAAAAGTGGACATTTTTAAATCACAGTTTTGATAATTACTTTAACTTTATGATAACTATCATGAAGACAAACTGTTACATTTTGCCTGTTACATAAAACTCGCACCAACGCTCCGAGCTCTTTAGCAAACAACCTTATTTTTGGAAAGCGAAGCAGCTCCAATAGGACTCGGGATCAGCGGTGAGAAGTTGAAGATCATGTGAGTTGGTTACGCTGCACCATCAAACACTGTGGTCACCGTGAATCAGCAGCAGCAGCTAGAAGAGGTGGACAGGTTCACGTACCTGGGTTGCACTCTCAGCAGTGACGGGGACGCTGAGCATGACGTCAAGTGCCGAATTGGGAAAGCATGGGCACCCTTTAAACGACTACGACCTATATGGATGACCACCGCACTGCCTTCACCAACCAAGTTGCAGCTTCTGAAGACTATTGTTATACCGACAGCACTGTACGCAGCGGAGACTTGGAAATCAACTGTTAAGATCAACCACAATCTTGACGTCTTCCTTTGACGGCTGCTCAAGAGCACATATCTGGATCACGTTGCCAATGAGGAAGTATATCGCTGTGCGGGATTAGAGCTGTTCCACGTCCAAGTCACCAAGCGTGGGTTAAGATTCGCCGGACCCAAGACCCGCCTGTGTCGCAGTTCAGTGGAACCCAAGGAATGGAAAGAGATGGCGAGGAAGACCCCAAAAAACATGGAGGAGTACGTTCCTTGAAGACTTACGCTCAGTCGAACTGTCATGGGATGAAGCAGCAACTGCTCCAATGGACCGAGTCCGATGGCATTCTCTTGTCTCCCGATGCACCGATCAGTGCGGGAGGATCTAATTCTAAGTCTAAGTAAGTGTTACATAAAAGAGTGCATAAAAATATCGTTGGGTATCACTCACATTCATCACAATTCATTTTGCCAATGAGGATCTACTTGCTTTTTCTGTGTTCCAGTCTCAGTAACTTTGACACAGTAATATCTGCTTCAATATTAAACCTCTGATGAAATCTCTCAAGTGTTAGCTTTATTTTGATACCAAGATTGTAAGGACAGAGTTTGTAATTGCAGAGAAATAATCAATTAAATTTGGGCATTACATTTTCGAGCAGGAAGCTCAGAAAACCCCCTTGGGGCTTAAGAGGTTAAGAAGAATTAATCTCTGTTTATAGAATCACCTCCAAACAGCCAAGCTATCCCTCAATAGTTCCATCATGTTTACTGTCTAACGACAGCGCTAGCATCTTGTATAGTTAGTGTGTAGTGTTGTGGATAGTTTTGTGTTGTGTGTCAGAACAATGAGATGACTGCTGTCTCCAGGTAAAAAAAAACAGGAGTGATACACGTGCTGCTGTCAGACCTGCAGGTTGTGATGGTCTCCTTCACAGTGGACAGAAACTATTTTTTTGGACTGGCACAAATAATTTGTGTGGCATCTTATTGAATGCAGAACAGCTGATTGTTATGTAAATAGTTTGAAGTGGTTATTTAAAAAGGGGTAAAAGGTAAATGGCTGCAAACAACAAAGTTGTTTGCAAAACTTTTGCACAGGATTTTATAATTGACAATTTATATTTGCATTTAAAGTTGTGAAATATGATTCATTAAATATGTTGTTACAGTAAAAAATATAACTTTTTTTTGTCTGATTTTAGATCAATTGTGGTAATACAGTGTGTCAAAATGAAAACATAACTGTAAATTCAGACGTGAGGTTATGCAAAAAAGAATGATATCAAAAAAGGCAAAGTACATAGATTGTAAAGGTGAAATGTAGAGTTAAAATCAGTAGTTAAAAATGGCCAATTATGCCCTGGACCCCAGAGGGTTAAACATTTATTTTTAAGTAATGCAATAGTTACTTTTCAAGTAATTAATTACTTTTAAAATCTTGTAACTCAGTTACTAACTCAGTTACTTTTTTTGAAGAAGTAACTAACAACGCTGGTCATGATATCTGGTATCAAGTATCCCAGCAAGGTAAAGTCTGAGTCTGTGCTGTAAATTGTCACCCAAAAAGCTGACACATTTATCTGCATAATGCCCTACACGCTGAGCCACAAAAACCACCGTGCACTGAAAGCTAAAAATGACCTTCATTGTTATTTCTTTACAAATTATCACTGAATACTTTCAGACTGAGTCTTGAAACTCTGTAAAACAGGGCTTTCAGGTCTAGGTTCTACATTTTTCAGGGCTTTTTGTGGTTCAAATATTTTTAAGCATATTCCAAAATGCATTTTGAGTATGTTGCAGGCAAATGTTTTCAGCCCTTTATAACTCTGCAAACCTCAGTTCAGTCAGGTACATTTTACAGTTTTACTTTCCAAAGCAACTGTTCTGAAGCTGTTTTAGTGTCTAAGGATAATTCAGAATGGATAGCCACAGATTTTCATTGAATGGATCTGTTTTAGTGTGGAGCTAACCTAAGACAAGGCTCAGTTGCATTTGCCAGATTTTTCCAAAGAAAGTTAGAAAAAAAAAAGATAAAAGAAAAAGCACACAGCACAACCTCTTAACCACATGAGGACAGTCAACCAACTCATCAAGAAACTTAAGTAGCATTGTTCATGACAGACCACGAAAATCAGTCTGTCACTCAATGCACTTCCATACACCTGAGCAAGCAGCAAACTGGGGAGAGCTTTTTCCAAATACCATCACCGCTATTTTAAATACTCAAAGTATCATGTACCCCAATTCAAGTTTGCTACTGAAATGCACACAAAGTATTGTGCATGCATGTAAATATTTATTTTTTGTCTTTCCACTTAACATTGCTCACCTGGTTCTTCTGGCTCTTGTAGAATCCTTTCTCTGCATTCCTCGCTCTCTCTTTTAACTGGTAGTTACATAAACATGTTGTTTCTAGCTAAAAAAAATATGGTATGATTTCACTTCAACAAATGAAGTAATTATAACATAAGTTATTGTACAAGGACGCTGGAGAAAATCCATATTCCATGACAGTATAACGCACTTGGTCATTTGAAACCATCATCAATGAATCATTTTACAGTTACCACATCATGTTGACTTATTTCTCTGTCTCTCTCCTCCTCTTTCAAACTTTGTGCTTTACCCATAATAAAAATATAAGAATTTTATGGATGAGAAATAACATCCACAACTTTTTGGACTCTTTCAAATGCTTCACTGATTTACGTAATTCATTTACTTCTCCCTTGTCCTTGGTGTTATTGAAGCCTCATTTATTCATGACAAACCTGCTGTTGGACCGTTCACTGCCTTTGTGCATGCGCAGTAACATCCTGACATAAAGAAAACTGCAAATAGAAACCTGTTTTCTTTCTAATCTCTGCCATTTCCAGGAGACCATTCGTCACACCATAACATTTAAAGATGATGAAAATAATAATTCAGTGCGCAGTTCTTACTGAAACTATTACTGTAGATGAACTCACCAATAACTAAACTTCCAGAAACTGACAATAGGATACTGAACTCCAGGCTTCAACATGGAAAAATTGTAATACCACAACTAGTTTGACTTATTATGTTCTACAGACACAAACACTAAAACGAGGAAGAGCGTTAAGCGCTCGGCCTCGTTGGTCCTGCTGTGAGTCCTTTAGCCGTGAACTATGGAGCGGCAAATTTGTGCTGGATATAAGCTGTACACAGCTGATGTTAGCCATGAAAACATTACAGACTGCTAACATTACCTTCAGATGGAGCTTCACACTGAGACGATTACATGCAACACAAAGTTCACGAAACTTTGAGAAAGAAGGAAGCGCGAAGAGAGGGGTCCACAAACCACGGCCCTGTTACAAACACACTGCGGTCTCTACAGCTACACTTCAGAGAAAAAGACCGACGCTGCATTCAGGTGCACCTCGGAAATCCCCAAATCTCTCCTCAAACAGCTGGAAGGCTGCCCGATGGTTTATTTCTTCTAATTGCCCCGTTTAGTTGAAATACAAACATCTGCAATCACTCTGTTCGTCTTCTTCCAGCAGCGTTTTAACAATAAAACGCTGCGTGTCTTTGAGTATAAATATATATTTTTATGACAGCCCAGTGAGTACCGTGTTAAAGTGAGGAAGAAGCAACTTAATGCAGCAATCAAAAATTTCTGATGAAAAAAACAAAACAAAAAGTAGAGACCAAAGCGAGTCACAGCTGCCACTGACCCATTATAGATTATCTGCCTAATCATATGACCCTTGTAAGGGACAACTGCCATTACGGCTTAGATCTGGGACTCTCCATCAATTGGTCTTAGAACAGAAGAAGCTTCTTGGATGGGAGGTGAGTTTAATTATGCTTAAAAGTCTTTCATATGTTCGACATCTAGCTAAAAAGGTAAAAAAAATCTTTATTCAGTCAGTAACATTGCATGGTCTGGTATCTAGCAAATAAATCACATTTTAAACACAGTTTGAACAGTCTGCACTGTCAGACAGTTATGAAGCAGAGGCTATAATAGACATCCTTACAGTGGGAAAGAGCTGCCGGTGACTTGGAGCAGAGAAACACGGTGTATTAATGCAATTCTCTTTCACATAAGCAGGACCAGGCTTACAAAAACCTTTTGTCCAGGTAACAAATCTGTTATATGCACATGCTCACGTGCCTAAATGAGCAGCTTTACCCCAAGAGGTGCACTGAGACCAATACCTACTGCACATATCATCACGCTGGACACTGAGTGGTGATATTTATGTTGCTCCGGCACAGCTATAACCTACCTTACATTAGTTTCAGGGTGAGCTTCCTTTTCATCAACTCTTCTTCCGAGTACATCAAAATTATCTTCTCATTTGATTTCAGGGCCTATTTCTAACAGTTAAATTGTTTTAATTGCTCCCTCACTCTCTCTCTCTCCTTTGTTCCCTGGGTTTCGAGCATGCATGAGCAAAGATGCAGCTTTTATTCTTCTGATATGTTTTTTGGTTTGTTTTATTGAAGTCTATTTTTAATTAAAATCATGATAGACTTGTGATGTTCCTGTGGCTTTTGGGTTCGACCACTGATCTGATTTTAAAACTTTTGTTTTAAAGTCCTAAGACCTGAACTCTTCCATGGCATGCGATTTTAATTTCTCTTTGATATTTTGGCATATTGGGGCCCGATCAATGTAAAAACAAAGAACTGCCAGTTTTTGGGGTTTTTTTTACCTTTTTTTGTTTTTAAGAAAAATAAGAGCCACATATGACAATATTCGTTTAAAAGTTTGATAGAACAGTAGCAGTATAATGTCCTTGTAAGTGGATATCAGGCCCTTGTAAACCAAAATTGTCACGTTTAGTTAACGGACTCAGGCGCAGACCAGAAATCCTTGAAGACAGTTTATTGATACAGACAACACCAGTTGATACTATATACAACGTGCTGGAGGGGAGGGGGGTCCAGGGCTCCGGGGTCCATGAGGGAAAGGAAGGGGATCAGACGTGCTCCAAAGAATCACTCGGCTCTCTCCACAACTGGGTTACACAAATCCCAACACTCCTCCATGAGATGACAGGCAGGTAGGGAAAGATCTGTACACAGAAACCTTAGTTATAGATGAACAGACGGAAACAACTCACAGATTCTGATTCTCAAACTACTGAGCGACTGACGCTGATAGCTCAACGATCCAGTGACGAATAGCACAGTGCTGCCATCTTAAGTAGGGCTCGCGATTACGCAGAGAGAGAGAGAGAAACACATGTTGCCTAATATGGGATCAGCTGGTGAGGCACAGGGACCATGACAAAAATTAAGTATTTTGGTCTAAATAACCCATATGAATATAAAGCAAATAATTCACACGAAAATATTTTAATAAGGTATATTAAGGCTGTGTCACTGTTCAGCCAAGGACAGTGTGTGAAAAGGTAACTGTCTCCACCTTGGGAAAAGGATGATTCTGCAGGTCATCTGAAGCCCTTGATGGATACAAAATAAAATATAAATAATATATTATAATAGAACTGCCTGGTCCGCCATGCAACAGAGAGAACAAATGTGACCGCAGATTGGATGAATTCTAAATTATCTGTTTGCTGAATAAGATGATCCTAACTATCAAATTGGCTCAGTAGTAGTATAGTGGTACACACTGATAAAACATTATAATATGCCATTGCTGTCATATAAGACAAAGAGGATAATATTAACAATGACAATATTAATATGAAGAGGCACCTTAATCGGTTATGATGTGAGGTGAATAATTGTTAAGCAGTAGTCTGCATCAAGCTTAAGGTTTGCTGAAACTCAGTGTAATGACATGTGAGATGAAGACAATACGGAGAATAACTAAACTAATGAAGTGCATAGAGGCACTTGACCAGCTTGAAACTTATCATCCTAGAATGACACATTGCTGAGATATAGAGCACACCTATAATAACAACCAATAAGCAAAACCCTGTAGACAACAGCTAAAACTACAGGATTGAGAAGCTGAATTAAATATGTAGACACTGCTAAGCTGATGAGCATGTTCCACATTTTCTTTTCTTTTTATTTATTTGTTTCTTTTAGAGCAGAAGAAAGACTCTAGGTCTGACCAACCGTCTCTGTCATGGGCAAAAAGATGTCAGTCAATAAAATTCTAAAAGATAATTTATTGACAAAAAATATATCAAGAGATAAAAGATAAAACAGTCCAGTGTCCCACTTAAGAATTGTATAAAAACACACAGTCCCAAGGCCAGAGCCAGCTATGCCACACAGCCAAGTTACACCCCACATGTTGCCTCTAACAGGGTTAGAAGTTGTCCTTGGAGACCCACCACCCTGCAAGCATATAGTCAGTGGTCACTCAAGCCTCTGCAACTCTGCTGCCTTTAGGCTGTGGCATATAATAGGCCCTGGACTGCACAGAGAGACAAAAACGACACACTTAATATAAAATTCATAGGGCAAAACCCGTCCATCCCAATCATATCTGATTTCATCACATTACATACCTGCACAGAGAGACAAAACAAAACAGCAGTGTTTGTAGTGTGGGCTATATGTAGACCAGTGTATCAGTGCAATCAAGTACACCTGCCTCTAATTAGTCCAACCTCATTCCAGCCATTGGCTCACCAAAAATGTGACACACACAAAACCACTCCCAACCCAGTGCAACTTCACACAATAATATGGAGCTGAATTAACACAGGCACATTAGTCTACCATGTTACAAGCTGCATGCTATTACAAGCCAACATATGTAGACTTCTGCCTTGTTCGGGTGGCAGCATTTTTCTTTTTTCTTTTGTGTCCTGACACGTTTATGTTTTTTGTTTTTGTTTGATTATTTTGTTGGTTTTGGAAACGAATTTAAACGAACTTGTGACAATACTTGAGAATCACAGTGACACATAGTGATTAGGCATATGATTGAAAAATGCCTAGGTTTAGAGCTGTGAGCTATGAGCTGTGAGCAATGCAAAGTTAAATATATATATGTATAAATGGGAAACAACCCTAACTTGAAAGTTTGAAATGTGTGAGATCCATGAATTGTTTGAAAAACTAGAAATTATTCAAAACTGCCTTAAGTGAAAATGTAGTGTTGCATCTATTCTCCCAAACCAAGACAAACAAAAAAGAAGAAGCTTTCTGTAACTTCAAAATAAGGCTGACTGTTGACAATAGACTAAAACACTAATCCACAGGTGGCTATCAGGAACAGAGAGGCGAGCAAAGTCACAAACACTAAGGCTGCAGACAGCCACGCAGAAACAGCAGATAACATAGAGACAACGCCTGCTAGAACCGTGGAGAGGAAGGTCACTTCCCACGAGATTGTAGGAGTAGAGGACAAATTAGTTGTAAAGTCAGCTTCAGGCCACACAACTGTACAACAATTAACTGCCCTTTTAGAACTAGTACACACAGCAAGTGGCCGCAGGTGCTTTATTAAATGCATATATGACCCGTTGTGTCCAGTAAATTTGCTAGGTAGAGACGCTCTGACAAAACTTAAGATAGCAGTCATGCCATTCTTTTCTGGTATTACACCTGAGTGCCAGAAACCGACCGAGTATCACAACATTCTGAGATTTAAACAAACTCCAGGCCCAGATCCACCTTATGATCAGCAAGTGTGGAAGCTAGGAGAACAGCATTTGACTTTACAGCACAGGCCGAAATTGTGTAGGTTACGCAGTAACCACAGATAGTAAAATAATAGAAGCAAAACCATTTTCTTCTTCATGTTCTGCACAGAGCGCTGAGCTGATAGCTGTAATACGCGAAAGCTAAATACACAAAGACAAACTAATAAACATACATACAGACAGCCAGTATGTTTTCTCTGCTGTGCATCATTTCGCAAAGCTCTGGCAAAACAGAGGAATGATTACATCAACCGGTAAACCAGTCCAGCATGCAAGCCTCTTACAACGCCTGCTGACTGTAATAAATTTACCACAACAACTCGCATTGTGTAAATGTGCAGCACACAAAACTGATGGCTCTTTTATTACTACAGGCAACAATTTTGCTGACAGAGCCGCAAAACAGGCGGCACAAAAGACAAACATGACATTGATGGCAGTAAACACACATCAGATTCCACTGGATGTGTTGCAAAGTGAACAAAAAGCAGCGAGCACAGCAGAGCAGGCAAACTGGCTAAAACACGGTGCAGTTCTGACAAACGATTTAATGATGTGTTATGGCAAGCCAGTGTTGCCAAAATTCCTCCACAAAATGGCGGCATTAGTGACTCATGGCTGTACGCATTTGTCATCGGGGGGAATGACCTGTATTGTCAACTCTCATTTTTACACTGTAAATTTTGAAACTTCAGCAAAACAATTTGTCAGAACATGCATGACGTGTCAAAAATATAATGCTCAGGGTAACCTGCGACCACAAAGAGGCCGTTTTCCAACTCCGCCTCATCCTTTTCACACAATTCATATGGATTTTATTGAACTAAGCGAATGTCAAGGGTCAAAATACGCCCTAGTGGTTATAGACGTGTTCTCAAAGTGGCCGGAAATCTATCCAGTGAAAAAGGCAGATGCAATTTCAGTAGCAAAGTGCCTGTGCAATCACTTCATACCCACATATGGCATCCCAGCTTTGATACGGTCAGACAACGGCACTCATTTTGTAAATGATGTCATCACTAAGGTCTCTGAAGCACTCGGTTTCAGCATAAAACACCACTGTGCTTATCACCCTCAGAGCGCAGGCCTTGTAGAGAGAACTAACGGCACTATAAAACAAAGGCTCAGGAAATGCATGGCAGAAACAGGAAGGCCGTGGCCTGAATGTTTGGGTTTAGTGAAAATGTGGATGCGCTTAACACAAGGCTCCCATAAACTAACTCCATTTGAAATCATTCATGGCAGGCCGTTTCCACTGCCTATTACCAGTCAACCAATAGACAAAGCAATCAGAGAAAACACATTAGCAGAATGGATGTCTAAGCTGTTAGAAAACAAAGAGATCATTGTACATAATCAACAACCTGATGATGTTTCTCCAGTGTCTTGCAGACTAAAGCCCGGTGACTGGGTTCTGATCAAGGTGCTCCAAAGGAAAAACTGGAGCACACCCAGGTGGGAGGGGCCATACCAAGTCCTCCTCACTACACCGACCGCTTGCAAAATTGCGGAACGACCATCCTGGATCCATCAGAGTCACTGCAGGCGTGTCAGTGAAGCCATCTAAACACAGCTGACGGCAGGCTTGCCTACTTGTTGTGATCTCGCCCGGTGGAGGGGTCAGCTTTCCTGGCCGGGGGGTCTACTCGCGACAGGAGGGTGTGTTCCGTCGTCATGAGGTGGTGGCTCTTATCAACTGCAGCGGCCCTGACCCTGGCCGGGCTCCTCACCTTTGCTTCCATGAGGGACAACAAGTCACGCTATATGGAGAAAAGGCAGACACTGTATGACAAAGGAAAGTACACCAAGTTTCCCCATGGCTACGCCACTAACTTCTGGTGGCAGTTTATGAACACTACAGCTCACTTGAATAACAAAACTGACTGCTATGCATGTACCCATATGCCCCTATCCTCACAGACGTCTGGCCTGTGGCCGTACAGCATACCTGAAGATCGCAGTTGGTGCCTGTTGGGCCTGGCAACACATCCAGGCTACGGTACTCTTTGGTCCAAAGCCAACTACAGCATCCCAGCGAAAGCAACCTGGAGGTCATCATCACTCACAAACGTGAACTGTTCCGGACAGACATACCTACTGACCTGGCCCCAAGTCTCAGACCAACTGCCTGATGTAATTCTACTGAACAAGCTGAACGCAGCGCAACTGCCAGTATGTGTGATGAACAATGGATCGCGGGCAGTGGGGGAGCTGCCTACTCACCTATCTACTGGATGATACTACAAACAAAGACTCAGTACCAGACAGGATGTGCACGGACGGCACCAAGCAGTAAAGGAACCAGAGTTTCGCATCTGAGGAGGAGTGAAATTCTTACAGAGCTTGATCCCCGGCATTGGAGTTGCCGAGGTGCGGGATCATGTGGAAATCAACCGATATGCTCTGCTACGACACATCAACTTGACTAAGACCCTGGGAACCGCCTTAGCAGGAGAACAGCAGGCCATCAGAACGATGGTGCTGCAGAACAGACTGACACTAGACCTGCTAACAGCATCACAAGGAGGAGTTTGCAAGCTGATCGGGGAAACATGTTGCACTTTTATCCCTGATGGATACGAAACTGGAGGAGACATTTATGAAGCTTTGCAGAATTTGACCGCTCTGCAAAAATATGTCACTGAACACACACCTGGAGCAGCTACAGCACAAAGCTGGCTTGACTGGCTGTTCAGCGGTTCATGGCTGGCTGCTGTAGCAAAGCCATTTTTCCTTCTAGGTCTCATCATGATAGCACTGCTCATATTAGTGTTGTGTGTGTTGCCATGCCTAAGAGTAATGATTTCACAGATGATAACAACTACAATGACTGCTTATGTTGCCGTGCCTGAAGAAGAACAACATCCCGTTGCAATTCTGTTAGAGGAGAACTTGTACTAGCTGCTAATAAATGACGTGGTGATTAAAAATGACTTGTCAAGTGATCATGCACTGATTAAAACATTAGTAGGTTATGCAAGTTTTCATGCTTTTATTTTTTTGAAGTCTTGACTTTTAAACATAAAGTTTTTCATTTTTATAACGTTTTCATACTCTTATTTTTTTGAAGTCTTCAGTTTTAAACATAAAGTTTTCATTTTAAATATGAAGTTTTCATTATTTTACATATAAAGTTTTCAATTTAAGGTTTGCATCATTTTAAAATATAAGGTTTTCATCCTTGTATTTTTTGAAGTTTTCATTTTACATATTAGGCTTTCATCATTTTTAAATATAAAGTTTTCATTTTACTTTTCATCCTTTTATTTTTTGTAAGTTTTCGTTTTAAAATATAAGGTTTTTATCCTTTATTTTTTGTAGTTTAGTTTTATTATTTTTTCTTGTTTATTCCACTTGTTATTTCATTTACTATGATTTTCATTTACTATGATTTTCTTTGTTCTTTTTATTATTTTATTTTGTTTTATTCTTTAGACCAAATGATTTCCATTTCTGCTATGCTGACATTTTGAAAATTAAAAAATTGCTTAAGATACTTAATAAATAACCTTCACAGACAATTGTTGTATACATTTAAAATAAGTTAAACAGGAGGGAATGTTACAGGAAAAATGATTCTATGTTTCTTTACCTTCTTTTAAATGTGCAAGCATGCCCTTTTGTCTATGGTTAGATTAGTTTAGAATGATCTTTTTAGACTTTCTCAGCAAAGACATATTGTTTTGGGACATATTGTTTTAGATTGTTTTATCTCTCACAGCTTTCTCCCAGCTCTCTGCTGACGAGACTAGCGCCACATATGGAGTTGTTTATTTTATCTGTTTTGTATTTTCTTATCCTGTTCTCACTGTCTTTCCTATAAAAAGTGCCCAGCCTCTGTACACGTTGTGAGTTGTTCTGAACAGCTTACCCGTGTGCACGTTAAAGCATAAAAAGTAACTTTGTCTCATTGTGTCTTTATTTCTCCTGGGTCTTTTACAGAGTTTTCCCCCAACAGGGTCGCAAGAAGCGTGTGGAAAAACCAAGGCGCAAAATAACTGCCCATGAACTGAGAAAAGTCAAGCGTGCAGCTGCCAAGATGCCACTTGCCACCAGTTTGGCCATATTTCAGAGCTGCAACATCACTGGAGTGCCCAAAAGCACAAGGTGTGCAATACTCAGAGACATGGCCAAGGTAAGAAAGGCTGAAAGACGACCACCACTGAACAAGACACACAAGCTGAAACGTCAAGACTGGGCCAAGAAATATCTCAAGACTGGTTTTTCTAAGGTTTTATGGACTGATGAAATGAGAGTGAGTCTTGATGGGCCAGATGGATGGGCCCTCTCTGAACAGTGTCTGGGAGGCTGTGGTTGCTGCCGCACGCAACGAAGCATGAGAAATTACTGAAAGGAACCTAAACTGGGAAAAACTAAAGAGAAAACTTGAAACCATCATGAAACGGGGTGAAAGGCAGCGAGACGCAGACTAACAAACAGGACACCATGGAACACAGACGAGCCGACAACGAGCACGGACCGACACCCACTATATATACACACACAAGGTAATCAGATAATCACACACAGGAGGGAAGAACAGCTGATTCTAATACACAAAGACGACTGAGTACACACAATGAATATGTTAACAGAAACCCTCCAAACAACAGACAGAGCAGTGGAGCAGCCAAGGGAATAGAAGGATATAAAAACTGTATCACTAAAATGTAATTTATCATACAAAAACAGTTAAAAATGTAAAAGCAATTAAAACAACCCTGGCCAGAGAGAACACAATAAAAATCAATAAAACATAAACACTAAAAATCCGGTGGCATCTGCCACGGCGTTAAGTCACTAAAAGTCCGGGTGGCGACAACCACAACGTTAAAATCCAGTCAATCGGAGCGGGGCAAGGAAAACCCGGCGGCGTCCTCGGCTGTCCTGTCAGTCTCTCTGCTCCGACGTGCCCGTATGGGCAAAGCTCCTAACGCTGCCCGCTGCTTTTCTGTAGCACACCAGCACTATGGTCTCGCCGTTGGAGGTAGGGCGCTGTCCCACTGCTAACTAATCCCCCACCGTAGCGTCCTCTGGCCTCCAGCTATTCCAGCAACAGCACAGCTCCCTCTTCCTCTTCGCTCGCTAAGCGTCGTATGCCCTTGCCACGTACTGCATGGCAACTTGCACCAACCCCGTGCTCCAGCTCCAGCGCCAACGGTGCCGCTGCCGCCGCTTGCAGCCGTCACCTGCCACTCCTATTTCGCCATGTCTGCTGCCCTCTTTCCCCTGACCTGCCAGGCCCTCTTATTGGCCTCTGAGACATCCCAGGTGTGTCAAGTTCATAATCAGGGAGGGGCGGAGTCAACAATAATTATAATAAAAACATGCAAGAACAAACACTGTACAATATTAAAATAGTAAAAATAGTAAAATACAGCAACTCATGCACAATGAAATATGCTAATGGCCTGACGGTGAAGAAGCCGTCGGCCTCTGGAAGGAAACAGAAGACATTTCAGAGGCTGCAGGCAGATTTCTTTGATTTGGGGCCTTTTTCAGCTTTATTTACAGAGCAGTGAAGATAAGTGACAGCAAAGCAGAGGGAGAGAGAAAGGGGACGTGGCCCGGGTCAGAATCAAAGCCAGGCCAGCTGCTCTCCACCTTGTGACACATGGTCACCTGCTCATCCTAGTGAGCTCCACCAACAGCTCTTTCACACAGTTTACACTGTCAAACACCGTGTGTGGACCTCAGCTAACAATAGGCTACATTTAAGTCTGGACTACAAGCTTTTATATTGAGGCAGATTTTTCACTGTTTTTATTCCATCAGCAGTTCAACATCATGAGCAGCTTTGACATAAAGACATCAAACTCAAGCTTACTTTAAACTGGATCTACTTTTAATACAGGGGCTCAAAAACAACTAACATCTTTATTATATATCAGGACAGAAAGTCATTTCATCTCAAATGGAAAACAGCTTTATTTGGAATAATCAGCACTATCAACTGGTTTGGGATCTCCACCAGTTTCATGTCTTTACAGCTTCTCCAACAAAGTTCCTGTGAAATCAGCATTTTTGTCTTTATTGGTTTGATAGTGATTGATCATTGTTCTCACAGCATTTTGAGTGGGAACAGTTCAAACTGAGAGTAGTGGGAGTTATTTACTGATTGAAACAAGCTGAATGTTTCTGTGATGATGAAGATCAGCAGCTCAGCTGATCAATGAACTGACATCTATCAGTCATTTCATGAGATGAAGTCATCAGCAGACATTTGTTCTAACTGTGTGATAAATGTCAGAATGTCAGGGCTCTGCTTTAGTCACTGCTTGACAAGATGCTCATTGGCTCATTGTTGAATCCAGTGGCCCAGTCTGACCTCTGACCCTTTGCTGCAGGTCTTCTGTGTTATCTCCACTTTCATGTCTGATCTTCTGCTGTATCGTCCAAAATAAACATCTGAATCATTTCCAACACTTCAGCAGATCTTTAGTTTGGGCAGTACAGTACAGAATAACACATATTGTACTATACTGCCCACTTCCTGATCTTATTGGATCTGTGTGTGAGGTTGGTGAAGGAAACACATGTTTACTGAGTAAATCGCTGCCATTAGGAACTAGTTTTTATATCACAGCCTGGAAATCACACAGGACCATTTCTGCAAGTGAAAAGTTGTAATTGGAGGAAAATAATAGTATAGTTTGTGCGACTGTTGTTTGTAAATGAAGAATTGTGCTGCTGACCTTTGACCTTTTCTTTAGGTGCACAGAGCCCAGAGGAGTCCAGAACTGAGGCAGTGCTACAGATGCTATGTCTTCAAATAAAGTGGTGTATTATCCATGTTTTCTATGGATCACATCCAATATCCTGATCTAACGAGCCCCCTGTTGCGACTTTCATCCGTAAATAAAGCCGCGGCCGGCTGAGTTGGTTGTGTCCCTGTGACGCGCCTCCAATAATCCATAATGAGTCGTACTTGTACTTTGCGCATTTATTTTAAGAACAAAACAAAAACAAACATTTGCGCTTTCAATCAATTTACAAATAGCGCATGGATTAACTGGTGTGCCAAAAAATGACGGTCAACAGAAACGTTTGCCCACAAACCACTCACCCAACACACCTGCTACGAACACCAACATCAGGTAAATAGACTGTGACCACACCCACATACCATCACCTGAGACGCAGGTAAAGCTATACACCTGTGCCACCAAAACAAAAAGGAAAAACATAAACATGGACTTTGGCTCTTACACCCCCTTTTTGTGGATTTTAGAGCCTCTTCCTTTTGCTGCGTCTGCGTCTCATTTCAAGCACAAGAGCAAGAAGTGGATGAAGAAACGGGGCGAGTGGGGTCAGTGTGGTGCATGTCAGCTGTGCTCACACATGCTTTCACAAAGAACATGTGTGTTCATCGGCAGCATTAAGGTGCACTTTAGTCTTCACAATAATAAAGTATTCTGACTTTATTCTTCTGAATCCTCACAGTCATGTTGCAGCTCTGCTTTGCTTTAAGAAAATGTTCTACCAGGATGTTACTTTCCTAAACATGTTCTCCAAATGTTCCAAAGACTTTGTTCTAAGTAGTTCTACATGATGAAACATTCACACTAAGTTTAAGAAGGACACACAAACACCATCTGTCCTTTCATCATGTGTACAAACGTGTTCAGATGTCAAATGTAGCGTGAATGGATGCAAATGTGGATCGTTCCAATAAAATGAGACAGTTTTGTGAGTGGATTACAATTTGAAGTTCATTTAAACCTATACGAACATGTTATTCCAAACAAACTATCCAACAGGAAGCAGAATCAGGGGAACAGGAAACAGTGGAGGTGAGCTTCCCTCCCTCCAGGACATCTACAGGAAGCGGTGCCTGAGGAAAGAGGGGAGGATCATCAAAGACTCCAGTCACCCCAGCCATAAACTGTTCAGACTACTTCCATCAGGCAACAGGTACTGCAATATCCGGTCCCGAACCAGCAGACTGAGAGACAGCTTTCTCCATCAGGCCATCAGAATGCTGAACACTTCATAAGACACCTCACCTCCACTACTGGAACTTCAACATTATGCACTCCATACTGTACATTAATGCTACTTGTTTGCAAATTTCCAACTATTTTATTTTATATATATGTATATAAACACACACACACACACACACACACACACACACACACACACACACACACACACACACACACACACACACGCGTAGATATACATACACTCCTATATTTGTACATGTATTTATTCTTATAATTCTCAGATTTAACCATTCTTATATTTTTCTAGTTCTTATGTTATTGTATTGTATTTTTTCCTCTCTTGCTTGTGAAGCTCGCACACAAGAATTTCACTTGCATGTGCTGTACCAGTGTATCTGCACATGTGCTGTGACAATAAAAGTGATTTGATTTGATTTAAAAAACACACAGAGATGCAAGGAGTGCAAAAATTGCTCTTTATTTACAATGCCTGGAGTACACAGGTTGTATACAGTGACAAACAAACAGAGGGAAATCAGGAAAGGGAGCAAGGGAAGGAACCAACAAACCAACAAATAATTTTGCAATAAAATATTTATTTTTCAACTTCTCCAAGTGAAATCCAACAAGTGTATTTAACAGTGAAAGCAGAGTGGAAGCTGCTCATATATAGTTCAACCCAGGCTAAAAGTATGTTGAGTAGACCAGCATCATCAAAGTGTCAGCTCTCTGAACATGTTGCAAGATCGCCATCTGCAGGACAAAACTAGTTTTTCTCGCCCTCCTCGTCAATGTCACGATGACGTCATCGTACAGCAAAACATGCAGATCAGGTGACACGACTGTCTGAGACACTGAGTTAAACTGTGGCAGGTAAACATGTGGAGGCAACATGACGCTGGAACATCGTTATTGCATTATACAGTTTCCTCTCTAACTGGATGATGCTGTGAAGAAGAACAGCTGTGGAACCAGGGTCCTGAGTGTCGTCTCTTGATAAATGCAGATAATTGTGTTGCTGGTGGAGATGATGAATCACAGCGTCCATCTCACGTTGGAGTCAGAGCTTTTCTTCAGATGCTCTGGTCTTCAAATGTAAGACATCAATGGCTCTCCTTTTCAGGTCCGTTGGAATATCACCTTCTTCTGTCTGAGAAATATTCATGAAAAAACCTGACAAAACACAAACAGCAGCAGTAACAGTAAATTGCGCTTATAAATTCACTGAAAAGCCACATTTGAACTCTACCTACTTGTTCATCAAGGCATGAGTACAAGGGCAAGGAGACTTCACAGACATGTTGAAATTGTCCTTGTGATGTGAAGACCATGGACTGTGGTGGCCACTGCAGACTGTTGGACTCCGTTACAATCTTCTTCAGTCTCCTGTTACAGTCGTGGATTTGCTTGGACAGCCTGATAGCGACTCCCTGTCTGTCTGGAACAAAGCATTTATATTAAAAAGACATTTACAGAAAATACAAACACTAACAACACATGTCAACATCACATGATATTTCAATATTTATATTATTTATTATATATTTTAAGACTTCTACATTTTATAAATAGTGGGAAAAATGCTTTGGGTTGTTAATAGAGACACATTAAAGCAAACTTTGCTCGATGACAATGAGCACAGTTAAATCAGTACAATAAGTGTGGAGCCTTCAGAACGTGTCTGTGTAGGTTCTCAGTCATCCAGATCATGGTAGTCTAAGAAGCAACCACACCTTCCCTGCAGAACATTTTGCAAAGTGAAATTTGTTTATTGTCCCGTCAACAGTTTACTTACAGAATCTTCTTTGCAGGAGTGCGGTACAAACATCTTCACTGTGAGGAAGTGACGGATCACTGAGGAATGACACACAAGTTTTATGACTAAAGAATTATTGTAAATAAATGAAGACAACAATGATTTTTTTGGATTAGCAAACAGAAGCATGAATTTATATCAATACCTGATACAGCAGTATAACAGAATGACTTATTTCTGATATCGTTAAGATATCAGGTTGGAAAATGTTGACCTTAAATTAAATGACCTCCAGAAAAGTCCGACAGTGTTTCCACCGCAAAGTGTCACAAACTCCCTCAACAGAGACCTGGACTCTAAAGAGAGATGGTGAAACAGCTCAAGGAGAGCTACTGAAAGGCTGTCTGAGGCTCGTCCGCTGTAGCAAGAGAAAGCCCAGATTTTAAGAGAGGACAAGCTTTGGGTTCACAGACACAAAAAGCAACTCTGCAGTTGCATAGCTGACCTACCAAAAAGAGGCAACGATAAGAAGTTATTCAACATTTGTTTTTATGAACCACATGCAACCCACTGCCCTCATATGGAGACATGCTGGTGATGGTAGCTCCATCTTCATACTTCTCTTTCCAATATATCCACTAACCCTCTGTGCACATGTACAAACTGTCTCAGCCTCTCAAACTTTCAAACATGAGCTGTGCCTGCAATGTACTCATTTCTAATCCTTTCCATTTTGGCCAGTCTAAGCATTTAGAAATAGATAAAAACAAAAACACCATTCAAAGATAATTCTTACTTTTTCTACTTTTTAGGTCCAAACAATCTGAAATATCTTGGAGAAATGAACAATATATCCTAAACCTGACCTCAGGTCCATGAGGTTAATGCAGTCATTACATGGACATGTTTCATTTTAAAATCAGATCAGAATAATCTGGCATTAAGTAATAAATGTATAAGAACAAACTTGTGTTCACAAACATGTTTATCTCTCTTGTGTTTACTGCATGGGTCTGTGATCCTCTGGTAAATGTAGCTCTGACTCAGGCCAAGCCGTCTTATAGCAGGTTTGCTATAGAAAGACAAGGATTATGGGAAAAAACAAAAAAGAAAACAAGAAAATATAAAAGCTATTTTACAGCAATTATGAGCTATTTTGAAAGAAATCTGAAATCCCAACACTTATGAATATAAATAATGATTAGCTGCTTACAGCCCACTTCTCTGGAAGGTGGATAGATTTTTGTGTGTTTTCCTAATGCAGGTTTTGCAATATACACAAGTACTGCTGTGTTCATACACCGATGTTCTCCATGTTCTTTGCACATAATGCAAATGTTTGTGGATGGTGCTGAGGATTTATATGACATCTTTCAGTGAATCCCACAGGCTGAGATCTTCTCTCTTTGCCTTACTGTTTGCTGTCTCTGAACCAAAATTGCTGCAAGTCACATTATCATGTTCTCAGACAGTGGTGTGACTGCCTGGTTTGGGGACAGGTGAACCAGTCTGAATGAAGCTGGGAAGTGAGGACTTCATTTGTGGATATGAAAATGCAACAGCACCACTGATGGTTTTCATTATTATTTTCATCTTGTTTGTCCTGAGGTGTGCTGTAGTCATTTTCCACACACTTCAGATGTTTCATGTTTACACACACACCTGTAATGTGGTCCTCTAGCTGAATATCGTTAAGGAGCAGCCACGTGTATTTAAGAAAAAGATAAAACAGCTTCCAGTTTTGTACCAGTTTGTATCAAAATAGATTCTGTCTGTACTGGATCTGGATTGATGGTCGTCTCTCCAACAGCGACACAGCGATCCGGCTCACTGATTGGTGATAACAAACTGCTGAGCCTGCTAGCAGGTGCAGGAGGGCCAATCTGAGCCACAGTTATGGGGCTGATAACTGCTGACAACGCCCATTGATGGACTGATAACATCCGAAAATGCATTTTCCCCACAGTTGTGCCACAAATCAGATGCACTTTGCTCTTTTGTTTTTTCTTGTACTTGTGCTGCTTCCTTTTCATAAACTTGAATGAATGCCTGATAGAATGCCTGTAGCTATGTGCTTAATGTGGCTGAGAAAATTGCTCATCAACTTTACTGTTGCCGTGAGAACCTGCTGATGGCATTGTAACACTTTCCAATTATTGTGTTCTTGAGGAGGAAAAGTGGCTTCATTGATGCTTTGCTAACACCATCAATAAAGTCCGAAACCCAGGAAGCCTTTGTGTGCGCTACATGATCTGTGATTAACAGATATTTGCTGTATACTGTACAAGAGTTTATACAAGTATGGACTGAATAGTGTTTGCATGTGCTTAGGATGACATGTGTGTCAGTTTGTGTACGTTGCCATTGACCAATAAATCATACCTGTCACTGCAGTTTATGTCTATAAATATGGACAGCCAGGGAAATACCTCGAGGTATTCCATAAGAGTACCCTGCACGTTAATTCTCGACGCGAGGGGGGTACCCGGCAGATACAGCAGATAAATTAAATACAGGCTATTGCTTTTGTATTGTTTATTTGCAGGAGTTGGCAACATTTCTGATGATGAGTGCCATCTAAAATTTCCTCAGAAGTCAATGTGCCATATGATTACATTAGCAATAAATTTAATAACGCTCTATATGAACAGTTACACATTAAACAGAACAACTTTATAGAATTATATTTGTTTGCAGATGTTGGCAGCTATCAGTGAATAGTTATTAGCTATTTTGAAACAAAAAAGGACACTTTTTATCCATAAGAAGAACTCCATAACACCAAATGTATCAACTGTACAACAGAAAATGCAAATGCTATTGGTTTCCTCACAACAATGATAAATACTGTCAATAAAGCCTCTGCAATGTTCTTAAGACAGTTAAACTTGTCAGGTATGATCAGATGTCCAGCAGGTGAAAACGCAAGCTCCATGAACACGCACAGCTATAGATTCAGCTCTAATATTATTACCACACAATCCAAGGACACACCAACAGCTCAGATTTCTAGAACTATTAAAACAAATGTCAGTCTATCCATTCATTTTCTTGGGAATATTCAATTCAGGTTCACAGTGGGAGTGTGGTGGGCTAGAGCCTGTCCCAGTAGTCATAGGTAGAGTACAACTGGACAGGTCATCAGTCTGTCAGAGTCTGTCTGTTCACTGCATCATTCCATGTTTGGCACTGATCACCACCTGCACTCATGTATATATCTATCTACTTAGCACTTTTAATTCTTATTTTTATTTTCATGTCTATTTAAGCGTTATATGACAGTATGTTTGCACTAAGTACCGCAGCAATTTCCTAATGTTGTAAACCTGCTCAACATTTGGCAATAAAACCCTTTCTGATTCTGAAACGTGCATCTTGAGGTTTGTCATGTAGGATTAAAAGAGCCAAACTTTCACACAGCTAGCATTGTATTTTACACTGACCCTGGGTCAGTCTAAGTATCATACAGTTTAAATACAGTTTATTTATCATAGATGCATTAAAGCTAATCTGGATATTTCCTCCTTTAGCAGTTTTTCTTTAGGAACTTTACTGTTTTTCAGCTCATGTTTGATTTCTTCACACAACAAACTGTGTGTGTTTTTTTTTCTGGGAACAAAAATGTCATCTCTCCATTAATCCTCACATGCAGATGCGGTAAAAAATCAATTGATGAAGTTGTTTTGTTGTAATATTGAATTAATGAAAAATCTTTGTCGTTTCATATTCCAGCTATTCCTCAAAAATGTGTTTTTGATATCAAGGTGCGTTTAATTTTTAACTTGCTTTTTATACATTTTACAAATTTGTAGTTTTTGTATTTCTACCCCAAACTTCAAACTTTCACACAACAAGAACAGCATTCAGACAGCGGTTCAACCTCAATGATTGTGTCACTGTAGACGAACAGCCTGTGCCATTCCGGGGTAGATTTGCATTTCTACAGTACATGCCAAACAAGCCTAACGATCTTCTGGGTCTGTGTAGCAGACATTCCTTATGCTTTATATGGAGTGCTTTCCACAGGAGACAAACAAGAGAAGTTCAGTCAGTCTATCTGGCCTAGGGCACCCATGCTCCGGGCCGATTCCCGAGCCTGCCAGGCAGAGGGCGGAGTAGGTTTGGCTGGATGGCTCCCAGGCCTTAGTCGGACGAAGGGGGTATGTGGTGGGTTTGACGTGTTCTGATGGTGAGTCCATCTCACCTGCACCTAGGGCTGTTCGATATAACATATATATCGGATGACGATATAAAAACGTCTATCGTTTCATTTTATGCTATTGTTTGTTTCGTGGTGTCGCAAAATACTGTAGTGGCTAAAGTTCTCTCTTTTTTTGTTGTGGCTGTTTTGTCTTTGCCGAAAGCACAGCATTGCAAACAAGAGCGGAACTTAAAGGGGTCTCCACCCTGACTTCCAACCGGAGCGGCCCGCGGAGCTTACAGCGCCGGTGCACAGACGCCTGCCCACGGGTCCGAGTAACAGCTAACAACGGCTTCAACGAGGCGCCGTGACGTCACTAAATTAAGGTTTGGGTATTTTGGATCAATCTTTATTCGAATTGAGACCAAAGAACAGGAGCAGCAGCTAACTCAGTAAAGAGATTACCGGAAGTGTGCTCGGACACGGAGGTCAGAA